>NC_091980.1:144179291-144779291 GCF_044704955.1 Pristiophorus japonicus
CCCGCACCGACCCACCCTCCCGCACTGATCCACCCTCCCGCACTGACCCACCCTCCCGCAGCCGACCCTCCCGCACAGACCCACCCTCCCGCACTGACCCACCCTCCCGCAGCTGACCCTCCCGCACAGACCCACCCTCCCGCACAGACCCACCCTCCCGCACAGACCCACCCTCCCGCACAGACCCACCCTCCCGCACCGACCCACCCTCCCGCACAGACCCACCCTCCCGCACCGACCCGCCCTCCCGCACAGACCCGCCCTCCCGCACCGACCCACCCTCCCGCACAGACCCACCCTCCCGCACCGACCCGCCCTCTCGCACCGACCCGCCCTCCCGCACAGACCCACCCTCCCGCACTGACCCACCCTCCCGCACAGACCCACCCTCCCGCACAGACCCACCCTCTCGCACCGACCCGCCCTCCCGCACAGACCCGCCCTCCCGCACAGACCCACCCTCTCGCACCGACACGCCCTCCCGCACCGACCCACCCTCCCGCACTGACCCACCCTCCCGCACTGACCCACCCTCCCGCACAGACCCACCCTCCCGCACCGACCCGCCCTCCCGCACTGACCCACCCTCCCGCACCGGCCATCCCTGCCGCACCGACCCACCCTCCCGCACTGACCCACCCTCCCGCACAGACCCGCCCTCCCGCACAGACCCACCCTCCCGCACTGACCCACCCTCCCGCACAGACCCGCCCTCCCGCAGCCGACCGTCCCGCATCGACCCACCCTCCCGCACAGACCCACCCTCCCGCACTGACCCACCCTCCCGCACTGACCCACCCTCCCGCACCGACCCACCCTCCCGCACTGACCCACCCTCCCGCACAGAGCCACCCTCCCGCACCGACCCACCCTCCCGCACCGACCCACCCTCCCGCACTGACCCACCCTCCCGCACAGAGCCACCCTCCCGCACCGACCCACCCTCCCGCACTGACCCACCCTCCCGCACCGACAATCCCTGCCGCACCGACCCACCCTCCCGCACTGACCCACCCTCCCGCACTGACCCACCCTCCCGCACCGACCCACCCTCCCGCACTGACCCACCCTCCCGCACAGACCCACCCTCCCGCACAGACCCACCCTCCCGCACTGACCCACCCTCCCGCACAGACCCACCCTCCCGCACAGACCCACCCTCCCGCACAGACCCACCCTCCCGCACAGACCCACCCTCCCGCAGCCGACCCTCCCGCACAGACCCACCATCCCGCACTGACCCACTCTCCCGCACAGACCCACCCTCCCGCACTGACCCACCCTCCCGCACTGACCCACCCTCCCGCACAGACCCACCCTCCCGCACTGACCCACCCTCCCGCACTGACCCACCCTCCCGCACAGACCCACCCTCCCGCACAGACCCACCCTCACGCACTGACCCACTCTCCCGCACAGACCCACCCTCCCGCACTGACCCACTCTCCCGCACAGACCCACCATCCCGCACTGACCCACCCTCCCGCACTGACCCACCCTCCCGCACTGACCCACCCTCCCGCACAGACCCACCCTCCCGCACTGACCCACCCTCCCGCAGCCGACCCTCCCGCACAGACCCACCCTCCCGCACCTACCCACCCTCCCGCACAGACCCACCCTCCCGCACCTACCCACCCTACCGCACAGACCCACCCTCCCGCACCTACCCACCCTCCCGCACAGACCCACCCTCCCGCAGTCGACCCTCCCGCACAGACCCACCCTCCCGCACCGACCCACCCTCCCGCACTGACGCACCCTCCCGCACCTACCCACCCTCCCGCACAGACCCACCCTCCCGCACCTACCCACCCTCCCGCACAGACCCACCCTCCCGCACCGACCCACCCTCCCGCACAGACCCACCCTCCCGCACCGACCCACCCTCCCGCACTGACCCACCCTCCCGCACTGACGCACCCTCCCGCACCGACCCAACCCTCCCGCACCGACCCACCCTCCCGCACTGACCCACCCTCCCGCACTGATCCACCCTCCCGCACTGACCCACCCTCCCGCACTGATCCACCCTCCCGCACCGACCAGCCCTCCCGCACCGATCCACCCTCCCGCACCGACCCACCCTCCCGCACTGATCCACCCTCCCGCACTGACCCACCCTCCCGCAGCCGACCCTCCCGCACAGACCCACCCTCCCGCACTGACCCACCCTCCCGCAGCTGACCCTCCCGCACAGACCCACCCTCCCGCACAGACCCACCCTCCCGCACAGACCCACCCTCCCGCACAGACCCACCCTCCCGCACCGACCCACCCTCCCGCACAGACCCACCCTCCCGCACCGACCCGCCCTCCCGCACAGACCCGCCCTCCCGCACCGACCCACCCTCCCGCACAGACCCACCCTCCCGCACCGACCCGCCCTCTCGCACCGACCCGCCCTCCCGCACAGACCCACCCTCCCGCACTGACCCACCCTCCCGCACAGACCCACCCTCCCGCACAGACCCACCATCTCGCACCGACCCGCCCTCCCGCACAGACCCGCCCTCCCGCACAGACCCACCCTCTCGCACCGACACGCCCTCCCGCACCGACCCACCCTCCCGCACTGACCCACCCTCCCGCACTGACCCACCCTCCCGCACAGACCCACCCTCCCGCACCGACCCGCCCTCCCGCACTGACCCACCCTCCCGCACCGACCATCCCTGCCGCACCGACCCACCCTCCCGCACTGACCCACCCTCCCGCACAGACCCGCCCTCCCGCACAGACCCACCCTCCCGCACTGACCCACCCTCCCGCACAGACCCGCCCTCCCGCAGCCGACCGTCCCGCATCGACCCACCCTCCCGCACAGACCCACCCTCCCGCACTGACCCACCCTCCCGCACTGACCCACCCTCCCGCACCGACCCACCCTCCCGCACTGACCCACCCTCCCGCACAGAGCCACCCTCCCGCACCGACCCACCCTCCCGCACCGACCCACCCTCCCGCACTGACCCACCCTCCCGCACAGAGCCACCCTCCCGCACCGACCCACCCTCCCGCACTGACCCACCCTCCCGCACCGACAATCCCTGCCGCACCGACCCACCCTCCCGCACTGACCCACCCTCCCGCACTGACCCACCCTCCCGCACCGACCCACCCTCCCGCACTGACCCACCCTCCCGCACAGACCCACCCTCCCGCACAGACCCACCCTCCCGCACTGACCCACCCTCCCGCACAGACCCACCCTCCCGCACAGACCCACCCTCCCGCACAGACCCACCCTCCCGCACAGACCCACCCTCCCGCAGCCGACCCTCCCGCACAGACCCACCATCCCGCACTGACCCACTCTCCCGCACAGACCCACCCTCCCGCACTGACCCACCCTCCCGCACTGACCCACCCTCCCGCACAGACCCACCCTCCCGCACTGACCCACCCTCCCGCACTGACCCACCCTCCCGCACAGACCCACCCTCCCGCACAGACCCACCCTCACGCACTGACCCACTCTCCCGCACAGACCCACCCTCCCGCACTGACCCACTCTCCCGCACAGACCCACCATCCCGCACTGACCCACCCTCCCGCACTGACCCACCCTCCCGCACTGACCCACCCTCCCGCACAGACCCACCCTCCCGCACTGACCCACCCTCCCGCAGCCGACCCTCCCGCACAGACCCACCCTCCCGCACCTACCCACCCTCCCGCACAGACCCACCCTCCCGCACCTACCCACCCTACCGCACAGACCCACCCTCCCGCACCTACCCACCCTCCCGCACAGACCCACCCTCCCGCAGTCGACCCTCCCGCACAGACCCACCCTCCCGCACCGACCCACCCTCCCGCACTGACGCACCCTCCCGCACCTACCCACCCTCCCGCACAGACCCACCCTCCCGCACCTACCCACCCTCCCGCACAGACCCACCCTCCCGCACCGACCCACCCTCCCGCACAGACCCACCCTCCCGCACCGACCCACCCTCCCGCACTGACCCACCCTCCCGCACGGACGCACCCTCCCGCACCGACCCAACCCTCCCGCACCGACCCACCCTCCCGCACTGACCCACCCTCCCGCACTGACCCACCCTCCCGCACCGACCCACCCTCCCGCACTGACCCACCCTCCCGCACAGACCCACCCTCCCGCACAGACCCACCCTCCCGCACTGACCCACCCTCCCGCACAGACCCACCCTCCCGCACAGACCCACCCTCCCGCACAGACCCACCCTCCCGCACAGACCCACCCTCCCGCAGCCGACCCTCCCGCACAGACCCACCATCCCGCACTGACCCACTCTCCCGCACAGACCCACCCTCCCGCACTGACCCACCCTCCCGCACTGACCCACCCTCCCGCACAGACCCACCCTCCCGCACTGACCCACCCTCCCGCACTGACCCACCCTCCCGCACAGACCCACCCTCCCGCACAGACCCACCCTCCCGCACTGACCCACTCTCCCGCACAGACCCACCCTCCCGCACTGACCCACTCTCCCGCACAGACCCACCATCCCGCACTGACCCACCCTCCCGCACTGACCCACCCTCCCGCACTGACCCACCCTCCCGCACAGACCCACCCTCCCGCACTGACCCACCCTCCCGCAGCCGACCCTCCCGCACAGACCCACCCTCCCGCACCTACCCACCCTCCCGCACAGACCCACCCTCCCGCACCTACCCACCCTACCGCACAGACCCACCCTCCCGCACCTACCCACCCTCCCGCACAGACCCACCCTCCCGCAGTCGACCCTCCCGCACAGACCCACCCTCCCGCACCGACCCACCCTCCCGCACTGACGCACCCTCCCGCACCTACCCACCCTCCCGCACAGACCCACCCTCCCGCACCGACCCACCCTCCCGCACTGACCCACCCTCCCGCACTGACGCACCCTCCCGCACCGACCCAACCCTCCCGCACCGACCCACCCTCCCGCACTGACCCACCCTCCCGCACTGACCCACCCTCCCGCACAGACCCACCCTCCCGCACTGACCCACCCTCCCGCAGCCGACCCTCCCGCACAGACCCACCCTCCCGCACAGACCCACCCTCCCGCAGTCGACCCTCCCGCACCGACCCACCCTCCCGCACCGACCCACCCTCCCGCACTGACCCACCCTCCCGCACTGACCCACCCTCCCGCACAGACCCACCCTCCCGCACTGACCCACCCTCCCGCAGCCGACCCTCCCGCACCGACCCACCCTCCCGCACCTACCCACCCTCCCGCACAGACCCACCCTCCCGCACCGACCCACCCTCCCGCACTGACGCACCCTCCCGCACCGACCCAACCCTCCCGCACCGACCCACCCTCCCGCACTGACCCACCCTCCCGCACTGACCCACCCTCCCGCACAGACCCACCCTCCCGCACCTACCCACCCTACCGCACAGACCCACCCTCCCGCACCTACCCACCCTCCCGCACAGACCCACCCTCCCGCAGTCGACCCTCTCGCACAGACCCACCCTCCCGCACTGATCCACCCTCCCGCACCGACCCACCCTCCCCCACTGACCCACCCTCCCGCACAGACCCACCCTCCCGCACAGACCCACCCTCCCGCACTGACGCACACTCCCGCAGCCGACCCACCCTCCCGCACAGACCGACCCTCCCGCACAGACCCACCCTCCCGCACCGACACACCCTCCCGCACCGACACACCCTCCCGCACCGACCCACCCTCCCGCACCGACACACCCTCCCGCACCGACCCACCCTCCCGCACCGACCCACCCTCCCGCACCGACACACCCTCCCGCACCGACCCACCCTCCCGCACAGACCCACCCTCCCGCACCGACACACCCTCCCGCACCGACCCACCCTCCCGCACCGCCACACCCTCCCGCACCGACCCACCCTCCCGCACCGACACACCCTCCGGCACCGACCCACCCTCACGCACAGACCCACCCTCCCGCACTGACCCACCCTCCCGCACCGACCCACCCTCCCGCACTGATCCACCCTCCCGCACCGACCCACCCTCCCGCACTGATCCACCCTCCCGCACGGATCCACCCTCCCGCACCGACCCACCCTCCAACACCGACCCACCCTCCCGCAGCCGACCCACCCTCCCGCACAGACCGACCCTCCCGCACAGACCCACCCTCCCGCACAGACCCACCCTCCCGCACCGACCCACCCTCCCGCACAGACCCACCCTCCCGCACCGACACACCCTCCCGCACCGACCCACCCTCCCGCACCGACCCACCCTCCCGCACCGACACACCCTCCCGCACCGACCCACCCTCACGCACAGACCCACCCTCCCGCACCGACACACCCTCCCGCACCGACCCACCCTCCCGCACAGACCCACCCTCCCGCACCGACCCACCCTCCCGCACCGACACACCCTCCCGCACTGACCCACCCTCCCGCACCGACCCACCCTCCCGCACAGACCCACCCTCCCGCACCGACCCACCCTCCCGCACCGACACACCCTCCCGCACTGGCCCACCCTCCCGCACCGACCCACCCTCTCGCACCGATCCACCCTCCCGCACTGGCCCACCCTCCCGCACCGACACACCCTCCCGCACCGACACACCCTCCCGCACCGACCCACCCTCTCGCACCGATCCACCCTCCCGCACTGGCCCACCCTCCCGCACCGACCCACCCTCTCGCACCGATCCACCCTCCCGCACTGGCCCACCCTCCCGCACCGACCCGCCCTCCCGCACCGACACACCCTCCCGCACCGACCCACCCTCTCGCACTGACCCACCCTCTCGCACAGACCCACCCTCCCGCAGCTGACCCTCCCGCACAGACCCACCCTCCCGCACTGATCCACCCTTCCGCACTGACCCACCCTCCCGCACTGAGCCACCCTCCTGCACTGACCCATCCTCCCGCACTGACCCACCCTCCCGCACTGACCCACCCTCCCGCACTGCCCCACCCTCTCGCACTGACCCACCTTCCCGCAGCCGACCCTCCCGCACAGACCCACCCTCCCGCACTGATCCACCCTCCCGCACTGACCCACCCTTCTGCACTGACCCACCCTCCCGCACTGATCCACCCTCCCGCACTGACCCACCCTCCCGCACTGATGCACCCTCCCGCACTGACCCACCCTCCCGCACAGACCCACCCTCCCGCACTGATCCACCCTCCCGCACAGACCCACCCTCCCGCACTGATCCACCCTCCCGCACTGACCCACCCTCCCGCACTGATCCACCCTCCCGCACTGACCCACCCTCCCGCAGCCAACCCTCCGGCACAGACCCACCCTCCCGCACCGACCCACCCTCCCGCACCGACCCACCCTCCCGCACCGACCCACCCTCCCGCACCGATCCACCCTCCCGCACGGACCCACCCTCCCGCACTGACCCACCCTCCCGCACTGATCCACCCTCCCGCACTGACCCACCCTCCCGCAGCCAACCCTCCCGCACAGACCCACCCTCCCGCACCGACCCACCCTCCCGCACCGACCCACCCTCCCGCACTGACCCACCCTCCCGCACTGATCCACCCTCCCGCAGCTGACCCTCCCGCACTGACCCACCCTCCCGCAATGATCCACCCTCCCGCACTGACCCACCCTCCCGCACTGATCCACCCTCCTGCACTGACCCACCCTCCCGCACTGATCCACCCTCCCGCACCGATCCACCCTCCCGCACCGACCCACCCTCCCGCAACGATCCACCCTCCCGCACTGATCCACCCTCCTGCACTGATCCACCCTCCCGCACCGACCCACCCTCCCGCACTGAACCACCCTCCCGCACTGACCCACACTCCCGCACTGATCCACCCTCCCGCACTGACCCACCCTCCCGCACTGACCCACCCTCCTGCACTGACCCACCCTCCCGCACTGATCCACCCTCCCGCACTGACCCACCCTCCCGCACTGATCCACCCTCCCGCACTGATCCACCCTCCCGCACTGACCCACCCTCCCGCACTGACCCACCCTCCCGCACTGACCCACCCTCCCGCACTGACCCACCATCCCCCGGCCGACCCGCACTCCCGCACTGACCCACCCTCCCGCACCGACACACCCTCCCGCACCGACCCACCCTCTCGCACTGACCCACCCTCCCGCAGCCGACCCTCCCGCACAGACCCACCCTCCCGCACTGATCCACCCTTCCGCACGGACCCACCCTCCCGCACTGACCCACCCTCCTGCACTGACCCATCCTCCCGCACTGACCCACCCTCCCGCACTGACCCACCCTCCCGCACTGCCCCACCCTCTCGCACTGACCCACCCTCCCGCAGCCGTCCCTCCCGCACAGACCCACCTTCCCGCACTGATCCACCCTCCCGCACTGACCCACCCTCCCGCAGTGATCCACCCTCCCGCACTGACCCACCCTCCCGCACTGATCCACCCTCCCGCACTGATCCACCCTCCCGCACCGACCCACCCTCCCGCACCGATCCACCCTCCCGCACTGATCCACCCTCCCGCACTGACCCACCCTCCCGCACTGACCCACCCTCCCGCACTAATCCACCCTCCCGCACTGACCCACCCTCCCGCACTGACCCACACTCCCGCACTGATCCACCCTCCCGCACTGACCCACCCTCCCGCACTGAGCCACCCTCCCGCACTGATCCACCCTCCCGCGGCCAACCCGCCCTCCCGCACTGACCCACCCTCCCACACTGACCCACCCTCCCGCACTGACCCACCCTCCCGCACTGACCCACCCTCCCGCACAGACCCACCCTCCCGCACTGACCCACCCTCCCGCACTGACCCGCCCTCCCGCACTGACCCACCCTCCCGCACTGACCCACCCTCCCGCACTGATTCACCCTCCCGCACTGACCCACCCTCCCGCACTGACCCACCCTCCCGCACTGACCCACCCTCCTGCACTGACCCACCCTCCCGCACTGATCCACCCTCCCGCACTGACCCACCCTCCCGCACTGATCCACCCTCCCGCAGCCGACCCTCCCGCACTGACCCACCCTCCCGCACTGATCCACCCTCCCGCACTGACCCACCCTCCCGCACTGATCCACCCTCCTGCACTGACCCACCCTCCCGCACTGATCCACCCTCCCGCACCGACCCACCCTCCCGCACTGAACCACCCTCCCGCACTGACCCACACTCCCGCACTGATCCACCCTCCCGCACTGACCCACCCTCCCGCACTGACCCACCCTCCTGCACTGACCCACCCTCCCGCACTGATCCACCCTCCCGCACTGACCCACCCTCCCGCACTGATCCACCCTCCCGCACTGATCCACCCTCCCGCACTGACCCACCCTCCCGCACTGACCCACCCTCCCGCACCGACACACCCTCCCGCACCGACCCACCCTCTCGCACTGACCCACCCTCCCGCAGCCGACCCTCCCGCACAGACCCACCCTCCCGCACTGATCCACCCTTCCGCACGGACCCACCCTCCCGCACTGACCCACCCTCCTGCACTGACCCATCCTCCCGCACTGACCCACCCTCCCGCACTGACCCACCCTCCCGCACTGCCCCACCCTCTCGCACTGACCCACCCTCCCGCAGCCGTCCCTCCCGCACAGACCCACCCTCCCGCACTGATCCACCCTCCCGCACTGACCCACCCTCCCGCACTGACCCACCCTCCCACACTGACCCACCCTCCCGCACTGATCCACCCTCCCGCACTGACCCACCCTCCCGCACTGATCCACCCTCCCGCACCGACCAGCCCTCCCGCACCGATCCACCCTCCCGCACCGACACACCCTCCCGCAGCCGACCCTCCCGCACAGACCCACCCTCCCGCACAGACCCACCCTCCCGCACTGATCCACCCTCCCGCACTGACCCACCCTCCCGCAGCCGACCCTCCCGCACAGACCCACCCTCCCGCACTGACCCACCCTCCCGCAGCTGACCCTCCCGCACAGACCCACCCTCCCGCACAGACCCACCCTCCCGCACAGACCCACCCTCCCGCACAGACCCACCCTCCCGCACCGACCCACCCTCCCGCACAGACCCACCCTCCCGCACCGACCCTCCCTCTCGCACCGACCCGCCCTCCCGCACAGACCCACCCTCCCGCAGCCGACCCTCCCGCACTGACCCACCCTCCCGCACAGACCCACCCTCCCGCACAGACCCACCCTCTCGCACCGACCCGCCCTCCCGCACCGACCCACCCTCCCGCACTGACCCACCCTCCCGCACCGACCATCCCTGCCGCACCGACCCACCCTCCCGCACAGAGCCACCCTCCCGCACCGACCCGCCCTCCCGCACTGACCCACCCTCCCGCACAGACCCACCCTCCCGCACTGACCCACCCTCCCGCACTGACCCACCCTCCCGCACCGACAATCCCTGCCGCACCGACCCACCCTCCCGCACTGACCCACCCTCCCGCACTGACCCACCCTCCAGGACCGACCCACCCTCCCGCACTGACCCACCCTCCCGCACAGACCCACCCTCCCGCACAGACCCACCCTCCCGCACTGATCCACCCTCCCGCACAGACCCACCCTCCCGCACAGACCCACCCTCCCGCACTGACCCACCCTCCCGCACAGACCCACCCTCCCGCACAGACCCACCCTCCCGCACAGACCCACCCTCCCGCACTGACCCACCCTCCCGCAGCCGACCCTCCCGCACAGACCCACCATCCCGCACTGACCCACTCTCCCGCACAGACCCACCCTCCCGCACTGACCCACCCTCCCGCACTGACCCACCCTCCCGCACAGACCCACCCTCCCGCACAGACCCACCCTCCCGCACTGACCCACCCTCCCGCAGCCGACCCTCCCGCACAGACCCACCATCCCGCACTGACCCACTCTCCCGCACAGACCCACCCTCCCGCACTGACCCACCCTCCCGCACTGACCCACCCTCCCGCACAGACCAACCCTCCCGCACTGACCCACCCTCCCGCACTGATCCACCCTCCCGCACTGACCCACCCTCCCGCACTGATCCACCCTCCCGCACTGATCCACCCTCCCGCACTGATCCACCCTCCCGCACTGACCCACCTTCCCGCAGCCGACCCTCCCGCACAGACCCACCCTCCCGCACTGATCCACCCTCCCGCACTGACCCACCCTTCTGCACTGACCCACCCTCCCGCACTGATCCACCCTCCCGCACTGACCCACCCTCCCGCACTGATGCACCCTCCCGCACTGACCCACCCTCCCGCACAGACCCACCCTCCCGCACTGATCCACCCTCCCGCACAGACCCACCCTCCCGCACTGATCCACCCTCCCGCACTGACCCACCCTCCCGCACTGATCCACCCTCCCGCACTGACCCACCCTCCCGCAGCCAACCCTCCCGCACAGACCCACCCTCCCGCACCGACCCACCCTCCCGCACCGACCCACCCTCCCGCACCGACCCACCCTCCCGCACCGATCCACCCTCCCGCACGGACCCACCCTCCCGCACAGACCCACCCTCCCGCACTGATCCACCCTCCCGCACTGACCCACCCTCCCGCACTGATCCACCCTCCCGCACTGACCCACCCTCCCGCAGCCAACCCTCCCGCACAGACCCACCCTCCCGCACCGACCCACCCTCCCGCACTGACCCACCCTCCCGCACCGACCCACCCTCCCGCACTGATCCACCCTCCCGCAGCCGACCCTCCCGCACTGACCCACCCTCCCGCACCGACCCTCCCGCACTGACCCACCCTCCCGCACTGATCCACCCTCCCGCACTGACCCACCCTCCCGCACTGATCCACCCTCCTGCACTGACCCACCCTCCCGCACTGATCCACCCTCCCGCACCGATCCACCCTCCCGCACCGACCCACCCTCCCGCAACGATCCACCCTCCCGCACTGATCCACCCTCCCGCAACGATCCACCCTCCCGCACTGACCCACCCTCCCGCACTGACCCACACTCCCGCACTGATCCACCCTCCCGCACTGACCCACCCTCCCGCACTGATCCACCCTCCCGCACTGATCCACCCTCCCGCACTGACCCACCCTCCCGCACTGACCCACCCTCCCGCACTGACCCACCATCCCCCGGCCGACCCGCACTCCCGCACTGACCCACCCTCCCGCACCGACACACCCTCCCGCACCGACCCACCCTCTCGCACTGACCCACCCTCCCGCAGCCGACCCTCCCGCACAGACCCACCCTCCCGCATTGATCCACCCTTCCGCACGGACCCACCCTCCCGCACTGACCCACCCTCCTGCACTGACCCATCCTCCCGCACTGACCCACCCTCCCGCACTGACCCACCCTCCCGCACTGCCCCACCCTCTCGCACTGACCCACCCTCCCGCAGCCGTCCCTCCCGCACAGACCCACCCTCCCGCACTGATCCACCCTCCCGCACTGACCCACCCTCCCGCACTGACCCACCCTCCCACACTGACCCACCCTCCCGCACTGATCCACCCTCCCGCACTGACCCACCCTCCCGCACTGATCCACCCTCCCGCACTGACCCACCCTCCCGCACTGACCCACCCTCCCACACTGACCCACCCTCCCGCACTGATCCACCCTCCCGCACTGACCCACCCTCCCGCACTGATCCACCCTCCCGCACTGACCCACCCTCCCGCACTGATCCACCCTCCCGCACTGACCCACCCTCCCGCACTGATCCACCCTCCCGCACCGACCAGCCCTCCCGCACCGATCCACCCTCCCGCACCGACACACCCTCCCGCAGCCGACCCTCCCGCACAGACCCACCCTCCCGCACAGACCCACCCTCCCGCACTGATCCACCCTCCCGCACTGACCCACCCTCCCGCAGCCGACCCTCCCGCACAGACCCACCCTCCCGCACTGACCCACCCTCCCGCAGCTGACCCTCCCGCACAGACCCACCCTCCCGCACAGACCCACCCTCCCGCACAGACCCACCCTCCCGCACAGACCCACCCTCCCGCACCGACCCACCCTCCCGCACAGACCCACCCTCCCGCACCGACCCGCCCTCCCGCACAGACCCGCCCTCCCGCACCGACCCACCCTCCCGCACAGACCCACCCTCCCGCACCGACCCGCCCTCTCGCACCGACCCGCCCTCCCGCACAGACCCACCCTCCCGCACTGACCCACCCTCCCGCACAGACCCACCCTCCCGCACAGACCCACCCTCTCGCACCGACCCGCCCTCCCGCACAGACCCGCCCTCCCGCACAGACCCACCCTCTCGCACCGACCCGCCCTCCCGCACCGACCCACCCTCCCGCACTGACCCACCCTCCCGCACAGACCCACCCTCACGCACCGACCCGCCCTCTCGCACCGACCCGCCCTCCCGCACCGACCCACCCTCCCGCACTGACCCACCCTCCCGCACCGACCATCCCTGCCGCACCGACCCACCCTCCCGCACTGACCCACCCTCCCGCACAGACCCACCCTCCCGCACTGACCCACCCTCCCGCACCGACCCACCCTCCCGCACTGAACCACCCTCCCGCACCGACAATCCCTGCCGCACCGACCCACCCTCCCGCACCGACCCGCCCTCCCGCACCGACCCACCCTCCCGCACTGACCCACCCTCCCGCACCGACCCACCCTCCCGCACTGACCCACCCTCCCGCACTGACCCACCCTCCCGCACCGACCCACCCTCCCGCACTGACCCACCCTCCCGCACAGACCCACCCTCCCGCACAGACCCACCCTCCCGCACTGACCCACCCTCCCGCACAGACCCACCATCCCGCACTGACCCACTCTCCCGCACAGACCCACCCTCCCGCACTGACCCACCCTCCCGCACTGACCCACCCTCCCGCACTGACCCACCCTCCCGCACTGACCCACCCTCCCGCACAGACCCACCCTCCCGCACAGACCCACCCTCCCGCACTGACCCACTCTCCCGCACAGACCCACCCTCCCGCACTGACCCACTCTCCCGCACAGACCCACCCTCCCGCACTGACCCACCCTCCCGCACTGACCCACCCTCCCGCACTGACCCACCCTCCCGCACAGACCCACCCTCCCGCACTGACCCACCCTCCCGCAGCCGACCCTCCCGCACAGACCCACCCTCCCGCACCTACCCACCCTCCCGCACAGACCCACCCTCCCGCACCTACCCACCCTACCGCACAGACCCACCCTCCCGCACCTACCCACCCTCCCGCACAGACCCACCCTCCCGCACCTACCCACCCTCCCGCACAGACCCACCCTCCCGCACTGACCCACCCTCCCGCACTGACCCACCCTCCCGCACAGACCCACCCTCCCGCACCGCCACACCCTCCCGCACAGACCCACCCTCCTGCACAGACCCACCCTCCCGCACAGACCCACCCTCCCGCACAGACCCACCCTCCCGCACCGACCCACCCTCCCGCACAGACCCACCCTCCCGCACCGACCCGCCCTCCCGCACAGACCCGCCCTCCCGCACAGACCCACCCTCCCGCACCGACCCGCCCTCTCGCACCGACCCGCCCTCCCGCACAGACCCACCCTCCCGCACTGACCCACCCTCCCGCACAGACCCACCCTCCCGCACAGACCCACCCTCTCGCACCGACCCGCCCTCCCGCACAGACCCGCCCTCCCGCACAGACCCACCCTCTCGCACCGACCCGCCCTCCCGCACCGACCCACCCTCCCGCACTGACCCACCCTCCCGCACAGACCCACCCTCACGCACCGACCCGCCCTCTCGCACCGACCCGCCCTCCCGCACCGACCCACCCTCCCGCACTGACCCACCCTCCCGCACCGACCATCCCTGCCGCACCGACCCACCCTCCCGCACTGACCCACCCTCCCGCACAGACCCACCCTCCCGCACTGACCCACCCTCCCGCACCGACCCACCCTCCCGCACCGAACCACCCTCCCGCACCGACAATCCCTGCCGCACCGACCCACCCTCCCGCACCGACCCGCCCTCCCGCACCGACCCACCCTCCCGCACTGACCCACCCTCCCGCACCGACCCACACTCCCGCACTGACCCACCCTCCCGCACTGACCCACCCTCCCGCACCGACCCACCCTCCCGCACCGACCCACCCTCCCGCACAGACCCACCCTCCCGCACAGACCCACCCTCCCGCACTGACCCACCCTCCCGCACAGACCCACCATCCCGCACTGACCCACTCTCCCGCACAGACCCACCCTCCCGCACTGACCCACCCTCCCGCACTGACCCACCCTCCCGCACAGACCCACCCTCCCGCACTGACCCACCCTCCCGCACTGACCCACCCTCCCGCACAGACCCACCCTCCCGCACAGACCCACCCTCCCGCACTGACCCACTCTCCCGCACAGACCCACCCTCCCGCACTGACCCACTCTCCCGCACAGACCCACCCTCCCGCACTGACCCACCCTCCCGCACTGACCCACCCTCCCGCACTGACCCACCCTCCCGCACAGACCCACCCTCCCGCACTGACCCACCCTCCCGCAGCCGACCCTCCCGCACAGACCCACCCTCCCGCACCTACCCACCCTCCCGCACAGACCCACCCTCCCGCACCTACCCACCCTACCGCACAGACCCACCCTCCCGCACCTACCCACCCTCCCGCACAGACCCACCCTCCCGCACCTACCCACCCTCCCGCACAGACCCACCCTCCCGCACTGACCCACCCTCCCGCACTGACCCACCCTCCCGCACAGACCCACCCTCCCGCACTGACCCACCCTCCCGCACTGACCCACCCTCCCGCACAGACCCACCCTCCCGCACAGACCCACCCTCCCGCACTGACCCACTCTCCCGCACAGACCCACCCTCCCGCACTGACCCACTCTCCCGCACAGACCCACCCTCCCGCACTGACCCACCCTCCCGCACTGACCCACCCTCCCGCACTGACCCACCCTCCCGCACAGACCCACCCTCCCGCACCGACCCACCCTCCCGCACAGACCCACCCTCCCGCACCGACCCACCCTCCCGCACTGACCCACCCTCCCGCACTGACGCACCCTCCCGCACTGACCCACCCTCCCGCACCGACCCTCCCGCACCGACCCAACCCTCCCGCACCGACCCACCCTCCCCCACTGACCCACCCTCCCGCACAGACCCACCCTCCCGCACCGACCCACCCTCCCGCAGCCGACCCTCCCGCACCGACCCACCCTCCCGCACTGACCCACCCTCCCGCACAGACCCACCCTCCCGCACCGACCCACCCTCCCGCACCGACCCACCCTCCCGCACAGACCCACCCTCCCGCACCGACCCACCCTCCCGCACCGACCCACCCTCCCGCACAGACCCACCCTCCCGCAGCCGACCCACCCTCCCGCACAGACCCACCCTCCCGCACAGACCCACCCTCCCGCAACGACCCTCCCTCCCGCACCGACCCACCCTCCCGCACAGACCCACCCTCCCGCACCGACCCACCCTCCCGCACAGACCCACCCTCCCGCACCGACCCACCCTCCCGCACAGACCCACCCTCCCGCACAGACCCACCCTCCCGCAACGAACCTCCCTCCCGCACCGACCCACCCTCCCGCACAGACCCACCCTCCCGCACCGACCCACCCTCCCGCACAGACCCACCCTCCCGCACAGACCCACCCTCCCGCACCGACCCTCCCTCCCGCACTGACCCACCCTCCCGCACAGACCCACCCTCCCGCACCGCCACACCCTCCCGCACAGACCCACCCTCCTGCACAGACCCACCCTCCCGCACAGACCCACCCTCCCGCACAGACCCACCCTCCCGCACCGACCCACCCTCCCGCACAGACCCACCCTCCCGCACGGACCCGCCCTCCCGCACAGACCCGCCCTCCCGCACCGACCCACCCTCCCGCACAGACCCACCCTCCCGCACCGACCCGCCCTCTCGCACCGACCCGCCCTCCCGCACAGACCCACCCTCCCGCACTGACCCACCCTCCCGCACAGACCCACCCTCCCGCACAGACCCACCCTCTCGCACCGACCCGCCCTCCCGCACAGACCCGCCCTCCCGCACAGACCCACCCTCTCGCACCGACCCGCCCTCCCGCACCGACCCACCCTCCCGCACTGACCCACCCTCCCGCACAGACCCACCCTCACGCACCGACCCGCCCTCTCGCACCGACCCGCCCTCCCGCACCGACCCACCCTCCCGCACTGACCCACCCTCCCGCACCGACCATCCCTGCCGCACCGACCCACCCTCCCGCACTGACCCACCCTCCCGCACAGACCCACCCTCCCGCACTGACCCACCCTCCCGCACCGACCCACCCTCCCGCACTGAACCACCCTCCCGCACCGACAATCCCTGCCGCACCGACCCACCCTCCCGCACCGACCCGCCCTCCCGCACCGACCCACCCTCCCGCACTGACCCACCCTCCCGCACCGACCCACACTCCCGCACTGACCCACCCTCCCGCACTGACCCACCCTCCCGCACCGACCCACCCTCCCGCACCGACCCACCCTCCCGCACAGACCCACCCTCCCGCACAGACCCACCCTCCCGCACTGACCCACCCTCCCGCACAGACCCACCATCCCGCACTGACCCACTCTCCCGCACAGACCCACCCTCCCGCACTGACCCACCCTCCCGCACTGACCCACCCTCCCGCACAGACCCACCCTCCCGCACTGACCCACCCTCCCGCACTGACCCACCCTCCCGCACAGACCCACCCTCCCGCACAGACCCACCCTCCCGCACTGACCCACTCTCCCGCACAGACCCACCCTCCCGCACTGACCCACTCTCCCGCACAGACCCACCCTCCCGCACTGACCCACCCTCCCGCACTGACCCACCCTCCCGCACTGACCCACCCTCCCGCACAGACCCACCCTCCCGCACTGACCCACCCTCCCGCAGCCGACCCTCCCGCACAGACCCACCCTCCCGCACCTACCCACCCTCCCGCACAGACCCACCCTCCCGCACCTACCCACCCTACCGCACAGACCCACCCTCCCGCACCTACCCACCCTCCCGCACAGACCCACCCTCCCGCACCTACCCACCCTCCCGCACAGACCCACCCTCCCGCACTGACCCACCCTCCCGCACTGACCCACCCTCCCGCACAGACCCACCCTCCCGCACTGACCCACCCTCCCGCACTGACCCACCCTCCCGCACAGACCCACCCTCCCGCACAGACCCACCCTCCCGCACTGACCCACTCTCCCGCACAGACCCACCCTCCCGCACTGACCCACTCTCCCGCACAGACCCACCCTCCCGCACTGACCCACCCTCCCGCACTGACCCACCCTCCCGCACTGACCCACCCTCCCGCACAGACCCACCCTCCCGCACCGACCCACCCTCCCGCACAGACCCACCCTCCCGCACCGACCCACCCTCCCGCACTGACCCACCCTCCCGCACTGACGCACCCTCCCGCACTGACCCACCCTCCCGCACCGACCCTCCCGCACCGACCCAACCCTCCCGCACCGACCCACCCTCCCCCACTGACCCACCCTCCCGCACAGACCCACCCTCCCGCACCGACCCACCCTCCCGCAGCCGACCCTCCCGCACCGACCCACCCTCCCGCACTGACCCACCCTCCCGCACAGACCCACCCTCCCGCACCGACCCACCCTCCCGCACCGACCCACCCTCCCGCACAGACCCACCCTCCCGCACCGACCCACCCTCCCGCACCGACCCACCCTCCCGCACAGACCCACCCTCCCGCAGCCGACCCACCCTCCCGCACAGACCCACCCTCCCGCACAGACCCACCCTCCCGCAACGACCCTCCCTCCCGCACCGACCCACCCTCCCGCACAGACCCACCCTCCCGCACCGACCCACCCTCCCGCACAGACCCACCCTCCCGCACAGACCCACCCTCCCGCAACGAACCTCCCTCCCGCACCGACCCACCCTCCCGCACAGACCCACCCTCCCGCACCGACCCACCCTCCCGCACAGACCCACCCTCCCGCACAGACCCACCCTCCCGCACCGACCCTCCCTCCCGCACTGACCCACCCTCCCGCACAGACCCACCCTCCCGCACCGACACACCCTCCCGCACTGACCCACCCTCCAGCACCGACACACCCTCCCGCACAGACCCACCCTCCCGCACTGGCCCACCCTCCCGCACAGACCCACCCTCCCGCACTGGCCCACCCTCCCGCACTGGCCCACCCTCCCGCACCGACCCACCCTCCCGCACCGACCCACCCTCCCGCACTGGCCCACCCTCCCGCACCGACCCACCCTCCCGCACCGACACACCCTCCCGCACTGGCCCACCCTCCCGCACTGGCCCACCCTCCCGCACCGACCCACCCTCCCGCACTGGCCCACCCTCCCGCACTGGCCCACCCTCCCGCACCGACACACCCTCCCGCACCGACACACCCTCCCGCACTGGCCCACCCTCCCGCATCGGCCCACCCTCCCGCACCGACACACCCTCCCGCACCGACACACCCTCCCGCACTGGCCCACCCTCCCGCACTGGCCCACCCTCCCGCACCGACCCACCCTCCCGCACCGACCCACCCTCCCGCACCGACACACCCTCCCGCACTGGCCCACCCTCCCGCACTGGCCCACCCTCCCGCACCGACACACCCTCCCGCACCGACCCACCCTCCCGCACCGACACACCCTCCCGCACTGGCCCACCCTCCCGCACTGGCCCACCCTCCCGCACCGACCCACCCTCCCGCACTGGCCCACCCTCCCGCACTGGCCCACCCTCCCGCACCGATCCACCCTCCCGCACTGATCCACCCTCCCGCACCGACACACCCTCCCGCACCGACCCACCCTCCCGCACCGACACACCCTCCCGCACTGGACCACCCTCCCGCACCGATCCACCCTCCCGCACCGACACACCCTCCCGCAGCCGACACACCCTCCCGCACCGACCCACCCTCCCGCAGCCGACACACCCTCCCGCACCGACCCACCCTCCCGCACCGACCCACCCTCCCGCACAGACCCACCCTCCCGCACTGACCCACCCTCTCGCACTGACCCACCCTCTCGCACTGACCCACCCTCCCGCAGCCGACCCTCCCGCACAGACCCACCCTCCCGCACTGATCCACCTTTCCGCACTGACCCACCCTCCCGCACTGACCCACCCTCCTGCACTGACCCATCCTCCCGCACTGACCCACCCTCCCGCACTGACCCACCCTCCCGCACTGCCCCACCCTCTCGCACTGACCCACCTTCCCGCAGCCGACCCTCCCGCACAGACCCACCCTCCCGCACTGATCCACCCTCCCGCACTGACCCACCCTTCTGCACTGACCCACCCTCCCGCACTGATCCACCCTCCCGCACTGACCCACCCTCCCGCACTGATCCACCCTCCCGCACTGACCCACCCTCCCGCACAGACCCACCCTCCCGCACTGATCCACCCTCCCGCACAGACCCACCCTCCCGCACTGATCCACCCTCCCGCACTGACCCACCCTCCCGCACTGATCCACCCTCCCGCACTGACCCACCCTCCCGCAGCCAACCCTCCCGCACAGACCCACCCTCCCGCACCGACCCACCCTCCCGCACCGACCCACCCTCCCGCACCGATCCACCCTCCCGCACGGACCCACCCTCCCGCACTGACCCACCCTCCCGCACTGACCCACCCTCCCGCACAGACCCACCCTCCCGCACTGATCCACCTTTCCGCACTGACCCACCCTCCCGCACAGACCCACCCTCCCGCACTGATCCACCTTTCCGCACTGACCCACCCTCCCGCACAGACCCACCCTCCCGCACTGATCCACCCTCCCGCACGGACCCACCCTCTCGCACTGACCCACCCTCCCGCACTGACCCACCCTCCCGCACAGACCCACCCTCCCGCACTGATCCACCTTTCCGCACTGACCCACCCTCCCGCACTGACCCACCCTCCTGCACTGACCCATCCTCCCGCACTGACCCACCCTCCCGCACTGACCCACCCTCCCGCACTGCCCCACCCTCTCGCACTGACCCACCTTCCCGCAGCCGACCCTCCCGCACAGACCCACCCTCCCGCACTGATCCACCCTCCCGCACTGACCCACCCTTCTGCACTGACCCACCCTCCCGCACTGATCCACCCTCCCGCACTGACCCACCCTCCCGCACTGATCCACCCTCCCGCACTGACCCACCCTCCCGCACAGACCCACCCTCCCGCACTGATCCACCCTCCCGCACAGACCCACCCTCCCGCACTGATCCACCCTCCCGCACTGACCCACCCTCCCGCACTGATCCACCCTCCCGCACTGACCCACCCTCCCGCAGCCAACCCTCCCGCACAGACCCACCCTCCCGCACCGACCCACCCTCCCGCACCGACCCACCCTCCCGCACCGATCCACCCTCCCGCACGGACCCACCCTCTCGCACTGACCCACCCTCCCGCACCGACCCACCCTCCCGCACTGATCCACCCTCCCGCAGCCGACCCTCCCGCACTGACCCACCCTCCCGCACAGACCCACCCTCCCGCACTGATCCACCCTCCCGCACTGACCCACCCTCCCGCAGCCAACCCTCCCGCACAGACCCACCCTCCCGCACCGACTCACCCTCCCGCACCGACCCACCCTCCCGCACTGACCCACCCTCCCGCACCAACCCACACTCCCGCACTGATCCACCCTCCCGCAGCCGACCCTCCCGCACTGACCCACCCTCCTGCACTGACCCACCCTCCCACACTGACCCACCCTCCCGCACTGACCCACCCTCCTGCACTGACCCACCCTCCCGCACTGACCCACCCTCCCGCACTGATCCACCCTCCCGCGGCCAACCCGCCCTCCCGCACTGACCCACCCTCCCACACTGACCCACCCTCCCGCACTGATCCACCCTCCCGCACTGACCCACCTTCCCGCACTGATCCACCCTCCCGCACTGATCCACCCTCCCGCACTGACCCACCCTCCCGCACTGACCCACCCTCCCGCACTGACCCACCCTCCCGCACTGACCCACCCTCCCCCGGCCGACCCGCCCTCCCGCACTGACCCACCCTCCCGCACCGACACACCCTCCCGCACCGACCCACCCTCTCGCACTGACCCACCCTCCCGCAGCTGACCCTCCCGCACAGACCCACCCTCCCGCACTGATCCACCCTTCCGCACGGACCCACCCTCCCGCACTGACCCACCCTCCTGCACTGACCCATCCTCCCGCACTGACCCACCCTCCCGCACTGACCCACCCTCCCGCACTGCCCCACCCTCTCGCACTGACCCACCCTCCCGCACTGACCCACCCTCCCGCACTGATCCACCCTCCCGCACTGACCCACCCTCCCGCACAGACCCACCCTCCCGCACTGATCCACCCTCCCGCACTGATCCACTCTCCCGCACTGACCCACCCTCCCGCAGTGATCCACCCTCCCGCACTGACCCACCCTCCCGCACTGATCCACCCTCCCGCACTGATCCACCCTCCCGCACCGACCCACCCTCCCGCACCGATCCACCCTCCCGCACCGACCCACCCTCCCGCACTGATCCACCCTCCCGCACCGATCCACCCTCCCGCACTGACCCACCCTCCCGCACTGACCCACCCTCCCGCACTGACCCACCCTCCCGCACTAATCCACCCTCCCGCACTGACCCACCCTCCCGCACTGACCCACACTCCCACACTGATCCACCCTCCCGCACTGACCCACCCTCCCGCACTGACCCACCCTCCCGCACTGATCCACCCTCCCGCGGCCAACCCGCCCTCCCGCACTGACCCACCCTCCCACACCGACCCACCCTCCCGCACTGATCCACCCTCCCGCACTGAGCAACCCTCCCGCACTGATCCACCCTCCCGCGGCCAACCCGCCCTCCCGCACTGACCCACCCTCCCACACTGACCCACCCTCCCGCACTGACCCACCCTCCCGCACTGACCCACCCTCCCGCACAGACCCACCCTCCCGCACTGACCCACCCTCCCGCACTGACCCGCCCTCCCGCACTGACCCACCCTCCCGCACTGACCCACCCTCCCGCACTGATCCACCCTCCCGCACCGACCCACCCTCCCGCACCGACCCACCCTCCCGCACCGACCCACACTCCCGCACTGATCCACCCTCCCGCAGCCGACCCTCCCGCACTGACCCACCCTCCCGCACTGATCCAACCTCCTGCACTGACCCACCCTCCCGCACCGATCCACCCTCCCGCACCGATCCACCCTCCCGCACCGACCCACCCTCCCTCACCGATCCACCCTCCCGCACTGATCCACCCTCCCGCACCGACCCACCCTCCCGCACTGACCCACCCTCCCGCACTGACCCACCCTCCCGCACTGATCCACCCTCCCGCACTGACCCACCCTCCCGCACTGACCCACCCTCCTGCACTGACCCACCCTCCCACACTGATCCACCCTCCCGCACTGACCCACCCTCCCGCACTGATCCACCCTCCCGCACTGACCCACCCTCCCGCACTGATCCACCCTCCCGCGGCCAACCCGCCCTCCCGCACTGACCCACCCTCCCACACTGACCCACCCTCCCGCACTGATCCACCCTCCCGCACTGACCCACCTTCCCGCACTGATCCACCCTCCCGCACTGATCCACCCTCCCGCACTGACCCACCCTCCCGCACTGACCCACCCTCCCGCACTGACCCACCCTCCCGCACTGACCCACCCTCCCCCGGCCGACCCGCCCTCCCGCACTGACCCACCCTCCCGCACCGACACACCCTCCCGCACCGACCCACCCTCTCGCACTGACCCACCCTCCCGCAGCTGACCCTCCCGCACAGACCCACCCTCCCGCACTGATCCACCCTTCCGCACGGACCCACCCTCCCGCACTGACCCACCCTCCTGCACTGACCCATCCTCCCGCACTGACCCACCCTCCCGCACTGACCCACCCTCCCGCACTGCCCCACCCTCTCGCACTGACCCACCCTCCCGCACTGACCCACCCTCCCGCACTGATCCACCCTCCCGCACTGACCCACCCTCCCGCACAGACCCACCCTCCCGCACTGATCCACCCTCCCGCACTGATCCACCCTCCCGCACTGACCCACCCTCCCGCAGTGATCCACCCTCCCGCACTGACCCACCCTCCCGCACTGATCCACCCTCCCGCACCGATCCACCCTCCCGCACCGACCCACCCTCCCGCAACGATCCACCCTCCCGCACTGATCCACCCTCCCGCACTGACCCACCCTCCCGCACTGACCCACCCTCCCGCACTAATCCACCCTCCCGCACTGACCCACCCTCCCGCACTGACCCACACTCCCGCACTGATCCACCCTCCCGCACTGACCCACCCTCCCGCACTGAGCCACCCTCCCGCACTGATCCACCCTCCCGCGGCCAACCCGCCCTCCCGCACTGACCCACCCTCCCACACTGACCCACCCTCCCGCACTGACCCACCCTCCCGCACTGACCCACCCTCCCGCACAGACCCACCCTCCCGCACTGACCCACCCTCCCGCACTGACCCGCCCTCCCGCACTGACCCACCCTCCCGCACTGACCCACCCTCCCGCACTGATTCACCCTCCCGCACTGACCCACCCTCCCGCACTGACCCACCCTCCCGCACTGACCCACCCTCCCGCACTGACCCACCCTCCCGCACTGACCCACCCTCCCGCACTGACCCACCCTCCTGCACTGACCCACCCTCCCACACTGATCCACCCTCCCGCACTGACCCACCCTCCCGCACTGATCCACCCTCCCGCACTGACCCACCCTCCCGCACTGATCCACCCTCCCGCGGCCAACCCGCCCTCCCGCACTGACCCACCCTCCCACACTGACCCACCCTCCCGCACTGATCCACCCTCCCGCACTGACCCACCTTCCCGCACTGATCCACCCTCCCGCACTGATCCACCCTCCCGCACTGACCCACCCTCCCGCACTGACCCACCCTCCCGCACTGACCCACCCTCCCGCACTGACCCACCCTCCCCCGGCCGACCCGCCCTCCCGCACTGACCCACCCTCCCGCACCGACACACCCTCCCGCACCGACCCACCCTCTCGCACTGACCCACCCTCCCGCAGCTGACCCTCCCGCACAGACCCACCCTCCCGCACTGATCCACCCTTCCGCACGGACCCACCCTCCCGCACTGACCCACCCTCCTGCACTGACCCATCCTCCCGCACTGACCCACCCTCCCGCACTGACCCACCCTCCCGCACTGCCCCACCCTCTCGCACTGACCCACCCTCCCGCACTGACCCACCCTCCCGCACTGATCCACCCTCCCGCACTGACCCACCCTCCCGCACAGACCCACCCTCCCGCACTGATCCACCCTCCCGCACTGATCCACCCTCCCGCACTGACCCACCCTCCCGCAGTGATCCACCCTCCCGCACTGACCCACCCTCCCGCACTGATCCACCCTCCCGCACTGATCCACCCTCCCGCACCGACCCACCCTCCCGCACTGACCCACCCTCCCGCACTGACCCACCCTCCCGCACTAATCCACCCTCCCGCACTGACCCACCCTCCCGCACTGACCCACACTCCCGCACTGATCCACCCTCCCGCACTGACCCACCCTCCCGCACTGAGCCACCCTCCCGCACTGATCCACCCTCCCGCGGCCAACCCGCCCTCCCGCACTGACCCACCCTCCCACACTGACCCACCCTCCCGCACTGACCCACCCTCCCGCACTGACCCACCCTCCCGCACAGACCCACCCTCCCGCACTGACCCACCCTCCCGCACTGACCCGCCCTCCCGCACTGACCCACCCTCCCGCACTGACCCACCCTCCCGCACTGATTCACCCTCCCGCACTGACCCACCCTCCCGCACTGACCCACCCTCCCGCACTGACCCACCCTCCCGCACTGACCCACCCTCCCGCACTGACCCACCCTCCCGCACTGACCCACCCTCCTGCACTGACCCACCCTCCCACACTGATCCACCCTCCCGCACTGACCCACCCTCCCGCACTGATCCACCCTCCCGCACTGACCCACCCTCCCGCACTGATCCACCCTCCCGCGGCCAACCCGCCCTCCCGCACTGACCCACCCTCCCACACTGACCCACCCTCCCGCACTGATCCACCCTCCCGCACTGACCCACCTTCCCGCACTGATCCACCCTCCCGCACTGATCCACCCTCCCGCACTGACCCACCCTCCCGCACTGACCCACCCTCCCGCACTGACCCACCCTCCCGCACTGACCCACCCTCCCCCGGCCGACCCGCCCTCCCGCACTGACCCACCCTCCCGCACCGACACACCCTCCCGCACCGACCCACCCTCTCGCACTGACCCACCCTCCCGCAGCTGACCCTCCCGCACAGACCCACCCTCCCGCACTGATCCACCCTTCCGCACGGACCCACCCTCCCGCACTGACCCACCCTCCTGCACTGACCCATCCTCCCGCACTGACCCACCCTCCCGCACTGACCCACCCTCCCGCACTGCCCCACCCTCTCGCACTGACCCACCCTCCCGCACTGACCCACCCTCCCGCACTGATCCACCCTCCCGCACTGACCCACCCTCCCGCACAGACCCACCCTCCCGCACTGATCCACCCTCCCGCACTGATCCACCCTCCCGCACTGACCCACCCTCCCGCAGTGATCCACCCTCCCGCACTGACCCACCCTCCCGCACTGATCCACCCTCCCGCACTGATCCACCCTCCCGCACCGACCCACCCTCCCGCACCGATCCACCCTCCCGCACTGATCCACCCTCCCGCACTGACCCACCCTCCCGCACTGAACCACCCTCCCGCACTGACCCACCCTCCCGCACTAATCCACCCTCCCGCACTGACCCACCCTCCCGCACTGACCCACACTCCCACACTGATCCACCCTCCCGCACTGACCCACCCTCCCGCACTGACCCACCCTCCCGCACTGATCCACCCTCCCGCGGCCAACCCGCCCTCCCGCACTGACCCACCCTCCCACACCGACCCACCCTCCCGCACTGATCCACCCTCCCGCACTGAGCCACCCTCCCGCACTGATCCACCCTCCCGCGGCCAACCCGCCCTCCCGCACTGACCCACCCTCCCACACTGACCCACCCTCCCGCACTGACCCACCCTCCCGCACTGACCCACCCTCCCGCACAGACCCACCCTCCCGCACTGACCCACCCTCCCGCACTGACCCGCCCTCCCGCACTGACCCACCCTCCCGCACTGACCCACCCTCCCGCACTGATCCACCCTCCCGCACCGACCCACCCTCCCGCACCGACCCACCCTCCCGCACCGACCCACACTCCCGCACTGATCCACCCTCCCGCAGCCGACCCTCCCGCACTGACCCACCCTCCCACACTGACCCACCCTCCCGCACTGACCCACCCTCCCTCACCGATCCACCCTCCCGCACTGATCCACCCTCCCGCACTGACCCACCCTCCCTCACCGATCCACCCTCCCGCACTGATCCACCCTCCCGCACCGACCCACCCTCCCGCACTGACCCACCCTCCCGCACTGACCCACCCTCCCGCACTGATCCACCCTCCCGCACTGACCCACCCTCCCGCACTGACCCACCCTCCTGCACTGACCCACCCTCCCACACTGATCCACCCTCCCGCACTGACCCACCCTCCCGCACTGATCCACCCTCCCGCACTGACCCACCCTCCCGCACTGATCCACCCTCCCGCGGCCAACCCGCCCTCCCGCACTGACCCACCCTCCCGCACTGACCCACCCTCCCGCACTGATCCACCCTCCCGCACTGACCCACCTTCCCGCACTGATCCACCCTCCCGCACTGATCCACCCTCCCGCACTGACCCACCCTCCCGCACTGACCCACCCTCCCGCACTGACCCACCCTCCCGCACTGACCCACCCTCCCCCGGCCGACCCGCCCTCCCGCACTGACCCACCCTCCCGCACCGACACACCCTCCCGCACCGACCCACCCTCTCGCACTGACCCACCCTCCCGCAGCTGACCCTCCCGCACAGACCCACCCTCCCGCACTGATCCACCCTTCCGCACGGACCCACCCTCCCGCACTGACCCACCCTCCTGCACTGACCCATCCTCCCGCACTGACCCACACTCCCGCACTGACCCACCCTCCCGCACTGCCCCACCCTCTCGCACTGACCCACCCTCCCGCACTGACCCACCCTCCCGCACTGATCCACCCTCCCGCACTGACCCACCCTCCCGCACAGACCCACCCTCCCGCACTGATCCACCCTCCCGCACTGATCCACCCTCCCGCACTGACCCACCCTCCCGCAGTGATCCACCCTCCCGCACTGACCCACCCTCCCGCACTGATCCACCCTCCCGCACTGATCCACCCTCCCGCACCGACCCACCCTCCCGCACCGATCCACCCTCCCGCACTGATCCACCCTCCCGCACTGATCCACCCTCCCGCACCGACCCACCCTCCCGCACCGATCCACCCTCCCGCACTGATCCACCCTCCCGCACTGACCCACCCTCCCGCACTGACCCACCCTCCCGCACTAATCCACCCTCCCGCACTGACCCACCCTCCCGCACTGACCCACACTCCCGCACTGATCCACCCTCCCGCACTGACCCACCCTCCCGCACTGAGCCACCCTCCCGCACTGATCCACCCTCCCGCGGCCAACCCGCCCTCCCGCACTGACCCACCCTCCCACACTGACCCACCCTCCCGCACTGACCCACCCTCCCGCACTGACCCACCCTCCCGCACTGACCCACCCTCCCGCACTGACCCGCCCTCCCGCACTGACCCACCCTCCCGCACTGACCCACCCTCCCGCACTGATTCACCCTCCCGCACTGACCCACCCTCCCGCACTGACCCACCCTCCCGCACTGACCCACCCTCCCGCACTGACCCACCCTCCCGCACTGACCCACCCTCCCGCACCGACTCACCCTCCCGCACCGACCCACCCTCCCGCACTGACCCACCCTCCCGCACTGATCCACCCTCCCGCACTGACCCACCCTCCCGCACTGGCCCACCCTCCCGCACTGACCCACCCTCCCGCACTGACCCACCCTCCCGCACTGACCCACCCTCCCCCGGCCGACCCGCCCTCCCGCACTGACCCACCCTCCCGCACTGACCCACCCTCCCGCACTGATCCACCCTCCCGCGGCCAACCCGCCCTCCCGCACTGACCCACCCTCCCACACCGACCCACCCTCCCGCACTGATCCACCCTCCCGCACTGAGCCACCCTCCCGCACTGATCCACCCTCCCGCGGCCAACCCGCCCTCCCGCACTGACCCACCCTCCCACACTGACCCACCCTCCCGCACTGACCCACCCTCCCGCACTGACCCACCCTCCCGCACAGACCCACCCTCCCGCACTGACCCACCCTCCCGCACTGACCCGCCCTCCCGCACTGACCCGCCCTCCCGCACTGACCCACCCTCCCGCACTGACCCACCCTCCCGCACTGACCCACCCTCCCGCACTGACCCACCCTCCCGCACGACTCACCCTCCCGCACCGACCCACCCTCCCGCACTGACCCACCCTCCCGCACTGATCCACCCTCCCGCACTGACCCACCCTCCCGCACTGGCCCACCCTCCCGCACTGACCCACCCTCCCGCACTGACCCACCCTCCCCCGGCCGACCCGCCCTCCCGCACTGACCCACCCTCCCGCACTGACCCACCCTCCCGCACTGATCCACCCTCCCGCACTGATCCACCCTCCCGCGGCCGACCCACCCTCCCGCACTGACCCACCCTCCCGCACCGACCCGCCATCCATCGCCTAACGCGTCTCTCGCACCGACCCACCCTCTTGCGTCCGACCCTCGGTCCCACGTCCGACTCACCATCCTTTTTCCGACCCACTGTCCATCGCCCGACCTGCTCTCCTGCGTCCGACCCTCAGTCCCGTGTCTGACCCTCGGTCCCGTTGCCGACCCTCAGTCCCGTGTCTGACCCTCGGTCCCATTTCCGACCCTCGGTCCCATTTCCGACCCTCGGTCCCGTGTCCGACCCTCGGTCCTGTTGCCGACCCTTGGTCCCGTTGCCGACCCTCGGTCCTGTGTCTGACCCTCGGTCCCGTTGCCGACCCTCGGTCCCGTGTCCGACCCTCGGTCCCGTTGCCGACCCTCGGTCCCGTTTCCAACCCTCGGTCCCATTTCCGACCCTCGGTCCCGTTTCCAACCCTCGGTCCCATTTCCGACCCTCGGTCCCGTGTCCGACCCTCGGTCCCGTTGCCGACCCTCGGTCCCGTATCCGACCCTCGGTCCCGTTTCCAACCCTCGGTCCCATTTCCGACCCTCGGTCCCGTTTCCAACCCTCGGTCCCATTTCCGACCCTCGGTCCCGTGTCCGACCTCGGTCCCGTTGCCGACCCTCGGTCCCATTTCTGACCCTCGGTCCCATTTCCGACCCTCGGTCCCATTTCCGACCCTCGGTCCCATTTCCGACCCTCGGTCCCGTGTCCGACCCTCGGTCCTGTTGCCGACCCTTGGTCCCGTTGCCGACCCTCGGTCCTGTGTCTGACCCTCGGTCCCGTTGCCGACCCTTGGTCCCGTTGCTGACCCTCGGTCCCATTTCCGACCCTCGGTCCCATTTCCGACCCTCGGTCCCGTATCCAACCCTCGGTCACGTTGCCGACCCTCGTTCCCGTGTCCGACCCCACCCGTTTCCGACCCTCGGTCCCGTATCCAACCTTCGGTCCCGTTTCCGACCCTCGGTCCCGTGTCCGACCCTCGGTCCCGTTTCCGACCCTCGGTCCCGTGTCCGACCCTCGGTCCCGTTGCCGACCCTCGGTCCCGTGTCCGACCCTCGGTCCCGTTGCCGACCCTCGGTCCCGTGTCCGACCCTCGGTCCCGTTGCCGACCCTCGGTCCCGTGTCCGACCCCACCCGTTTCCGACCCTCGGTCCCGTTTCCAACCCTCGGTCCTGTGTCCGACCCTCGGTCCCGTATCCAACCTTCGGTCCCGTTTCCGACCCTCGGTCCCGTGTCCGACCCTCGGTCCCGTGTCCGACCTCGGTCCCGTTGCCGACCCTCGGTCCCATTTCCGACCCTCGGTCCCATTTCCGACCCTCGGTCCCATTTCCGACCCTCGGTCCCATTTCCGACCCTCGGTCCCATTTCCGACCCTCGGTCCCATTTCCGACCCTCGGTCCCATTTCCGACCCTCGGTCCCGTGTCCGACCCTCGGTCCTGTTGCCGACCCTTGGTCCCGTTGCCGACCCTCGGTCCTGTGTCTGACCCTCGGTCCCGTTGCCGACCCTTGGTCCCGTTGCTGACCCTCGGTCCCGTTTCCGACCCTCGGTCCCGTGTCCGACCCTCGGTCCCGTTGCCGACCCTCGGTCCCGTGTCCGACCCTCGGTCCCGTTGCCGACCCTCGGTCCCGTGTCCGACCCTCGGTCCCGTTGCCGACCCTCGGTCCCGTGTCCGACCCCACCCGTTTCCGACCCTCGGTCCCGTTTCCAACCCTCGGTCCTGTGTCCGACCCTCGGTCCCGTATCCAACCTTCGGTCCCGTTTCCGACCCTCGGTCCCGTGTCCGACCCTCGGTCCCGTTGCCGACCCTCGGTCCCGTGTCCGACCCTCGGTCCCATTTCCGACCCTCGGTCCCGTGTCCGACCCTCGGTCCCGTTTCCGACCCTCGGTCCCGTGTCCGACCCTCGGTCCTGTTGCCGACCCTCGGTTCCGTGTCCGACCCTCGGTCCCGTGTCCAACACTCTGAAACATAGAAACATAGAAACATAGAAAATAGGTACAGGAGTAGGCCATTCGACCCTTCTAGCCTGCACCGCCATTCAATGAGTTCATGGCTGAACATGCAACTTCAGTACCCCATTCCTGCTTTCTCGCCATACCCCTTGATCCCCCTCGTAGAAGGACTACATCTAACTCCTTTTTGAATATATTTAGTGAATTGGCCTCAACAACCTTCTGTGGTAGAGAATTCCACAGGTTCACCACTCTCTGGGTGAAGAAATTTCTCATCATCTCAGTCCTAAATGGCTTACCCCTTATCCTTAGACTATGACCCCTGGTTCTGGACTTCCCCAACATTGGGAACATTCTTCCTGCATCTAACCTGTCTAAACCCATCAGAATTTTAAACGTTTCTATGAGGTCCCCTCTCATTCTTCTGAACTCCAGTGAATACAAGCCCAGTTGATCCAGTCTTTCTTGATATGTCAGTCCCGCCATCCCAGGAATCAGTCTGGTGAACCTTCGCTGCACTCCCTCAATAGCAAGAATGTCCTTCCTCAGGTTAGGAGACCAAAACTGAACACAATACTCCAGGTGTGGCCTCACAAAGGCCCTGTACAATTGTAGCAACACCTCCCTGCCCCTGTACTCAAATCCCCTCGCTATGAAGGCCAACATGCCATTTGCTTTCTTAACCGCCTGCTGTAGCTGCATGCCAACCTTCAATGACTGATGTACCATGACAGCCAGGTCTCGTTGCACCTCCCCTTTTCCTAATCTGTCACCATTCAGATAATAGTCTGTCTCTCTGTTTTTACCACCAAAGTGGATAACCTCACATTTATCCACATTATACTTCATCTGCCATGCATTTGCCCACTCACCTAACCTATCCAAGTCACTCTGCAGCCTCATAGCATCCTCCTCGCAGCTCAGACTGCCACCCAACTTAGTGTCATCCGCAAATTTGGAGATACTACATTTAATCCCCTCGTCTAAATCATTAATGTACAATGTAAACAGCTGGGGCCCCAGCACAGAACCTTGCGGTACCCCACTAGTCACTGCCTGCCATTCTGAGAAGTCCCCATTTACTCCTGCTCTTTGCTTCCTGTCTGCCAACCAGTTCTCAATCCACGTCAGCACACTACCCCCAATCCCATGTGCTTTAACTTTGCACATTAATCTCTTGTGTGGGACCTTGTCGAAAGCCTTCTGAAAGTCCAAATATACCACATCAACTGGTTCTCCCTTGTCCACTTTACTGGAAACATCCTCAAAAAATTCCAGAAGATTTGTCAAGCATGACTTCCCTTTCACAAATCCATGCTGACTTGGACCTATAATGTCACCTCTTTCCAAATGCGCTGCTATGAAATCCTCAATAATTGATTCCATCATTTTACCCACTACCGATGTCAGGCTGACTGGTCTATAATTCCCTGTTTTCTCTCTCCCTCCTTTTTTGAAAAGTGGGGTTACATTGGCTACCCTCCACTCCATAGGAACTGATCCAGAGTCAATGGAATGTTGGAAAATGACTGTCAATGCATCCACTATTTCCAAGGCCACCTCCTTAAGTACTCTGGGATGCAGTCCATCAGGCCCTGGGGATTTATCGGCCTTCAATCCCATCAATTTCCCCAACACAATTTCCCGACTAATAAGGATTTCGCTCAGTTCCTCCTCCTTACTGGACCCTCTGACCACTTTTATATCCGGAAGGTTGTTTGTGTCCTCCTTAGTGAATACCGAACCAAAGAACTTGTTCAATTGGTCCGCCATTTCTTTGTTCCCCGTTATGACTTCCCCTGATTCTGACTGCAGGGGACCTACGTTTGTCTTTACTAACCTTTTTCTCTTTACATATCTATAGAAACTTTAGCAATCCGTCTTAATGTTCCCTGCAAGCTTCTTCTCGTACTCCATTTTCCCTGCCCTAATCAAACCCTTTGTCCTCCTCTGCTGAGTTCTAAATTTCTCCCAGTCCCCGGGTTCGCTGCTATTTCTGGCCTTGGCTTTAATACTATCCCTGATTTCCCTTGATAGCCACGGTTGAGCCACCTTCCCTTTTTTATTTTTACGACAGACAGGAATGTACAATTGTTGTAGTTCATCCATGCGGTCTCTAAATGTCTGCCATTGCCCATCCACAGTCAACACCTTAAGTATCATTCGCCAATCTATCCTAGCCAATTCACGCCTCATACCTTCAAAGTTAGCCTTCTTTAAATTCTGGACCATGGTCTCTGAATTAACTGTTTCATTCTCCATCCTGATGCAGAATTCCACCATATTATGGCCACTCTTCCCCAAGGAGCCTCGCACAACGAGATTGCTAATTAATCCTCTCTCATTACACAACACCCAGTCTAAGATGGCCTCCCCCCTAGTTGGTTCCTCGACATATTGGTCTAGAAAATCATCCCTTATGCACTCCAGGAAATCCTCCTCCACCGTATTGCTTCGAGTTTGGTTAGACCAATCTATGTGCATATTAAAGTCACCAATTTTAACTGCTGCACCTTTATTGCATGCACCCCTAAATTCCTGTTTGATGCCCTCCCCAACATCACTACTACTCTGTCTTGTATCTGCCCCACCATCGTGCATCTGACCCATGGTCTGGTATCTGACCCACGGTCCGGTATCTGACCCATGGTCTGGTATCTGACCCATGGTCCGGTATCTGACCCACGGTCCTGTATCTGACCCACCATCCTGTATCTGACCCATGGTCTGGTGTCTGACCCACGGTCCGGTATCTGACCCATGGTCTGGTATCTGACCCACGGTCCGGTATCTGACCCATGGTCTGGTATCTGACCCATGGTCCAGTATCTGCCCCACCGTCCTGTAATTGACCCTCAGTCCTGTATCTGACCCACGGTCCTGTATCTGACCCATGGTCCGGTATCTGACCCTCAGTCCTGTATCTGACCCACGGTCCTGTATCTGACCCACGGTCTGGTATCTGACCCTCAGTCCTGTATCTGCCCCACTGTCCTGTATCTGACCCACGGTCCGGTATCTGACCCACGGTCCGGTATCTGACCCATGTCTGGTATCTGACCCACGGTCCGGTATCTGACCCACCGTCCTGTAACTGACCCACCGTCCTATAACTGACCCTCAGTTCGGTATCTGACCCTCAGTCCTGTAACTGACCCTCAATTCGGTATCTGACCCTCAGTCCTGTATCTGACCCACGGACCTGTATCTGACCCACGGTCCGGTATCTGACCCACCGTCCTGTAACTGACCCTCAGTTCGGTATCTGACCCTCAGTCCTGTACCTGACCTACGGTCTTGTATCTGACACACAGTCCTGTATCTGACCCACGGTCCTGTATCTGACCCTCAGTCCTGTATCTGACCCACGGTCCTGTCTCTGACCCATGGTCCGGTATCTGATCCACGGTCCTGTGTTTGATCCATGGACCTGTATCTGACCCACCATCCTGTATCTGACCCACAGACCTGTATCTGACCCATGGTCCGGTATCTGCCCCACCGTCCTGTATCTGACCCACGGACCTGTATCTGACCCACCATCCTGTATCTGATCCACCGTCCTGTATCTGACCCACGGTCCGGTATCTGCCCCACCGTCCTGTATCTGCCCCACGGTCCTGTATCTGACCCACGCTCCGGTATCTGACCCTCAGTCCTGTATCTGACCCACGGACCTGTATCTGACCCACGGACCTGTATCTGACCCACAGTCCGGTATCTGACCCACCGTCCTGTATCTGACCCTCAGTCCTGTATCTGACGCACGGTCCTGTATCTGACCCATGGTCCGGTATCTGACCCTCAGTCCTGTATCTGACCCACGGTCCTGTATCTGACCCACGGTCTGGTATCTGACCCTCAGTCCGGTATCTGCCCCACTGTCCTGTATCTGACCCACGGTCCGGTATCTGACCCACGGTCCGGTATCTGACCCCTGGTCCTGTATCTGACCCATGGTCCGGTATCTGACCCACCGTCCTGTAACTGACCCTCAGTCCTGTATCTGACCCACGGTCCTGCATCTGACCCATGGTCCGGTATCTGACCCTCAGTCCTGTATCTGACCCACGGTCCTGTATCTGACCCACGGTCTGGTATCTGACCCTCAGTCCTGTATCTGCCCCACTGTCCTGTATCTGACCCACGGTCCGGTATCTGACCCACGGTCCGGTATCTGACCCATGGTCTGGTATCTGACCCACGGTCCGGTATCTGACCCACCATCCTGTAACTGACCCACCGTCCTATAACTGACCCTCAGTTCGGTATCTGACCCTCAGTCCTGTAACTGACCCTCAGTTCGGTATCTGACCCTCAGTCCTGTATCTGACCCACGGACCTGTATCTGACCCACAGTCCGGTATCTGACCCTCAGTCCTGTATCTGACCTACGGTCTTGTATCTGACACACAGTCCTGTATCTGACCCACGGTCCTGTATCTGACCCTCAGTCCTGTATCTGACCCACGGTCCTGTATCTGACCCATGGTCCGGTATCTGATCCACGGTCCTGTATTTGATCCATGGACCTGTATCTGACCCACCATCCTGTATCTGACCCATGGTCCGGTATCTGCCCCACCGTCCTGTACCTGACCCACGGACATGTATCTGACCCACCGTCCTGTATCTGACCCACGGTCCTGTATCTGACCCACGGTCCGGTATCTGCCCCACCGTCCTGTATCTGACCCTCAGTCCTGTATCTGACCCACCATCCTGTATCTGATCCACCGTCCTGTATCTGACCCACGGTCCGGTATCTGCCCCACCGTCCTGTATCTGACCCACCGTCCTGTATCTGACCCACGGTCCTGTATCTGACCCACGGACCTGTATCTGACCCTCAGTCCTGTATCTGACCCACGGACCTGTATCTGACCCACGGTGCGGTATCTGACCCATGGACCTGCATCTGACCCACGGACCTGCATCTGACCCACGGTCCTGTATCAGGCCCACGGACCTGTATCTGACCCACGGACCTGCATCTGACCCACGGACCTGTATTTGACCCACGGACCTGTATCTGACCCACGGACCTGTATCTGACCCACGGACCTGCATATGACCCACGGACCTGTATCTGACCCACGGACCTGTAACTGACCCACGGTCCGGTATCTGACCCACGGCCCTGTATCTGACCCACGGACCTGTATCTGACCCACGGACCTGTAACTGACCCACGGACCTGTATCTGACCCACGGTCCTGTATCTGACCCACGGACCTGTATCTGACCCATGGTCTGGTATCTGGCCCACGGTCCGGTATCTGACCCACCGTCCTGTAACTGACCCTCAGTTCGGTATCTGACCCTCAGTCCTGTATCTGACCCACGGACCTGTATCTGACCCACGGTCTGGTATCTGACCCACGGACCTGTATCTGACCCACGCTCCGGTATCTGACCCTCAGTCCTGTATCTGACCCATGGACCTGTATCTGACCCACGGACCTGTATCTGACCCACAGTCCGGTATCTGACCCACCGTCCTGTATCTGACCCTCAGTCCTGTATCTGACGCACGGTCCTGTATCTGACCCATGGTCCGGTATCTGACCCTCAGTCCTGTATCTGACCCACGGTCCTGTATCTGACCCACGGTCTGGTATCTGACCCTCAGTCCGGTATCTACCCCACTGTCCTGTATCTGACCCACGGTCCGGTATCTGACCCACGGTCCGGTATCTGACCCATGGTCTGGTATCTGACCCTCAGTTCGGTATCTGACCCTCAGTCCTGTATCTGACCCACGGACCTGTATCTGACCCACAGTCCGGTATCTGACCCATGGTCTGATATCTGACCCATGGTCCGGTATCTGACCCTCAGTCCTGTATCTAACCCACGGACCTGTATCTGACCCACGGACCTGTATCTGACCCACCGTCCTGTAACTGACCCTCAGTTCGGTATCTGACCCTCAGTCCTGTATCTGACCCACGGACCTGTATCTGACCCACGGTCTTGTATCTGACACACAGTCCTGTATCTGACCCACGGTCCTGTATCTGACCCTCAGTCCTGTATCTGACCCACGGTCCTGTCTCTGACCCATGGTCCGGTATCTGATCCACGGTCCTGTGTTTGATCCATGGACCTGTATCTGACCCACCATCCTGTATCTGACCCACAGACCTGTATCTGACCCATGGTCCGGTATCTGCCCCACCGTCCTGTATCTGACCCACGGACCTGTATCTGATCCACCGTCCTGTATCTGACCCACGGTCCGGTATCTGCCCCACCGTCCTGTATCTGCCCCACGGTCCTGTATCTGACCCACCCTCCTGTATCTGACCCACGGTCCTGTATCTGACCCACGGACCTGTATCTGACCCTCAGTCCTGTATCTGACCCACCGTCCTGTATCTGACCCACCGTCCTGTATCTGACCCACAGACCTGTATTTGACCCACGGACCTGCATCTGACCCACGGACCTGCATCTGACCCACGGTCCTGTATCTGACCCACCGTCCTGTATCTGACCCACGGTCCGGTATCTGCCCCATGGTCCTGTATCTGACCCACGCTCCAGTATCTGACCCACGGAGCTGTATCTGACCCACAGTCCGGTATCTGACCCACCGTCCTGTATCTGACCCACCATCCTGTATCTGATTCATGGTCCGGTGTCTGACCCTCAGTCCTGTATCTGACCCACGCTCCAGTATCTGACCCACGGACCTGTATCTGACCCTCATTCCTGTATCTGACCCACCGTCCTGTATCTGACCCACGGACCTGTATCTGACCATCAGACCTGTATTTGACCCACGGACCTGTATCTGACCCACGGTCCGGTATCTCACCCACCGTCCTGTATCTGACCCACGGTCCTGTATCTGACCCACGGACCTGTATCTGACCCACAGACCTGTATTTGACCCACGGACCTGTATCTGACCCACGGTCCAGTATCTGACCCACCGTCCTGTATCTGACCCAAAGACCTGTATTTGACCCACGGCCCTGCATCTGACCCACGGTCCTGTATCTGACCCACGGACCTGTATTTGACCCACGGACCTGTATTTTACCCACGGACCTGTATTTGACCCACGGACCTGTATCTGACCCACGGACCTGCAGACCCACGGACCTGTATCTGACCCACGGTCCGGTATCTGACCCACGGTCCTGTATCTGACCCACGGACCTGTATCTGACCCACCGTCCTGTATCTGACCATCAGACCTGTATTTGACCCACGGACCTGTATCTGACCCACGGTCCGGTATCTCACCCACCGTCCTGTATCTGACCCACGGTCCTGTATCTGACCCACGGACCTGTATCTGACCCACAGACCTGTATTTGACCCACGGACCTGTATCTGACCCACGGTCCAGTATCTGACCCACCGTCCTGTATCTGACCCAAAGACCTGTATTTGACCCACGGCCCTGCATCTGACCCACGGTCCTGTATCTGACCCACGGACCTGTATTTGACCCACGGACCTGTATTTTACCCACGGACCTGTATTTGACCCACGGACCTGTATCTGACCCACGGACCTGCAGACCCACGGACCTGTATCTGACCCACGGACCTGTATCTGACCCACGGACCTGTATCTGACCCACGGTCCTGTATCTGACCCACGGACCTGTATCAGACCCATGGTCTGGTATCTGACCCACGGTCCGGTATCTGACCCACCGTCCTGTAACTGACCCTCAGTTCGGTATCTGACCCTCAGTCCTGTATCTGACCCACGGACCTGTATCTGACCCATGGTCTGGTATCTGACCCACGGACCTGTATCTGACCCACGCTCCGGTATCTGACCCTCAGTCCTGTATCTGACCCACGGACCTGTATCTGACCCATGGACCTGTATCTGACCCACGGTCCGGTATCTGACCCACCGTCCTGTATCTGACCCACGGTCCGGTATCTGCCCCATGGACCTGTATCTGACCCACGGACCTGTATCTGACCCACGGTCCGGTATCTGTCCCACCGTCCTGTATCTGACCCACGGTCCGGTATCTGCCCCATGGTCCTGTATCTGACCCACGGTCCTGTATCTGACCCACCATCCTGTATCTCACTCATGGTCCGGTGTCTGACCCTCAGTCCTGTATCTGACCCACGGACCTGTATCTGACCTATGGACCTGTATCTGACCCACGGACCTGTATCTGACCCACGGTCCAGTATCTGACCCACGGTCCTGTATCTGACCCACGGACCTGTATCTGACCCACCGTCCGGTATCTGACCCACCGTCCTGTATCTGACCCACCGTCAGGTATCTGATCCACGGTCTCCTGTGGGCTTATTTCCAATAAATGCTGGCCTTGCCCATGATACCCACATCCCAGGAATGAATGGGGAAAAAAAAGAATGTTTGGTATTACTCGCTCCATATTTGTTGAAAAATCAGGCATGTTTGCCGGTCCTGACCTTCTGTTTGGTGAACCGTGCTGGAAGTGTATATCAATGGAGATTAGATGAGGATATGTTGGACTCTCTGTGATGACTTCCTGAATACGCCAGTGTCTGTCACTGATTGGAGCTCCCTCCCATGAACAACGCCCTTGATGATTTACTCCTAGAGGCTTGTTGGTGGAAATGTTCCCAAGGCAAGAGTCAGCACCTTCAGGATAAGGGAGAAGAAACCTGGAGGGAAAATTGTGATTTTTTTGCTGTAGAAATTTTGTGGAATTTGAAAGAACGTTCATTTATATAGCCCCTTCACTTCCTTGGGGTTTCCTGAACCACTTCACAGCCAATGAAATATGTGTGGGTAAACACAGTAACGAATTTTCATTCAGCAAAATCCCACAAACAGCAATGAGATAAAAATTAACCAAGTTAGGTTGAGGGAGGCACGTTTGCCTGGACACTGGGGAGGACTCACATGTTTTTCTTCAAATAGTGCCATTGGATCTTTGACATCCATCTGAACAGGTAGACAGGGCCTTAGTCTAATCTGACAATGTCGCACTCCCTCAGTACTGCACTGAGTGATAGCCGAGATTATGGGCTCGCGTCTCTGGAATGGGACTATATGAACATACATCCTTCTGACTCAGGCAAGAGTGCTACTGACTGTACCATGCTGACAATTGTAGAGAAAGTGTGTTTATTGTGGCTCCCATCTACACGGTTTCCTGTAGGTTTAACGATTATTGCTTACTGTTACATACACATATTTGTGTTTTTAAATGGGGCGCCTTGCTTGAGACAGTTCCATTCTGTTGGCAGGTCTGGGATTCACTGTAATTCTGCAAAATGACCCAAAGGTGGCACCCCGCTGCATTGTGTGGCTCGACAAGAAATGAACAGGAAGAGAGATTGAGATCAGGTCTGAACAGGTTACCTCATAGCACGGGGTGGGGCAGGTGAAGAAGGCAAAGGGATCTGCATCTCAGGTTAAAATATCCTGATAATCAATTGCATTTTTTCACAACTATCCCTTTGAATTGTATTGGCATCACAAACATCTATATTAAGCTGTGAGATTAAAATCATGGGAATCGTTCTGTGTTTCGAAAATGAAATTGCCCTTTGAATTCATCCTACCATTCACCTATTAGCTACTGGTGGTCTGCCTCTGCATTTCACTGGGAAGGTCTCTTGGATTCAGTATTCAGATATGTTTAGTTAACAACAACAACGTGTATTTATATAGCGCCTTCAATATAGTGAAGCGTCCGGAGGCGCTTCACAGGAGTACTATGCGGTAACAATTTTACACCATGCCACATGAGTAGAAATTAGTACAGGTAACCAAAAGCTTGGTCAAAGAGGTATGTATTAAGGAGCGTCTTGAAGGAGGAAAGAGAGGTGGAGAGGTTTAAGCAGGGAGTTCCAGAGCTTGGGGCCCAGGCAACAGAAGGCACGGCCACCAATGGTTGAGTGATTATAATCAGGGAATCTCAGGAGGGCAGAATTAGAGGAACGCAGACATCTCAGGGCGGGGAGGGGGTGTGAGGCTGGAGGAGATTACAGAGATAGGGAGGGGCGAGACCATAGAGGGCTTTGAAAATAAGGATGAGAATTTTGAAACTGAGGTGTTGTTTAACTGGAAGCCAATGTAGGTCAGTGAGCACAGGGGTGGTGGGTGAGTGGGACTTGGTGCAAGTTCGGACATGGGCAGCCGAGTTTTGAATCACCTCTAGTTTACATAGGGTAGAATGTGGGTGGCCAGCCAGGGGTGTATTGGAGTAGTCAAGTCCAGAGGTAATGAAGGCATGGATGAGGGCATCAGCAGCGAATGAGCTGAGGCAAGGGTGGAGACAGGCAATGTTATGGAGGTGGAAATAGGTGGTCTTAGTTATGCTGCGGATATGTAGTTGAAAGCTCGTTTCAGGGTCAAATATGACACCAAGGTTGCGAACAGTGTGGTTCAGTCTCAGACAGAAGTTGAGGAGAGGGATGGAGTCAGTGGCTAAGGAACGCAGTTTGTGGCGGGGACCGAAAACAATGGCTTCGGTCTTCTCAATATTCAATTGGAGAAAATTTCTGCTCATCCAGAACTGGATGTCAGACAAGCAGTCTGACAATTTAGAGACCGTGGAGGGGTCGAGAGAAGGGGCAGTGAGGTAGAGCTGGGTGTCATCAGTGTACATGTGGAAACTGACAGTGTTTCCAGATGATGTCACCAAGGGGCAACATGTAGATGAGAAATAGGAGGGGGTCAAGGATAGATCCTTGGGGGACACCAGAGGTAACGATGCGGGGGTGGGAAGAGAAGCCGTTGCAGGAGATTGTCTGGCTACGATTAGATAGATAAGAATGGAACCAGGCGAGTGCAGTCCCACCCAGCTGGACGATGGTGGAGAGGTGTTGGAGAATGATAGAGTGGTCAACTGTGTCAAAGGCTGCAGACAAGCTATTAAAGCTCTAATCTTTTCCTGGTCAGTGTTGAGTTCAATGCACTCTGAAGGTGGCTGTTGTCATTGCTGAAGTTACCTGAGGTATACGTGGGCTAGCTAAAAAGACTTGCATTTATATAGCACCTTTTACGGCCTCAGGATGTTCCAAAGTGGTTCACAGCCAATGAAGTACTTTTTGAAGTGTAGTCACTGATGCAATGTAGGAAACACGGCAGCCAATTTTCCCACAGCAAGGTCCAGTGGACAGCAATGTGATAATGACCAGATAATCTGTTTTAGTGATGTTGGTTGAGGGATAAATATTGGTCAGGGCACCAGGGTGAACTCCCCTGCTCTTCTTTGAAATAGTATGATGGATCTTTTACATCCACCTGAGAGGGCAGAAACGGCCTCGGTTTAACATTCCAAAATATCGCATGTCTGACAATGCAGCACTCCACCGGGAGTGTTGGCCTGGATTATGTACTCAAGTTTCTGTAGTGGGACTTGAACCGAGGACCTCTGGCTCAGAGGCTAGAGTGCTACCCACTGTGCCAGGACAATCAGTCATAGTTCCTGCTCTTGATCACTGGCCAGAGTGTCGACTGGGAAGTATGTGTCGGTCAGTTGAGGACAGGACGACGATGGACTATGATGCCCCTCAAAGCCTGTAGACTCTAGCTGTTTGGACTGATAAATGTAGAATTGGAATGCGGTAAGGTAGCTGAGGGAATCCTTGGAGCCAGTCCCAGCAAAGCTAAACACCTTCAGGAAAAGGTGGGAAGAAATTAGAGAGAGAGAAGAATTGAAGCCTTTTGTCACTCTTGATAAGTGACCAACGTTAAGAACAATCTCGAATGGCCCCATCCACACAAAACTGGCAAAATCTTTGATAAAAGATAGATGGTCAAAATCACGGCAGTAAAACAATGGTAGGAATTGGAGGCAGGTCAGGAGTAAAGGTTGCCATCACCCCATCTCCTCGCGCCGTTAACTCAGGCACATTTACCAGCGTGGCACGGAGCCGAACGGCCGAGATGGATTACCTAATTTAGCTCATTAATACCTCGTTTTCAGACCTTTAACAATATTTTTAACCAGACCTTTTGTATTTCACTGGATGACCATGAGAATTACGCAGTTCGGGAACCACGTCTGCCAAAGTGAGGCAGAACCTCAGTGGCCCTTGATCGAGGTCATTAGAGCCGAACATGGAAAGCAATTAAATACTCCCACATGGCACCCGCTTACTTGCCTCAGGGAAAGGCTCTTGCTGAGTGTATTTTGAGCACAGATTTAGGTGTCTACAGTTAGCAAGTATTTTCTGCAACTTTAGAAGCCACTCTCACCTCATTGCTCCTAACTATCACATCATTAACAGATTACTTCTCTTATCTCTACTTAACCTGCCATCTATTAAATCAGCATGGGTGTTTATACTGTCTCACCGTGGACCTTAGATTCAGACCAAGATGAGTTCCAACACCTACAACAGCAACAACACCAACAACCATCTCCTCAATGACCTGATGCAGCATGGGACAGAGAGCATCAGCGCAGGGCTGCATTGTGCCGCATGCGATAGCCCCAACACAGGATTTACAGGCAGAGGATGAGCTTCCTCAACATGACTGAGCAGCAGTGCCAAAGGATGCTCAGGCTATCACGCCAGATCATCGCAGTCATTTGCAGCTTGCTGGAGCAAGAGCCACAGCCCAGAGGAGTGGGTGGACACACCTTACCAGTGGCTGCCAAAGTCACCAACATCTTCAACTTCTTCACCTCGGGCTCCTTCCAGGGATCTGCAGCAGACATCTCACAGTCAGCCACCCACAGATGCATCACACAGGTCACCGAAGCCATATTTGACAAGTCAGCCAATTATATCATCTTTGCTTATGATGAAACCAGTGTTAGTGAGGGCTTTGCCACTCTGGCTGGCTTCCCATGAGTGCAGGGCATCATCGACTGCACACATGTGGCCATCAGGGCACCCCATCATCACTCAGGTGTATTTGTGAATCGCAAGGGCTTCCACTCCACCAATGTGCAGCTGGCCTGCAGCCATAGGAAGATCATCATGCATCTGTGCGCCAAATTCCCTGACTCTTTCATCCTGCACCAGTCCACCCTCCCTCAGTTCTTCGCACCGTCAAACAGACTTACTGGCTGGCTGATTGGAGGTGAGGGCTATCCACTGAAGATGTGGCTCATGACACACTTGAGGGGGCCAAGTACTGAGGCCGAGGAGCGATACAACAAAAGCCACATGTCCACCAGATGCATCATAGAACAAACAATAGGCATGCTGAAAATGTGCTTCAGGTGCCTTGATTTGGAGGAGCCCTTCAGTACGCACCAGCCAGGGACTCCAGAATCATTGTGATCTGCTGCACGCTGCACAACACAGCGCAGCAGCGAGGGTTAGTGCTGCATGAGGAGCAAGGCGCAGAGCGTATAGCCTTTTCAGAGGAGAAGGAGCATCAGCTGGAAGTCCAGGAGGATCCTGAGGTCCAGATGCCAGCAGCACATTACTGCCCGGGAGACCAGGGATGGCCTTATCATGTACAAATTTACTTAACTTCCTGCATTACACCCATATGTCTGTCACATGCTGTGCCAGGTCGCCCCACTCTAACAACACCATAAAGGATCCCTACAGTGACCGGTGCATTCCTTTCACACTGACTTCCATTGCTGGAAGTAACGTTATACCTGACCATTCACTCCAACTCAAGAAACCACTTCCAAAATAGCATACAAAAATGGGCATGACCGGAAAGTGGTGAAAATAAATAGTTTTATATGAGTCATAACAGTAACGGAACCTTAACAGAAACACTTCTTTAAACACCCATGTGCTTACCCTTTTGCATCTATTTCTCTGCCAGTTTTTGTTTACACGTGCTTCTACAAAGTGCAAACCTTGTGGCTTCATCAGAGGTAGAGGCAGCTGCTCACTTACCTGCTGCAACTGCGTAGACACTTTTGGTGGATGCCTTCTGGATTTTGGAGCCTGTGAGGGCTGCGCCAAAGTCTGCTCTTCCTGTAACTGTGCAGTGGCAGACTCGGCTATCGCAATCTGAGGAGGCATCTGGAGCTCTGAGGGGGAGGCAATGGGGGAGAAGTCTGAATGCTTTGAGAGGACCCCCCACTTCCATTTCCTCTCTGACCATCCGTCAGGAATTCCTTCACTCAGAGGGTTGTGAATATTTGGAATTCTCTAGCCCAGAAGGCTGTGGATGCTGAGTCGTTGAGTATATTCAAGGCTGAGATTAATTTGTTAGACTTGAGGGGAATCAAGGGATGTGAGGATTAGCAGGAAAGTGGAGTTGAGGTTGAAGATCAGCCATGATCTTATTGAATGCTGGAACAGACTTGAGGTGCTGTTAGGCCTACTCCTGCCACTAATTCTTATGCTGTACCAAGGTTCCCTATAAAGCCGCGCACTTCTCTACCGGTCCCGTGCAGCCTGCGACCACCTATTTCAATATAAAGATTCTGCCATGTGAGAAACTGAATCGACTGCACAGCCCCTGCGCACCCAAAAAGAATAAGAGGGGACATTCTGTCGCACTCGGTCAAATGCTGCCTTGATGTCAAGGGCAGTCACTCTCACCTCGCATCTGGAATTCAGCTCTTTTGTCCATGTTTGGACCAAGGCTGTAATGAGGTCTGGAGCTGAATGGTCCTGGCGGAACCCAAACTGAGCATCGGCGAGAAGGTTATTGGTGAGTATGTGCCGCTTGATAGCACTGTCGATGATTCCTTCCATCACTTTGCTGATGATTAAGAGTAGACTGATGGGGCGGTAATTGGTCAGATTGGATTTGTCCTGCTTTTTGTGGACAGGACATACCTGGGCTGTTTTCCACTTTGTCGGGTTGATGGCCGTGTTGTAGCTGTACTGGGGGTGGGGGGGCTTGAACACACAACTTTCTGACTCAGAGACGAGGGTGCTACCAGTGAGCCAAGCTACAATTGTAAAGTAAGTGTGTTTATGTGCAGCGTTTCCTGCAGGTTTAACGATTATTCCTTACTGTTACATACACAAATTTGTGTTTTTAAATGAGGCGCCTGGCTTGAGACAGTTCCACTCTGTTGGCAGGTCTGGTATTCACTGTAATTCTGCAAAATGACCCAAAGGTGGCAGCAGAACTGTTTCTGAAGCAGCCTCGCTGCATTGTGTGGCTCAACAAGAAATGTACAGGAAGAGAGATTGAGATCAGGTCTGAACAGGTTACCTCATAGCACGGGGTGGGGCAGGTGAAGAAGGCAAAGGGATCTGCATCTCAGGTTAAAATATCCTGATGATAATTCAGTGATTTTTTTTCACAACTATCCCTTTGAATTGTATTGGCATCATAAACATCACATTTTCTATATTAAGCTGTGAGATAAAAATCATGGGAAATCTTTCAATGTTTGGAAAATGAAATTGCCTTTTGAAATTACCATTCACCTATTAGCTACTGGTGGTCTGCCTCTGCATTTCACTGAATGATCTCTTAGTCAAGCATGGATTCAGGATTCAGATATGTTTCATCGTCATCACAGGCAGTCCCTCGGAATCGAGGAAGAATTGCTTCCACTCTTAAAGTGAGTTCTCAGATGACTGTACAGTCCAATACAGGAATTACAGTCTCTGTCACAGGTTGGACAGACAGTCATTGAAGGAAAGGGTAGGTGGGGAGTCTGGTTTGCCGCACGCTCCTTCCGCTGCCTGCGCTTGGTTTCTGCATGCTCTCGGCGATGAGACTCGAGGTGCTCTTCCTCCAGTGCACCAGCGCAGCCTTCGGCCACCTGAGGAAGAGAGTGTTCGAAGACCAGGCCCTCAAATCTGGCACCAAGCTCATGGTCTACAAGCCTGCAGTGATACCCACCCTCCTGTATGGCTCAGAGACATGGACCATGTACAAGTAGACACCTCAAATCGCTGGGGAAATGCCACCAATGATGTCTCTGCAAGATTCTGCAAATCCCCTGGGAGGACAGACGCATCAACGTCAATGTCCTCGATCAGGCCAACATCTCCAGCATCGAAGACTGACCCACACTCGACCAGCTCCACTGGGCAGGCCACATTGTCCGGATGCCTGACACAAGATTCCCAAAGCAAGCGCTCGGAACTCCCTCACGGCAAACAAGCCCCAGGTGGGCAGAGGAAACATTTCAAGGACACCCGCAAAGCCTCCCTGATAAAGTGCAACATCCCCACTGACACCTGGCCAAAGACCAAAGTGGAGGAAGAGCATCCGGGAGGGCGCTGAACACCTCGAGATATGTTTAGTCAGTTAGTAAAGCTCTAATCTTCTTTTCCTTGTCAGTGTTGAGTTTGACGCTCACTGCAGGTGGCTGTTGCATTGCTGAAGTTACCTGAGGTATACGTGGGCTAGCTAAAAAAAGTTGTATTTATATAGTGCCTTTCACCATCTCAGGATACTCTAAAGCACTTCACAGCCGTGCTATGCTTTTGGAGTGTAGTCCCTATTGTAGTGTTGTGATAAATACGGCAGTCCCAACAATGCAGCAGTCCCTTAGTCTTGGATTGGAGTCTCAGCCATGTACGTGACATAAACCCACTGCTTCTGGCTCAGAGGCGAGAGAGCTACCACTGAGCCAAGATAAAAGAGAAATTCAGCCAGCGTTAAGAACAATCTCAAATGGTCCCAGCACACAATAAAGCAGAAAACTTGATCAAAGATAGAAGGTAGAAATCACCCCAGTAAAACAATCGAGCAATCCCCAGGGGTGAACCTGCCTCCTACTAAGAGGGGTAGGTAGTCATTCGTATAGGACCTGATACTCAGGCCCCATTGTCTCACAGCTTTCCGTTGGGGAACTGCTGGTCGCAGCCAATACACGCACACATTAACAGGCTCAAACACACACACACACACACACACTTACAGGCACAGACATATACACACACATACACACACATTAACAGGCACACACACACACATTAACAGGCACAAACATACACACACACATTTACAGGCACAGACACACACACACTAACAGGCACAAACACACACACACACTCACATTAACAGGCACAGGCACACACTTATACCTACACACTCATAATAACACACTGCTACTCACAAACTCGCATTGGCACACACACAGAGACACACACCTATGCACTGCGCTGGTTTGGCACTCAGTTCATTTGTAAAATAAAAGAGCACTTGGTAGAAAACATGTAACTTGAATTATTCCAATTGTTGAACCTGTTTGAAGAAACTTTTCTTTTTCGTAGAGCACTTTAGATCTGAAATAAATCTTAAATCATATGAAAACTTGAATTTGGCAAACTTTTCCACTCTTTCATATGTTTTGCTGTTCATTACTGTGGGGTTGTCTTGTGATAAATGTGCTTTCTGCAAATGGTTGAGGGTGAATTTGCTTCCGAGGCTTAGAACAGGATGGAGGTGTGATTATTATCATATTTCATTCCCCAAATCCCTTTCTTTTGTAAGAATGCTTATACTGGGATAAAGGGCCCATTCAAAAATGGGATGGAATGGGGTAGCCCAAGAGTGAGAGGAGCAATAATTGTGATTGAGAACAGATCACAAGTGGCGATTGTATGAGTAAAATAATACTGCTTTTGAGTGTCTTGCAAAACATTTTAAGCAATGCTCCAAGGCGGGTGGATGGAGTTAGGATACAGATCAGCCATTATCTCATTAAATGGTGGCATAGGCTCGAGGGGCTGAATGATCCACTCCTCTTCTGATGTTCCCATAGCTCAAACAAAAGTGAATACCGGAATTGAGGTTAATATGCATTTTTAAATACAGATTTTCTGCTTTGGGCACAAAATGGCACTAGAAATTGCGTTGGTTGGGTAACAATTCAAGTTTCTGCTAAAATTAATTTGAATAATCACAAACGTAAAATCTTCCATGAACCACGCAATCGGGCAGCGTAACAGAGTATCATCGTTTCAGTTTGTACCCTTTCCATTAAAAATATTTTGTGATATATTTAAGAGCGGTAATCTGATGCAGTTTTATTAATACAGCTGAAAATGGGATTATCACAAAAAAATAAGCCTTTTAATCAGAGTGCCCAGTCCTCCACCTGTGACTAACCTGACTTAAATCACTGAAAATGACTTTCAAAAACTAAAGTGAACCATTTAATAGTTTGTCAGTTTATTAGTAAAATGATTATGTTTTGATATAAATAAACTGTTAAAACGAGCCTACTAGTGCCCGTGTGCCTAAGAAAATGAACTCAATTTGAGGCGCCTTCCAGGACGAGCGCAATCAGCGCCGTCGCGCAATTTTGACCTGTGGGTGTGGCCAGTTTTGTGGGCGGGGCCTGATTCGGCTAATTAATCTTGAACCAGCATAAATGATCGCAGAAAACACAAACTTAAGTGGCTTTGGGGGTAACTCACGTTTAAAATTTCCCAATCTTTTCGGCCGATTCTGCCCGGATTGCACAGATATTACTGCCATAAACAAGCGGAAAATCCATCTCCAATATATGCACCTAAAACAGTCCCTGGTAAATTTAAGGAAAGAATGATGAAATTAAATGTCTAGTGTTATGCAGCCCCCACAGCTCCCCCCACTTCTGAATATTGTTTTTTGATTTCATCCCCCAAAATTAATCCTCTGATGTTTTTATGATCCCACCTGTGTTAAATGATTTTAAACTCATTTTAAATTGATTGAGTCAGGAGTGGGGACATTGAGCAGGGCACATCGCCTGCATGGGGAAGATGAAGGTTGGAATCTCCTCTGATGAATGTTTATATATTCACTAAGTTTTTGAAAGTTTCAATTTCCACCACAACCCAGTGTGTCTGACACCCTCTGATCCCCACAGCCCTGCACTTCTCACAGTCCTATAACTTTCTCTATCTGCCTGTCTGTTTCTCTCTCGCTCTCTCTCCCTCTGTCTCTCTCTCGCTCTCTCTCCCTCTGTCGCTCTCTCCTTCTGTCTATCTCTGTCTCTCGCTGTCTCTCTATCTGACTCTGTTGTCTCACTCTGTCTCACTTTCCTCCCTGCTTTATGTACCTCCCGCTCTCTCTCTGGATGTCTGTTTCTCTGTCAGTCTGTCTCTCTCTCTCTCTCCTCCCTGCTTTACTTATTCCTCTGTCTCTCTTTCTGTCTATCTGTCCCAGTTTCTCTGTCTCTCTTTCTGTCTATCTGTCCCAGTTTCTCTGTCTCTCTTTCTGTCTATCTGTCCCAGTTTCTCTGTCTCTGCTCCATTAATTATTTAGTGCTCTGTTTCTGTCTCTCTCACTGCTTTATTTATTCCTCTGTTTCTGTCTCTCTGTGTCTGCCTTTGTGTCTGTCTCTCTCTCTCTCTCCTCCCTGCTCTGTATGTGTCACTCTGTCTGCCTGTCTGTCAGTCTGTCTGTCTCTCTCTCTCTCCTCCCTGCTCTGTATGTGTCACTCTGTCTGCCTGTCTGTCAGTCTGTCTGTCTCTCTCTCCTCCCTGCTCTGTATGTGTCACTCTGTCTGCCTGTCTGTCTGTCTCTCTCCTCCCTGCGTTATTTATTGCTGTGTATCTCTGTCTCTGTCTGCCTGTCTATTCCTCTCGTTCTCCTCCTTGCTCTGTTTATTCCTCTATATTGTGTGAATCTGTCTGTCTGCCTCTTTGCCTGTCTCTGAAGCTCTCTCCTCCCTGCGTTATTTATTCCCATGTGCGGCTCTTCCAGCCAGAAATGCAAATACTTAAAATTCCACACTGGATATTTTAGTGAGAGAGAGAGAGAGAAAACAAGTATAATTCCTATTAAAAGAAAACTGGTTACAATAAATGGGAGAGAGGAAAGGTGAAATGAGATGTGGAGAGTTCGTACTCATGTCATGCAGGCCAGAGGGGCAGGGGAGGCGAAGTGTCAAAATGAAAGGAAGTACCAACCAGGAGCTCTAATTCTTGGGATGAAAATGTTATTCCTTCTTATTACCCCTTTAGGGAGATTGTTGTGTGTTTCTTAAATCTATAATTTTGTCCGTGTGTGCATGTCTCTCTCTTTCTCTTCCCTGTTGTGAATTGGCTGCTGCCCTGAGATTGCGGGACCCGGGTCGATGCTGTAGAGGGTAACGTGAGGACTGGACAGGGCGGGCAAGGGTCGTTCCATTCCAGTGACACCAGGTTGCCAAACCGCTGCAGTTTCAGCATCTTCTCGGATATGACATTGACACGGTCCGGACTGGCGTGGTTGGAAGTGTGTCACACCTCTCTCTCCACCTCCCCGTGTGTGTGTGTGTGTGTGTGTGTGCCTTTTGCTTCGCCCTCGAAGGACACATGGTGAATTAATCAGAAGGTAGAGAGGCCGGAGAGAGAGAGAGAGAGAGAGAGAGAAAGGATCGAATCTTGGATCAGAGGATAAACCTTAGCCCTACAGAGAGAGGGAAATAAAGACCGTCGCGGCAAATACTCGCCGGGCTTGCACCTTTTATCCAGGATTTTTTTTTTTAAGTTCAAGAAATGTATTTTGCGAGGCAGCCGCTGGTTTGTTGAGGGTGGGTCCCTCACTGGAATTGATCGAGGGAGGACTGGTTAAAGAGAAAGCGACTACCTTGCACCTCTCGGCGCCGCAGAGAAGGTTGGTTGATGCCGGGGCGAGGAGCTTCTGAAACCCTCTCACACCTCCTGCCTGTCCGCATCAGCACCACGTCCCAGCAGGGAGACTGACTGCCCCACACTCCAGCTCTGAGGTGGCACCGAGCGGCAGCCCGGCGGACCAAACGCTTCCGTCTCTTTCTTCTCTTGCCATCGTTATCAGTTTTCTAAAAAACATTTCTGCCCTTTGAAGAGCCGCAGCTATGAATCCGGCCTCTCCAACCTTCATTTGCCTGTAAGCACCTTGCAACTTTCTGCTTTTAATATTACTTTTAACGCTGTTTTATTGAACAAGGGACGTTTAATGTTTTTTTTAAAAGGGGGGAATTTAATATATTAAAATTTGCAGAGAATGTGAATGTGAGGGAGTGAGACTTTTAATTGTTTGCATTTTCCCCCATTCCAGATGTTTTCACGTGTTGCTGCTGTGCTTGGGAATCAAGGTAAGCCCAGTCCTTTATTAAGCTACTTAGTATATCTTGGTTTGATAAAAAATGATGTTTGACAGGGCTAGAGAATGTTTAAAATAGCGATTCAGTTTCTATCCCAGAATATATCTCTGACCTGAGAATCCTAACTTGAAAAAGTCCAATGCTGTCCAGCAGCTATGTCTCACTTAATGTAATTAAAAGCATTTAAAGAATTTGTTCCCTTTCATAATAAAAATGCAGTTTTTCAAAATGGAAATTTCCCACATTGATTTGATACTTGATCTGTTTTAAAAAAGTGCAATCATTTGGATCGGTTGTTGTACATTGTGCAACCCGCAAAACAAAAAGAACAGTCTCAGTGGAGAGCGAGAATATATATCGACATAGCTGGAATATTTCCAGATGTGGACGCTTGGTTTTCAGCCCGGAATAGTTTATGGATCAGAAACGCCCTGCTCCGCCATACCCGGGAGAGTGGCTCCGATACCTTATTGCAAAGTGGGAGGGCACACCCGGGGGCCAGTCTGCTTCTGGGAGACCCACTTAAAACAATATTTCAACAAATGCACCAATTAAAATAAAAGGCGAGGCTTTGATATCAAAACAGGCTGACTGCAAAAATCCGTGTGAAGCCCAGCCAATTCTGCACCTGCCTCCTGGAAATAAACGGGCCCGATTTGCTAACCGGAAGCTGATGAGATTTTTGCAACTGTAAGGCTCCTTTGAAAAGAAAAAGATTTGCATGTACACAATAAATGACCAGATCGTCTGTTTTTAGTGATGTTGGTTGAGGGATAAATATCGGCTAGGACAGAACTCCCCTGCTCTTCCTCAGATCGTGTCACGGGATCTTTTACATCCACCTGAGGGGGCAGACAGGTCCATGGGTTAAAGAGGACACGTGGGACAGTGCAGCACTCCCTTAGTATTGCACTCAAGTGACAGCCTAGATTTTGTGCTCAAGTCTCTGGAGTAGGACTTGAACCCAGCGACCAGATTGCTACCAGTGAGCTATGGGTGACACCTTATTGGGAATGCCAAAGATACCATGGGGCGGGAATGGGAATTAAAAGGTAATGCGAATTCTGTCAAGCTTATAGAAGAATATATTGAAGAATATATACAGGGGGCTCAATGATGCAAGGCTAGTGCTGAACACAAAGAAAGTTTTGTTTCAGAAAACTGGGAAGAACTTGCATTTATATAGCACCTTTCATGACCCAAGATGTTCCAAAGTGCTTTATAACCAAAGAAATAGTTACATATATTGTATAGAGTGAATCCCATACAGCTATATATACTGTATCGAGTGAATCCCATACAGCTTCACCGAGCATCTTTCGGCATTCTTATGTCCTTCTCATAATATCGCAGAATATTGCAATGGTGGATATGGCAACATAAAATTAATCCAACATTGGAAATGCAAAAAAATCGCAATGAATTGCTATCTTTTGAGAACACAGTGATGCCTTTTTTTGCTTCTTTTACGCTGTTTGTTTTCAATGGGATCAGAACCATCAACCAGTCCCGCAAGTGGAAGACCCTACAAACCAGAGTATGCCTCCACCCTGCCCAATCTCTGGCTCAATGTAGTGGGGCTCAGGGTTTGAACAGAGAACCATTGTCTTGACTCGAGGTTATTGGATCCAGCACCTGCCGCAATGTGATCTCTTTGGATACTGGTAGCCAGAAGAATACACACTCTATCAGATGGAGGCTCAGACTAAAATCCATCAGATCATTTATTCAGCATTAAACAGATAAATGAACAATGCTCAGTACAAACAGGATATTTACAGTAATTACAAACTTTTACCATTTTCAAAATGTCAAAACACCAAAAGGTGCTTATCCTGTGCTAACCCTCAATATAGATTGGAAGCTTGTCAGCTCGTGGCTCTGTTGGAAGGTTGTGGGGTCATGTCCCACTCCAGAGACTTGTACATAATCCAGGCTGTCACTCCAGTGCAATACTGAAGGAGCGCTGCACTGTCGGAAGTGCAGTCTTTCCGAGGAAATGCTAAACCAAGCCCTGTCTGCCAAGTGAACATAAAACATTATGAAAAGAAGAGCAGGGGAGTTTCTCAGCCAACATTTATCCCCCAACCGGCATCACAAAAACAGATCATTATCACATTGCTGTTTGCAGGGCCTTCCTGTGCACACATTGGCGGCCACATTTCCTACAAAAGTATTTTATTGTCTGTAAAGTGCTTCGGGCCGTCCTGAGGTTGTGAAATATCAGTGTGATAATGACCAGATAATCTGCTTTGCTGATGTTGGTTGAGGAATAAATATTGGCCAGGACATCGGAAGAACTCGCCAGCTCTTCTTCAAATAGTTCTGTGGGATCTTTTACATTGACCTGAGAGGGAAGACGGGGCCTTATTTAGCATCTCACCCAGAAGATGGCGCCTCTGACAGTGCAGCACTCCCTCGGTACGCCACTGGATTGTCAGTTTAGGTTTGTGCTCATGTCTCTGGAGTGGGACCTGAACCCACAACCTTTTGACTTTGAGCCAAGAGTGCTAACAACTGAGCCGCGGCAATAGAGGAAAATCCAGTGGGGAGAATGGCGCCCACCCTCGCCTGTTTTTCTATATTCGATCAAAAATACCCAGGTGCAGGGTCAGGACAACCTAAAATGTATTTTTCGGGGTAGTGGCTGGTGCTGTTTGTACCGCTGAGAGATGTACCATGTTATACCTCTCTCTCTCTTTCTTTCTCTCTCTCTCATTCTGGTGACCACAGGCCTCGATGGAGGAGAACGCGGATTTCAGGCCTCATGTGGAGAATCACACCAGGCTGAGGGACGACACGAGCCGCAAGTATGTGCGCCTGTACCAGCTGTACAGCCGAACCAGTGGCAAACACCTGCAGGTCCTGGGTAGAAGGATCAGTGCCAAGGGCGAGGACGGGAACAAGTATGGTAAGAACTGGCTGATAGAAGCAGCTCAGGGCTGGCTTCAGCTGCATAAACGGCAGGTGTGAGATTCTTAGTTGCCAGCTGTGAATCTGATGCATCGACTGGTGTGGCAAATAGTAAAACATAAACACTGTCTGTAACTCAGATCAAGTGGCATTAAAATAGTCTTCAACCTTTCTTCCTCTGTCGCCCTTCATGCCCGTCTGTCAGACCTGAGAGTGTTTTTCTCACGTTGGCTCGCTCAAGTGAATCCCCAATATTCACCCTCCCAGTTTACAGGCGTGGTGTGACGTTGGATTGGGAAGTGTGAGGATGGGATCACATGTGAAGGTGGGACAGTTGATAGGCCCAACTTAAGCCAAACAATCGAATCATGTTCACATACATGAACTGCTTTTAAAATACACTGAGAGAACTTGCAGCCTCTTTCACGTCCCCAGGGTGGCCCAATCTGCTCAAAGCCAAAGAAGCACTTTTGAAGTTGGTGTCACTGTTGTTCTGTAGACAAACATGGCAGCCAACTGGCACAGAACAAGATTCCACAAGCAGTAAGTGGGATAAATTTCTAATTAGTCTGCTTTCCGTGTCATTGGTTGAGGGATGAATGTTGGCCAGGAAAACAGGGAGAACTCCCTTGCTCCTTTTCAAATAGAGTCCTAAGATCATTAACATCCACCTGAACAGGTAGGTAGTTTAATATCTCATCTAAAAGGATAGCACCCCTATGATGGAACATTGTCTCAACACAGAGTGTCAGTCTCAAGTCCTCAGTGAAGGTCTTCAAACTACAGCCTTTGGGCCCAGAGAGTATTGGTACCTGGGCTGAGCTTGACTCCAGCTAACATATGAATTGGGGAAATTTGGGGGCGGTGGGAGGGAGGTTGAGGAATTTTAATGGGAAGAAGTAGAATACATTTTGTCATCTATTTCTCCTTTAAGCTTATCTTGAACTTGTTGGGGAAGGGTTCCTGCAGTTTTTTGCAGCCTTCATAACTTTATCTTTACACAATAAGGTGTGAGCCTGGACAGTGAGGTGCTGGCAAGCTCGTCAATTCTGAATACCCCTTCCGAGCTCAGTTCGTTCCTCACCCAACATCCACCCTGATCACAATCCAAAAGAGGAACAAGAGCAGGAAAAGGGGTCTTGGCTAATTTCTTTCTCTCTGTAGCTCTGGGGCACTGTATTCAACGGTGGTCCCTGTGTTGCTGCTCTCCAGCAGAGGGCACCTGCCTTAGCCTAGGCTTGGGATCAAACCGCTCCTTTCCTGTTCTGCACGGCATACACTGATGTGTCTCAGGGCTGAGCAACCAGCCGACATTCACTGTTGGAGCTCATGTGTGGAAAGTGCCACAAAGGAGAGGCTGCGAGGTAGATGGCAGTAATACCACAAAACAAATCAGTCGAGGAAGAAACGGGGAAATCTCAATGGAAAGCTCGCTTATCAGCAAGGTGGCTGAACGTTTAGACACTCTCCTCCACCATGGGCTATTAATTTGATAGCCAAAAGAAGGCAGAGAGGGGTTTACAAAACAGTCACCTTCCGAGTCTCGGGGCTTGATCCTTGTTGTTCGAATAATTGACAACAACTTTTAAATATAAATCCGCGATCATTCAGAGCGATCAATGGGTTTGAATGGGAGACGCAGCACTTCAGTTTTGTTGTTTCTTTAATCGAAGTCTACATGAAAAAGGATTTTCCCCGCCACCTCAGGATTTTATTACTGATACTTATCCTAAATTCAGGAGACTCCCGGATCCTTGTATTCTGTGTTTGAATCATTTAATAAATTGCCTGTCTTTGTTTGAAATGAGTTGATTGTTGGCAGCACAGAATAGCTATTGATTTTGTTTTCCATGACCTCCAAGGAGGCTGGGGTCCCAGTGGGACGCTCATGACTAGATATTGATGCAGGAGCCTCGGTACCAGATACACTGTGACAGCAAGTATGCCATCTTCTATTACAAGGATACCTTTCAGTCTGGACAAGAGCACAAGGCTTTATTTGTACACGGCAAGCATCACCGCTGATGTTGTGCACCTATCTTGTGTTAAAGCAGCTTTTTGGGGTTTGGGGTTTGCTTGGCTATTTGTCCCTCCCTCTTTTCTCTGACTCACCCTTACCCGCCTCCTCTTCTAAAGGTACTGATTCTTGTTTGGGCTTCCCTTACACTGTCCCTCCACTCCCTCCCTTCCAGCCCCTTCCTTCCCCTCCCCCCGACCAAGTGACCACTCACGTGAGCTTACACATTTGTAAGAGCATCGCAATCGAGCCAGATCATGTGCTCAGCTGATACCCAGAGGCCAATGCACACACTTTCCAGCGGGGTCACGGGATAGTGATAGAGAGTATCAGTCCTTCCCCTCCATCTAACCCAAGAGCACTGAGGTCAAAGCGCTGATGCAGCTGAGATCGTCCACTCAGCACAACATAACTCATCTACACACTACCTCCCGTGGAGATATCATAATCCTTCATCAATGTATCCCTTCCTGATAACATACGTGTACACGCATCCACAATCCCTGATTGATCCAATGGATTATTACTGTACCTGCCATGCTGCTATTTCTTTTGACCCCTCCCCTGGGTGTAGGGATTTAACCCCTCCCCTCCCTGGGTGTAGGGATTTAACCCCTCCCCTCCCTGGGTAGAGGGACCTAACCCCTCCCCTCCCTGGGTATAGGGACTTAACCCCTCCCCTCCCTGGGTATAGGGACTAAGCCCCTCCCCTCCCTGGGTATAGGGACTTAACCCCTCCCCTCCCTGGGTGTAGGGATTTAACCCCTGCCCTCCCTGGGTGTAGGGATTTAACCCCTCCCCTCCCTAGGTAGAGGGACTTAACCCCTCCCCTCCCTGGATATAGGGACTTAACCCCTCCCCTCCCTGGATATAGGGACTAAGCCCCTCCCCTCCCTGGGTATAGGGACTTAACCCCTCCCCTCCCTGGGTATAGGGACTTAAGCCCTCCCCTCCCTATAGGGAGTTAACCCCTCCCCTCCCTGGGTATAGGGATTTAACCCCTCCCCTGGGTGTAGGGATTTAACCCCTCCCCTCCCTATAGGGACTTAACTCCTCCCCTCCCTGGGTCTAGGGATTTAATCCTTACCCTCCCTGGGTGTAGGGATTTAGCCCCTCCCCTCCCCTGTGTAGGAATTTAACCCCTCCCCTCCCTGGGTGTACGGACTTAACCCCTCCCCTTCCTGGGTGTAGGGATTTAGCCTCTCCCCTCCCTGGGTCTAGGGACTTAATTCCTCCTTTCCGTAGGTCTAGGGATTTAACCCCTCCCCTCCCCTGGGTGCAGGGATTTAACCTCTCCCCGTGTGTAGGGATTTAACCTTGTTAAAGGCCTGCCTCGTGCTGGGTCTCTATGGTGTGATTCATTCTCCAGTAACTCGTGCCATTGGCTATTCTCCTTTTGTGAGGTTAGACAGTAAATGTTGGCAGGCTATTTGACAATGTGAACTATCACAGTCGAGACCACCCTTGTCCTATATAAGGATGCTCCCAGGGACACTGACAGTAACTGAACATTTCTACAATGACCTGAGATGGGAAAAGTTAGCAACATAGACCAGATAATAGATCCCATTGTAATGCACAAAACTGAGCTGTGTGTGACATAGCCCTGTGAAATCTATTTAACAGATTTATGTGTGATATATAGATTACAATGGGATATAACAGAACAGTGATTGAAATATCCCAATGTAATCTGTAAAACAGAATGCTGTTTGATATATGCTAGTGTAATATATAAACAGAATAGTGTGTTATACACCCTGGTGCAAGCTATATATCAGAACAGTGAGTGACATATCCCGGTGCAATCTATAGAATAGCGCAGTGAGAGAGGTAATTCAGTATAATCCAGTTAGTGAGTTATCGCAGTATATCTTTCAGTTCTGTAATCTATATTACAGAACTTAGAGTAACAAATATCGAACGATCTTTATGACCTATCCGTGTAATATATCCCGGTGTAATCTATATATCAGAACAATGTGTGATGTATATAACAGAGCCAAGAGTGATTTTTCCCTCTCTAATCTAAATAGCTGAATTGTGCATGATATATCCTTAGGTAATGTATCTAACAAAGCAGTGTAATAAATCACCGTGCAATCTATATAACAGGGCTGTGTGTGTGAGACATCCCAGTGTCTTCTGAATAACACAGCAGTGTGTGATATATCTCAGTGTATTCTGAATAAAAGAGCTCGGTGTGTGAGATAACCCAGTGTATTCTGAGTATCAGAACAGTGTGTGATATAACCCAGTGTATTCTGAATATCAGAACAGTGTGTGATATAACCCAGTGTACTCTGAATAACAGAGCTCGGTGTGTGATATAACCCAGTGTATTCTGAATAACAGAACAGCGTGTGATATAACCCAGTGTATTGTGAATAACAGAGTTGCGACTGATAGATTATATTGTGATGTGTGTAACAGAACTATGAATGATTAATTCCAGTGTAACAGACCTGTGTGTGATAAATCCAAATGCATTCTATTTAACCTATCACAACTCTGTGTGATATAACCCATTGTAATTTATATAATGGAAATGTGTGTGATATATCTTAATGTATTCTAAAAAACAGAATAGTGTCCTGTTATAATCCATATAACAGAACTGTGAGTGATATGACCCAGTGTAATCTATATATCAGAGCTGCTTGTGATATAACAGTGTCTTCTTAACAACAGAACTCTGTGATATATCCCATTGTAATCTTTTTTGCAGAACTACAAGTCATTTTTCTTACTGTAATCAATATAGCAAAATTGTGTGTGATATATCCCGGTGTAATCTATATTAGAACTGTGTGAGATATCCTGGTGTAATCTATTTAACAGAACTGTGTGCCATATTTACCAATGTAATCTATAAACATCAGCCTGTGTGTAATCTATCCTGGTATGGTTTAAATACTAGAATTTATGTGTTCAATCCCACTGTATTCTATGTAACAGAACAGAATGTGATGCATCGTGGTGTAATCTATAAAGAAGAACATTATGAGATTGTTATCTATATAACTGTCGATGTATCCCATTGTAATGTATATAACAACTGTGTGTGATATATCCCAGTGTAATCTGTTGTTGCATGGTCCCAGCATCTCAGAGCCTCATTTCTCCCACAAACAGTAGTCCTCATACCATCCAAGATTCAAGCACTATTTGTAATTGCCATAACACAAGACCACTCAGTACATTGGATTAAACAATACCTAGAAAACTTCCCAACTCCCACCCTCGCTTCTCTTGAGCCATGCCCTTTTATGCTCAGCTGGCTGGGGAAAATCTCCTCCCACTCCAGTTGCAGTTTTAAAGGTGAGGTTCTTAAAGGGGCAATACCCTTACTCAAGGATCAGGGCCTTCATCAGCCTATGGCTGAATACCAGTCCTCAATGACCCTGCTACACATTCCCCCCCCCCAGCGTGGAGCCATCGTCACAGGCCGCGAGGCTGTATGCTCGGAAGAGTTCAGCAGCGTTCCAATGAGCTACACCTGCCCAGTGTTCCACCGCAAACCAATAGGGCTAGAGTGACAAAATTCACCGGGTAACATGGGCATTTTTTCCTTTGGTAGACTGCATCCATTTGCGAGGCGTGTGATGGGTTACTCTAAGAAACTGGTGGCCCAATAGGTCGTACCTTAAGGTTTCTATTGAATTAATAGGCACCTCTTCTCTAATGTAGTATAGCGTTGCTCCCTTGGCAAAATGTTCCTGCTCAGGGAGAGCACGGGATGTTCCACTCTCAACCATTTGAAAGAGTACAGCTCCCAATCCCACCTTTGAGGCATCAGTTTATAAAGCAAATTTTTGACTAAAGTCTGGGACCACGAGCACAGGACTATTACACAGCGCTTGGCTCAGCCCACTGTAAGCAGCCTCCACCCCAGAGTTCACCGTACCATGTTTGGTGCCTTTGCTTTAGTCAGGTCGGTAATGGGATGGAGGGAAGGCAACTCGGGTAGCAAAGTCCGGAATAAATTGTTGGCACCCACTTTGTTTACCTAAGGCTTCACCACCCTGCCTCATAAGGTGTACACATCCGAGGTATTTGGTCTCAGACAACCCATTGTGTCACTTCTTTGGATTTGGCATGAGCCTAAATATCATCAGGCTGTCTGATACAGCCTCTACCTTAGGTAACTGTGAACCCTAGTCTGTACTATAGGTGATGAGGTCATCCAAGTATGCTGTCACATACCAAGTATGAAGCCTCAGTACTTAGCCCCAGGCAATCGAAAAGGCATGACAGTGCACTGGTAGAGCCCTCGGGAGCCACAAAAACCATTTTCTCTTTTGTGGACTCTGTTAAAGGGATATGCCAATATCCTGTGGTCAGATCTAAGGTAGTGAGATAATTGGCTTTCCCCAATCAACCCATCCACCCGGGGGATCGGGTAAACATCGAATTTGGATCCCTCATTCAGTTTCCGAAAGTCATTATAGAATCATCAGGAAAGTCACCCCCCATGCCAGTTGCAATTACCATTTTAAGGCGAGTTTCTAAAAGGGGCCATACACTTCTACTTAAAGGTGAGGTTTCTTAAAGGGCCATCCCTTACTCAGGGATCAAGGCCCTCATCAACCAATCATCTTGCAACACTCTATAACATATCTGTGTGTGATATAGTTACGTTTAATCCATATAACAGAGCTGTGTGCGATATATTCCAGTGTAATCGAGATAGCAAAGCTGAATATCAAATCCCAGTGTAACCTATGTAATAGAACTGTGTGTGATATATCATGGTCTAATGGATATAACTATGTGTGATACATCACAGTTGTAATATTGCAGAACTATGAGTTATATATCTCAGTGCTACCTATATATTTGATGTATTGCATTGTGATCAATATAACAGAAATGTGGATATACTGTAATCTATATATCAGAACTCTGTGTGATATATGCTCGTGTAATCAACATAACAAATCAGTGTGACATATCACAGTGTAATCCATACAACGCACTGTGCATGAAATATCCGAGTTTAATCTATATAACTGTGAGTGATTAACCCCATGTTATCTATATAACTGTGTGTGATATACCCCAGTATTATCTATATAACTGTGTTTAATATACCCCAGTGTTATCTATATAACTATGTGTGATATACCCAAGTGTTATCCATATAATGTTTGTGATATATCCATATGCTATCAATATAATAGAACTGTGTGTGAGATACCCCGTGTAATATATACAAGAGAAATGTGTGTGATATACTCCAGTGTAACCTATGTCCAGAGTTGTCTGTGTAATATATTCCAGTATAATTTATAATACAGAACTGTGTGTGAGGTCTCGCAGTGTGATCGGCAAATCAGAAATGTGGGCTATATTTTCTATAATCTGTACAAAAGAGCTGTTATATATCCCAGTGTAATCTATATTATAGAACTTTGATTGTTATATGCCTATGCATTCCCTAGTACATAACTATATGTGATATAACTTGGTGTAATCTATATAACAGAGCGGTGAGAGACATATCCTAGTGTATTCTATAAACAGAATTGTGAGTGATATATCCCAGTGTAATCTATATATTAGAAGGATGAGTCAGGAGATATTACAGTGTACTCTATAATAGAGTTGTGTGTTATATATCCTGGTGCAATCTATAAAAGAGTGATATACCCCGGTATAATCTATATTACAAAGCTATGAGTGATATACCCAGAATAATCTATGTAATGAACTGTGAATGATATAACCCACTCTAATCTGCATAACAGAACTGTGAATGAGATATCGGAGTGTAATCTATGTCACAAAGCTATCCCAGAATATTGTATATAAAAGAACTGTGAATGATGTATCCCAGCGTAAAGTAGACTATTATATATATATCTATATAACATCGCTGTGACATCGGTTTAATCTATATCACTGAAATATGTGTGAAATATTGCAGTGTAATTTGAATAAGAGAACTTTGAGTGATACATTCCTGTGTAATCTATAAAACAGAACTGTGTGTAAGATATCGGAGTGTAATCTACTGAACAGAACTCTGGGTGATATAATTTGGTGCATTCTATGTAACAGAACTACATGTAGTACATCCTGGTGCAATCTATAAAATAATACGCTATGTGTGATACGGCCCAGTGCAATCTATATAACAGGGCTGTGAATGATATATTCCAGTGTAATTTATAAAAGAGTACGCTGTGAATGATATATCCCAATGTAGTTTATATAACAGAATTGTCTGTGATATATCCTGGTACAATCTATAAAAGACTACACTGTATGATATAGCTCGTGTGATCTATATAACAGGGCTATGAATGATGTATCCCAGTTTAATTTCTCTAACAGAACTGGGTGTGATATTCCCACGTGTAATCTGTATGACAGAATTTTATGTGAAATATTGCAATTTGATCTATAAAAAAGAACTGAATGTGATATAACCCGATGTAACTCAGTGTGATATATTTCAGTGTAAATTCCATAACAGAACTCTGAGTGATCGAACCCAATACAATCTATATAACAGAGTGATATATTTTGATGCAACCACTATCAGAGAGCATTAAGTGATAGATCACCAGTGTAAACTTAAAAACAAATTTGTGAGTTGTATATCACCAGAATAATCCACATTAAAGAACTGAGTCACGGTATGTTCTACATATGTGTATTGTATTGTAATAAATATAACAGAAATGTGAATTATATATCCTATTGTAATCTACAAAACGAGCTGTGTGCAATATATCCCAGTGTAATCTATGTAACATGGGAGTCTGTGATATATCCTGGTGTATTTGACTTAACAAATCAGTGTGATTTATCTGAGTGTAATACATATAAAACAACTGTGCATGATATATCCCACTTTAATGAATAAAGTGTTTGTGTAATCGATATATCCCCATGTGTGTGTATAATCGATACATCCCCATGTGTGTGTGTGTGTATGTGTGTGTGCAATCATTATATCCCCATGTGTGTGTGTGTAATCGATATATCCCCATATATGTGTTTCATCGATACATCCCCGTGTGCGTGTGTGTGTGTGTGTATGTGTGCAATCATTATATCCCCATGTGAATGTGTGTGTAATCGATATATATGTGTGTGTGTGTAATTGATATATCCTCCTGTGTGTGTGTAAGCGATATATCCCCATATGTGTGTGTGTGTGTGTGTGTGATCTATATATCTGCATGTGTGTGTGTGTGTAATCGATATGTCCCCATGTGTGTGTGTAAGCGATATATCCCCATGTGTGTGCGAGCATAATCAGTGTAACCCAATGTGTGTGTGTGTGTGTGTAATTGATATATCCTCATTTGTGTGTGTAATTGATATATCCCCATGTGTGTGTGTGTGTAATTGATAAATCCCCGTGTATGTATGTGTAATCGACATATCCCGTGTGTGTATGTGTGTGTGTGTGTGTGTGTAAGCGATATATCACTCTGTGTGTGTGTATGTGTATGTGTGTGTGTGTGTATGTGTGTGTGAATGTGTGTAATCGATAATGTTGCATGAGGTTGGCAAAATCATAAAACAGCTCAAGAATAACAAGGCTGCTGGCACGGATGGAATCCCTGCTGAGGCACTGAAGTATGGCGGAGAGGCACTGTTGGCGCGGACACATGACCTCATCTCTCTAATCTGGAGGGAGGAGAGCATGCCGGGAAATCTCAGAGATGCAGTGATCGTGACCATCTTTTAAAAAGGGGACAAGTCCGACGGCTGCAACTATAGGGGAATCTCCCTGCTATCAGCCACTGGGAAAGTTGTCGCCAGAGTCCTCCTCAACCGTTTTCTCCCTGTGGCCAAGGAGCTCCTCCTGGAATCACAGTGCGGATTTCATCCTTACCAACTGATCCATTACAGACCCAATCCACGTCTGGACCGGGGTCAAACAGGGCTGCGTCATTGCTCGAACCCTCTTCTCAATTTTCCTCGCTGCCATGCCCCACCTCACAGTCAAGAAGCTCCCCGCTGGAGTGGAACTAAACTACAGAACCAGTGGGAAGCTGTTTAACCTATGCTGCCTCCAGGCCACGTCCAAGATCACCCCAACCTCTGTCGCCGAGCTACAGTACGCGGATGACGCCTGCGTCTGTGCACATTCTGAGGCTGAACTCCAGGATATAGTCGATGTATTTACCGAGGCATATGAAAGCATGGACCTTACGCTTAACATCCATAAGACAAAGGTCCTCCACCAACCTGTCCTCGCCACACAGCACTGCCCCCCAGTCATCAATATTCACGGCGCGGCCCTCGACAACGTGGACCATTTCCCATACCTCGGGAGCCTCTTATCAACAAGAGCAGACATTGATGTGGAGATTCAACACCGCCTCCAGTGCGCCAGTTCAGACTTCGGCCGCCTGAGGAAAAGAGTGTTCGGAGACCAGGCCCTCAAATCTACCACCAAGCTCATGGTCTACAGGGCTGTAGTAATACCCGCCCTCCTGTATGGATCAGAGGCATGGACCATGTACAGAAAACACCACAAATCGCTGGATTTATATATCCCCATGTGTGTGTGTGTGTGTTTGTGTGTAATCGATATATCCCCATGTCTGTGTGTGTGTGTGTAATCGTTGTATCCTTGTGTGTGTGTGTAATCGCTATATCCCCATGTGTGTGTGTGTGTGTGTGTGTGTGTGTGTGTAAACGTAGAACACGAGAGGAAGCTTGCCAGGAACATAAAAACTGAGTGCAAAAGCTTCTATAGATATGTGAAGAGAAAAAGGTGAGTGAAGACAAACGTAGGTCCCTTGCAGTCGGACTCGGGTGAATTTATAATGGGGAACAAAGAAATGACAGACCAATTGAACAAATACTTTGGTTCTGTCTTCATGAAGGAAGACACAAATGACCTTCCGGATGTACTAGGGGACCGAGGGTCTAGTGAGAAGGAGGAACTGAAGGATATCCTTATTAAGCGGGAAATTTTATTGGGGAAATTGATGGGATTGAAGGCCGATAAATCCCTGGGGCCTGATTGCCTGCATCCCAGAGTACTTAAGGAGGTGGCCCTAGAAATAGTGGATGCATTGGTGATCATTTCCCAACAGTCTATCGACTTTTGGATCAGTTCCTATGGGCTGGAGGGTAGCAAATGTAACACCACTTTTTAAAAAAGGAGGGAGAGAGAAAACGGGTAATTATAGATCGGTAGTCTGACATTAGTAGTGGGGAAAATGTTGTAATCAATTATTAAGGATGAAATAGCAGCGCAAGTCAGCATGGATTTATGAAAGGGAAATCATGCTTGACAAATCTTCTAGAATTTTTTGAGGATGTTTCCAGTAGAGTGGACAAGGGAGAACCAGTGGATGTGGTGTATTTGGACTTTCAAAAGGCCTTTGACAAGGTCCCACATAAGAGATGGGTGTGCAAAATCTAAGCACATGGTATTGGGGGTAATGTACTGGCGTAGATAGAGAATTGGTTGGCAGACAGGAAGCAGAGAGTCGGGATAAACGAGTCCTTTTCGGAATGGGAGGCAGTGACTCGTGGAGTGCCGCAGGGCTCAGTGCTGGGACTCCAGCTCTTTACAATATACATTAATGATTTGGATGAAGGAATTGAGTGTAATATCTCCAAGTTTGCAGATGACACTAAACTGGGTAGCGGTGTGAGCTGTGAGGAGGATGCTAAGAGGCTGCAGGGTGATTTGGACAGGTTAGGTGAGTGGGCAAATGCATGGCAGATGCAATATAATGTGGATGAATGTGAGGTTATCCACTTTTGTGGCAAAAACATGAAGGCAGAATATTATCTGAATGGTGGCAGATTGGGAAAAGGGGAGGTGCAACGAGACCTGGGTGTCACGGTTCATCAGTCATTGAAAGTTGGCATGCAGGTGCAGCAGGCAGTGAAGAAGGCAAATGGCATGTTGGCCTTCATACCTAGGGGGTTTAAATGTTAAACCCCCTAGGTATGAAGGCCATCATGCCATTTGCCTTCTTACTGCAATTGTACAGGGCCTTGGTGAGGCCTCACCTGGAATATTGTGTTCAGTTTTGGTCTCCTAATCTGAGGAAGGACATTCTTGCTATTGAGCGAGTGCAGCGAAGGTTCACCAGACTGATTTCCGGGATGGCTGGACTGACATATGAGGAGAGACTGGATAAACTGGGCCTTTATACACTGGTGTTTAGAAGGATGAGAGGGGATCTCATAGAAACGTATAAGATTCTGACGGGACGGGACAGGTTAGATGCGGGAAGAATGTTCCCGATGTTGGGGAAGTCCAGAACCAGGCACACAGTCTTAGGATAAGGGGTAGGCCATTTAGGACTGAGATGAGGAGAAACTTCTTCACTCAGAGAGTTGTTAACCTGTGGAATTCCCTGCCACTTAGAGTCATTAATGCCAGTTCATTGGATATATTCAAGGGGGAGTTAGATATGGCCCTTATGGCTAAAGGTATCAAGGGGTATGGAGAAAAAGCAGAAAAGGGGTACTGAGGTGAATGATCAGCCATGATCATATTGAATGGTGGTGCAGGCTCGAAGGGCCAAATGGCCTACTCCTGCACCTATTTTCTATGTTTCTATGTTTCTATATGTCCCCATGTGTGTGTATGTGTGTGTGTGTGTAATCGATATAACCCCATGTGTGAGTATGTGTGTGTGAGTGTGTAATCGTTGTATCCTCGTGCGTGTGTATAATCGCTATGTCCCCATGTGTGTGTGTGTAATTGATATACCCCATGTGTGTGTGTGTGTGTGTGTAATCGATATATCTCCGTGTGTGTGTGTATGTGTGTGTAATCGATATGTCCCCATGTGTGTGTGTGTGTGTGTGTGTGTGTGTATGTGTGTGTAATCGCTGGATCCTCATGTGTGTGTGTAATCGCTATATTCCCATGTGTATATGTGTGTGTGTGTGTGTGTGTAATCGCTATATCCCCGTGTGTGTGTGTGTGTAATGGATATATCCCCATGTGTGTGTGTGTGTGTGTAATCAATATATCCCCATGTGTGTGTGCGAGTGTATAATTGGTATATCCCCGTGTATGTGTGTGTGTAATTGATATATCCCCGTGTATGTGTGTGTAATTGATATACCCCCGTGTGTGTGTGTGTGTGTGTGTAATCGATATATCCCCTTGTGTGTGTGTGTGTAATAGATATGTGCCCATGACAACATGCAGGCCGTGATCCATACCAACGGATCCGCTACAGACCCAATCCACGTCTGGACCGGGGTCAAACAGGGCTGTGTCATCGCCCCAACCCTCTTCTCAATCTTCCACGTTGCCATGCTCGACCGCAATCAACAAGCTCCCCGCTGGAGTGGAACTAAACTACAGAACAAGTGGGAACTTGTTGAACCTTCGCCGTCTCCAGGCCAGGTCCAAGACCACCCGAAGTTATTGAGCTACAGGACACGGATGATGCCTGCGTCTGCGCACATACAGAGGCTGAACTCCAGGTCATAGTCGACATGTTTACTGAGGCGTACGAAAGCATGGGCCTTACGCTAAACATCAGTAAGACAAAGGTCCTCCACCAGTCTGTCCTCGCTGCACAGCACTGCCCCCAGTCATGAAGATCCATGGCATGGCCCTGGACAACGTGGACTATTTCCCATACCTCGGGAGCCTCTTATCAACAAGAGCATACATTCATGACGAAATTCAACACTGCCTTCAGTGTGCTAGTGCAGCCTTTGGCTGCCTGAGGAAAATAGTGTTCGAAGACCAGGCCCTCAAATCTACCACCAAGCTCATGGTCTACAGAGCTGTAGTAATACCCATCCTCCTGTATGGCTCAGAGTATGGACCATGTACAGTAGACACCTCAAGTCGCTGGAGAAATACCACCAATGATGTCTCCGCAAGATCCTACAAATCCCCTGGGAGGACAGATGCACCAACATTAGCGTCCTCGACCAGGCCAACATTCCCAGCATTGAAGCACTGACCACATTCGATCAGCTCCGCTGGGCGGGTCACATTGTTCGCATGTCAGACACGAGACACCCAAAGCAAGCGCTCTACTAGGAGCTCCTTCATGGCAAGCGAGCCAAAGGTGGGCAGAGGAAACGTTACAAGGACACCCTCAAAGCCTCCCTGATAAAGTGCAACATCTCCACCAACACCTGGGAGTCCCTGGCCAAAGACCGCCCTAAGTGGGGGAATTGCATCCGGGAGGGCGCTGAGTACCTCGAGTCTCGTCACCGAAAGCATGCAGAAATCAAGCGCAGGCAGCGGAAGGAGCGTGCGGCAAAACTGTCCCACCCACCCTTTCACACATCGACTATCTGTCCCACCTGTGACAGGGACTGTGGTTCTCGTATTGGACTGTTCAGCACCTAAGGACTCATTCTAAGAATGGAAGCAAGTCTTCCTCGATTCCGAGGGATTGCCTATGATGATGATGTATTGATATATCCCTGCGCATGTGTCTGTGTGTAATGGATATATCCCCATGTATGTGTGTGTGTGTGTGTGTGTAATGGATATATCCCCATGTGTGTGTGTGTGTGTGTGTGTGTGTGTGTGTGTGTGTAATGGATATATCCCCATGTATGTGTGTGTGTGTGAGAGCAGGCCAGGGAGCGGAAGGAGCAGCGTGTCGGCCTAGCCCAGCAGGCTGAGTGGCCCCCGGCCTGCGAGCACCATCGGAGCAGGCCGGGGAGCAGAAGTAGCAGCACATGCTGGAGCAGGAGAGCAACGGCAGTGAAAAGGGATGTCATCAAGGTCCAGGTCGGTGATTGGAACCTGGGCAGGTACTGCAGGAGCGGTGAGGTCGGGGTCAAGGAGCGGTGAGAGATTGTAGAGGGAAGTGGTTGGAGCTCAGGAGAGGCATGAGTTCGTTGCCCAGGAGAGGCGAGGGCCCAGGGGCAGCATGGGCCAGGCCGCACTGCGATATGTGGGCGCACTAGGTCCATGCAGCAGAGCTGGTCTCCAGTCGTCTTGTTTAATCCTTGTTACTGGACCAGGACCTAGCTCTGTCAAGCCCGTGTGGTGGCTGGTGTGCAACGGTCACCACACATTAAAAGAAATCCACGCACAGACATCTTCCACCCTTCAGGATATAGTTCGGTACTGGAATTTTAGATTCTTCATTGAAACACCTGTGAACTTTTTTGACGTGGAAGCAAGTCATCCTCGATTCAAGGGACTGCCTATGACGATGGTTTAATCGATATATCCCCATCTGTGTGTATTTGTGTGTGTGTGTGTGTGTAATCGATATACCCCCATGTGTGTGTGTTTGTAATCGATATATTCCCATGTGTATATGTGTGTGTGTGTGTGTGTAAGCGCTATAACCCCATGTGTTTGTGTGTGTGTAATCGATATATCCCCATGTATGTGTGTGTGTGTAATCGATTTACCCCATGTGTGTGTGTGTGTAATCGATATATTCCCATGTGTATATGTGTGTGTGTGTGTGTAATCGATATATTCCCATGTGTATATGTGTGTGTGTGTGTGTAATCGCTATACCCCCATGTGTGTGTGTGTGTGTAATCGATATACCCCCATGTGTGTGTGTGTGTGTAATCGATATACCCCCATGTGTGTGTGTGTGTAATCGATATATTCCCATGTGTATATGTGTGTGTGTGTGTGTGTGTAATCGCTATACCCCCATGTGTGTGTGTGTGTAATCGATATACCCCCATGTGTGTGTGTGTGTAATCGATATGCCCCCATGTGTGTGTGTGTGTGTGTAATCGATATAACCCCATGTGTGTATGTGTGTAATCGATATACCCCCATGTGTGTGTGTGTGTAATCGATATACCCCCATGTGTGTGTGTGTGTAAGCGATATACCCCCATGTGTGTGTGTGTGTAATCGATATATTCCCATGTGTGTGTGTGTGTGTGTAATCGATATACCCCCATGTGTGTGTGTGTGTAGTCGATATACCCCCATGTGTGTGTGTGTGTAATCGATATATTCCCATGTGTGTGTGTGTGTAATCGCTATACCCTCATGAGTGTGTGTATGTAATCGCTATACCCCCATGTGTGTGTGTGTGTAATCGATAAACCCCCATGTGTGTGTGTGTGTAATCGATATACCCCCATGTGTGTGTGTGTGTGTAATCGATATATTCCCATGTGTGTGTGTGTGTAATCAATATATTCCCATGTGTGTGTGTGTGTGTGTGTAATTGATATATTCCCATGTGTGTGTGTGTGTAATCGATATATTCCCATGTGTATATGTGTGTGTGTGTGTAATCGATATACCCCCATGTATGTGTGTGTGTGTAATCGATATATTCCCATGTGTATATGTGTGTATGTGTGTGTGTAATCGATATATTCCCAAGTGTGTGTGTGTGTAATCGATATATTCCCATGTGTATATATGTGTGTGTGTATGTGTAATCGATATACCTCCATGTATGTGTGTGTGTGTAATCGATATATTCCCATGTGTATATGTGTGTGTGTGTGTGTGTAATCGATATATTCCCATGTGTATATGTGTGTGTGTGTGTGTGTAATCGATATATTCCCATGTGTGTGTGTGTGTGTAATCGATATACCCTCATGTGTGTGTGTGTGTGTAATCGATATATTCCCATGTGTGTGTGTGTGTGTAATCGATATACCCCCATGTGTGTGTGTGTGTGTAATCGATATACCCCCATGTGTGTGTGTGTGTGTAATCGATATACCCCCATGTGTGTGTGTGTGTGTAATCGATATACCCCCATCTGTGTGTGTGTGTGTAATCGATATATTCCCATGTGTGCGTGTGTGTGTGTAATCGATATATTCCCATGTGTGTGTGTGTGTGTAATCGATATACCCTCATGTGTGTGTGTGTGTGTAATCGATATATTCCCATGTGTGTGTGTGTGTGTAATCGATATACCCCCATGTGTGTGTGTGTGTGTAATCGATATACCCCCATGTGTGTGTGTGTGTGTAATCGATATACCCCCATGTGTGTGTGTGTGTAATCGATATACCCCCATGTGTGTGTGTGTGTGTAATCGATATACCCCCATGTGTGTGTGTGTGTAATCGATATATCCCCATGTGTGTGTGTGTGTAATCGATATATTCCCATGTGTGTGTGTGTGTAATCGATATATTCCCATGTGTGTGTGTGTAATCGATATATTCCCATGTGTGTGTGTGTGTAATCGATATATTCCCATGTGTATATGTGTGTGTGTGTGTAATCGATATACCCCCATGTATGTGTGTGTGTGTAATCGATATATTCCCATGTGTATATGTGTGTATGTGTGTGTGTAATCGATATATTCCCAAGTGTGTGCGTGTGTAATCGATATATTCCCATGTGTATATATGTGTGTGTGTATGTGTAATCGATATACCCCCATGTATGTGTGTGTGTGTAATCGATATATTCCCATGTGTATATGTGTGTGTGTGTGTGTGTAATCGATATATTCCCATGTGTGTGTGTGTGTGTAATCGATATACCCTCATGTGTGTGTGTGTGTGTAATCGATATATTCCCATGTGTGTGTGTGTGTGTAATCGATATACCCCCATGTGTGTGTGTGTGTGTAATCGATATACCCCCATGTGTGTGTGTGTGTGTAATCGATATACCCCCATGTGTGTGTGTGTGTAATCGATATACCCCCATGTGTGTGTTGTGTGTAATCGATATACCCCCATGTGTGTGTGTGTGTGTAATCGAGATATTCCCATGTGTGCGTGTGAGTGTGTAATCGATATATTCCCATGTGTGTGTGTGTGTAATCGATATACCCTCATGTGTGTGTGTGTGTGTAATCGATATATTCCCATGTGTGTGTGTGTGTGTAATCGATATACCCCCATGTGTGTGTGTGTGTGTAATCGATATACCCCCATGTGTGTGTGTGTGTGTAATCGATATACCCCCATGTGTGTGTGTGTGTAATCGATATACCCCCATGTGTGTGTGTGTGTGTAATCGATATACCCCCATGTGTGTGTGTGTGTGTAATCGATATATTCCCATGTGTGCGTGTGTGTATGTAATCGATATATTCCCATGTGTGTGTGTGTGTGTAATCGATATACCCCCATGTGTGTGTGTGTGTGTATAATCAATATACTCTCATGTGTGTGTGTGTGTGTGTGTAATCGATATATTCCCATGTGTATATGTGTGTGTGTGTGTAATCGATATACCCCCATGTGTGTGTGTGTGTGTAATCGATATATTCCCATGTGTATATGTGTGTGTGTGTGTGTAATCGATATACCCCCATGTGTGTGTGTGTGTGTAATCGATATATTCCCATGTGTATATATGTGTGTGTGTGTGTGTGTGTGTGTGTGTGATCAATATACCCCCATGTATGTGTGTGTGTGTAATTGATATATTCCCATGTGTGTGTGTGTGTGTAATCAATATACCCCCATGTGTGTGTGTGTGTGTAATCGATATATTCCCATGTGTATATGTGTGTGTGTGTGTGTGTAATCGATATACCCCCATGTTTGTGTGTGTGTAATCGATGTATTCCCATGTGTGTGTGTGTGTGTGTGTAATCAATATACCCCCATGTATGTGTGTGTGTGTAATCGATATATTCCCATGTGTATATGTGTGTGTGTGTGTAATCGATATACCCCCATGTGTGTGTGTGTGTGTAATCGATATACCCCCATGTGTGTGTGTGTGTGCAATCGATATATTCCCATGTGTGTGTGTGTGTGTGTGTGTAATCAATATACCCCCATGTATGTGTGTGTGTGTAATCGATATATTCCCATGTGTATATGTGTGTGTGTGTGTAATCGATATATCCCCATGTGTGTGTGTGTGTGTGTGTGTAATCAATATACCCTCATGTGTGTGTGTGTGTATAATCAATATACCCTCATGTGTGTGTGTGTGTGTGTGTGTGTGTGTAATCAATATACCCCCATGTGTGTGTGTGTGTAATCGATATACCCCCATGTGTGTGTGTGTGTAATCGATATAACCCCATGTGTGTATGTGTGTAATCGATATACCCCCATGTGTGTGTGTGTGTAATCGATATACCCCCATGTGTGTGTGTGTGTAATCGATATACCCCCATGTGTGTGTGTGTGTAATCGATATATTCCCATGTGTGTGTGTGTGTGTGTAATCGATATATCCCCATGTGTGTGTGTGTGTAATCGATATGCCCCCATGTGTGTGTGTGTGTAATCGATATACCCCCATGTGTGTGTGTGTGTGTGTGTAATCGATATACCCCCATGTGTGTGTGTGTGTAATCGATATACCCCATGTGTGTGTGTGTGTGTAATCGATATACCCCCATGTGTGTGTGTGTGTGTGTGTAATCGATATACCCCCATGTGTGTGTGTGTAATCGATATACCCCCATGTGTGTGTGTGTGTAATCGATATATTCCCATGTGTATATGTGTGTGTGTGTGTATGTAATCGCTATACCCCCATGTGTGTGTGTGTGTAATCGCTATACCCTCATGTGTGTGTGTGTGTAATCGCTATACCCCCATGTGTGTGTGTGTGTAATCGATATACCCCCATGTGTGTGTGTGTGTGTGTAATCGATACATTCCCATGTGTGTGTGTGTGTAATCGATATATTCCCATGTGTATATATGTGTGTGTGTGTGTGTGTGTAATCGATATACCCCCATGTGTGTGTGTGTGTGTAATCGATATACCCCCATGTGTGTGTGTGTGTGTGTAATCGATATATTCCCATGTGTGTGTGTGTGTGTAATCGATATATTCCCATGTGTGTGTTTGTAATCGATATATTCCCATGTGTGTGTGTGTGTAATCGATATATTCCCATGTGCATATGTGTGTATGTGTGTGTGTAATCGATATATTCCCATGTGTGTGTGTGTGTAATCGATATATTCCCATGTGTATATATGTGTGTGTGTGTGTGTAATCGATATACCCCCATGTATGTGTGTGTGTGTAATCGATATATTCCCATGTGTATATGTGTGTGTGTGTGTGTGTGTAATCGATATATTCCCATGTGTGTGTGTGTGTGTAATCGATATACCCTCATGTGTGTGTGTGTGTGTGTAATCGATATATTCCCATGTGTGTGTGTGTGTGTAATCGATATACCCCCATGTGTGTGTGTGTGTGTAATCGATATATTCCCATGTGTGCGTGTGTGTGTGTAATCGATATATTCCCATGTGTGTGTGTGTGTAATCGATATACCCCCATGTGTGTGTGTGTGTATAATCAATATACCCTCATGTGTGTGTGTGTGTGTGTAATCGATATATTCCCATGTGTATATGTGTGTGTGTGTGCGTGTAATCGATATACCCCCATGTGTGTGTGTGTGTGTAATCGATATATTCCCATGTGTATATGTGTGTGTGTGTGTGTGTGTGTAATCGATATACACCCATGTGTGTGTGTGTGTGTAATCGATATATTCCCATGTGTATATGTGTGTGTGTGTGTGTGTGTGTGTGTAATCAATATACCCCCATGCATGTGTGTGTGTGTAATCGATATATTCCCATGTGTGTGTGTGTGTGTGTGTGTGTAATCAATATACCCCCATGTATGTGTGTGTGTGTAATCGATATATTCCCATGTGTATATGTGTGTGTGTGTGTGTGTGTGTGTAATCGATATACCCCCATGTTTATGTGTGTGTAATCGATATATTCCCATGTGTGTGTGTGTGTGTGTGTAATCAATATACCCCCATGTATGTGTGTGTGTGTAATCGATATATTCCCATGTGTGTGTGTGTGTGTGTAATCGATATACCCGCATGTGTGTGTGTGTGTGTAATCGATATGCCCCCATGTGTGTGTGTGTGTGCAATCGATATATTCCCATGTGTGCGTGTGTGTGTGTGTGTGTGTGTAATCGATATACCCCCATGTGTGTGTGTGTGTATAATCAATATACCCTCATGTGTGTGTGTGTGTATAATCAATATACCCTCATGTGTGTGTGTGTGTATAATCAATATACCCTCATGGGTGTGTGTGTGTATAATCAATATAACCTCATGTGTGTGTGTGTGTGTGTAATCGATATATTCCCATGTGTATATGTGTGTTTGTGTGTGTGTGTAATCAATATACCCCCATGTATGTGTGTGTGTGTAATCGATATATTCCCATGTGTATATGTGTGTGTGTGTGTAATCGATATACCCCCATGTGTGTGTGTGTGTGTGTGTAATCAATATACCCTCATGTGTGTGTGTGTGTATAATCAATATACCCTCATGTGTGTGTGTGTGTGTGTGTGTGTAATCAATATACCCTCATGTGTGTGTGTGTGTATAATCAATATACCCTCATGTGTGTGTGTGTGTGTGTGTAATCGATATACCCCCATGTGTGTGTGTGTGTGTGTAATCGATATACCCTCATGTGTGTGTGTGTGTGTGTGTGTGTGTAATAAATATACCCTCATGTGTGTGTGTGTGTAATCGATATACCCCCATGTGTGTGTGTGTGTGTAATCGATATACCCCCATGTGTGTGTGTGTGTGTGTGTGTGTGTGTAATCGATATACCCCCATGTGTGCGTGTGTGTGTGTGTGTGTGTGTATAATCAATATACCCTCATGTGTGTGTGTGTGTGTGTGTGTGTGTTTGTGTGTGTAATCAATATATCCACATGGGCTAGATTTTATACTTTTGTGCAGATCGCCCAAAAATATATTCCCATGTGTATATGTGTGTGTGTTTGTGTGTAATCGATATACCCCCATGTTTGTGTGTGTGTAATCGATATATCCCCATGTGTGTGTGTGTGTAATCGATATATTCCCATGTGTGTGTGTGTGTGTAATCGATATACCCTCATGTGTGTGTGTGTGTGTGTAATCGATATACCCCCATGTGTGTGTGTGTGTATAATCAATATACCCTCATGTGTGTGTGTGTGTGTAATCGATATATTCCCATGTGTATATGTGTGTGTGTGTGCGTGTAATCGATATACCCCCATGTGTGTGTGTGTGTGTAATCGATATATTCCCATGTGTATATGTGTGTGTGTGTGTGTGTGTAATCGATATACCCCCATGTGTGTGTGTGTGTGTAATCGATATATTCCCATGTGTATATGTGTGTGTGTGTGTGTGTGTGTAATCAATATACCCCCATGCATGTGTGTGTGTGTAATCGATATATTCCCATGTGTGTGTGTGTGTGTGTGTGTGTGTGTAATCAATATACCCCCATGTATGTGTGTGTGTGTAATCGATATATTCCCATGTGTATATGTGTGTGTGTGTGTGTGTGTAATCGATATACCCCCATGTTTGTGTGTGTGTAATCGATATATTCCCATGTGTGTGTGTGTGTGTGTGTAATCAATATACCCCCATGTATGTGTGTTTGTGTAATCGATATATTCCCATGTGTATATGTGTGTGTGTGTGTGTGTAATCGATATACCCCCATGTGTGTGTGTGTGTGTAATCGATATACCCCCATGTGTGTGTGTGTGTGCAATCGATATATTCCCATGTGTGTGCATGTGTGTGTGTGTGTGTAATCGATATACCCCCATGTGTGTGTGTGTGTGCAATCGATATATTCCCATGTGTGTGCATGTGTGTGTGTGTGTGTAATCGATATACCCCCATGTGTGTGTGTGTGTATAATCAATATACCCTCATGTGTGTGTGTGTGTATAATCAATATACCCTCATGTGTGTGTGTGTGTATAATCAATATACCCTCATGTGTGTGTGTGTGTATAATCAATATACCCTCATGTGTGTGTGTGTGTGTGTAATCGATATATTCCCATGTGTATATGTGTGTGTGTGTGTGTGTGTGCAATCAATATACCCCCATGTATGTGTGTGTGTGTAATCGATATATTCCCATGTGTATATGTGTGTGTGTGTGTAATCGATATACCCCCATGTGTGTGTGTGTGTGTGTGTGTGTGTAATCAATATACCCTCATGTGTGTGTGTGTGTATAATCAATATACCCTCATGTGTGTGTGTGTGTGTGTGTGTAATCAATATACCCTCATGTGTGTGTGTGTGTGTGTAATCGATATACCCCCATGTGTGTGTGTGTGTGTGTAATCGATATACCCTCATGTGTGTGTGTGTGTGTGTGTGTGTGTAATCAATATACCCTCATGTGTGTGTGTGTGTAATCGATATACCCCCATGTGTGTGTGTGTGTGTAATCGATATACCCCCATGTGTGTGTGTGTGTGTGTGTGTGTGTGTAATCGATATACTCCCATGTGTGCGTGTGTGTGTGTGTGTGTATAATCAATATACCCTCATGTGTGTGTGTGTGTGTGTGTGTAATCAATATATCCACATGGGCTAGATTTTATACTTTTGTGCAGATCGCCCAAAAATATATTCCCATGTGTATATGTGTGTGTGTTTGTGTGTAATCGATATACCCCCATGTGTGTGTGTGTGTAATCGATATATCCCCATGTGTGTGTGTGTGTAATCGATATATTCCCATGTGTGTGTGTGTGTAATCGATATATTCCCATGTGTGTGTGTGTAATTGATATATTCCCATGTGTGTGTGTGTGTAATCGATATATTCCCATGTGTATATGTGTGTGTGTGTGTGTGTAATCGATATATTCCCATGTGTGTGTGTGTGTGTGTAATCGATATACCCCCATGTGTGTGTGTGTGTGTAATCGATATATTCCCATGTGTGTGTGTGTGTGTAATCGATATACCCCCATGTGTGTGTGTGTGTGTAATCGATATACCCCCATGTGTGTGTGTGTGTGTAATCGATATACCCCCATGTGTGTGTGTGTGTGTAATCGATATACCCCCATGTGTGTGTGTGTGTGTAATCGATATACCCCCATGTGTGTGTGTGTGTGTAATCGATATATTCCCATGTGTGTGTGTGTGTGTAATCGATATATTCCCATGTGTGTGTGTGTGTGTGTGTAATCAATATACCCTCATGTGTGTGTGTGTGTGTAATCGATATATTCCCATGTGTGTGTGTGTGTGTAATCAATATACCCCCATGTATGTGTGTGTGTGTGTAATCGACATATTCCCATGTGTATATGTGTGTGTGTGTGTGTGTAATCGATATACCCCCATGTGTGTGTGTGTGTGTGTAATCGATATATGCCCATGTGTATGTGTGTGTGTGTGTGTGTGTGTGTGTGTAATCAATATACCCCCATGTATGTGTGTGTGTGTAATCGATATATTCCCATGTGTGTGTGTGTGTGTGTGTGTGTGTAATCAATATACCCCCATGTGTGTGTGTGTGTGTAATCGATATATTCCCATGTGTGTGTGTGTGTGTGTGTGTGTGTAATCAATATACCCCCATGTATGTGTGTGTGTGTAATCGATATATTCCCATGTGTATATGTGTGTGTGTGTGTGTGTAATCGATATACCCCCATGTGTGTGTGTGTGTGTAATCGATATACCCCCATGTGTGTGTGTGTGTGTAATCGATATATTCCCATGTGTGTGTGTGTGTGTGTGTGTGTGTGTGTAATCGATATACCCCCATGTGTGTGTGTGTGTATAATCAATATACCCTCATGTGTGTGTGTGTGTATAATCAATATACCCTCATGTGTGTGTGTGTGTATAATCAATATACCCTCATGTGTGTGTGTGTGTGTGTAATCGATATATTCCCATGTGTATATGTGTGTGTGTTTGTGTGTAATCAATATACCCCCATGTATGTGTGTGTGTGTAATCGATATATTCCCATGTGTGTATGTGTGTGTGTGTAATCGATATACCCCCATGTGTGTGTGTGTGTGTGTATTCAATATACCCTCATGTGTGTGTGTGTGTATAATCAATATACCCTCATGTGTGTGTGTGTGTGTGTGTGTGTGTAATCAATATACCCTCATGTGTGTGTGTGTGTATAATCAATATACCCTCATGTGTGTGTGTGTGTGTGTAATCGATATACCCCCATGTGTGTGTGTGTAATCGATATACCCTCATGTGTGTGTGTGTGTGTGTGTGTAATCGATATACCCCCATGTGTGTGTGTGTGTGTAATCAATATATTCCCATGTGTATATGTGTGTGTGTGTGTGTGTGTAATCAATATACCCCCATGTATGTGTGTGTGTGTAATCGATATATTCCCATGTGTGTGTGTGTGTGTGTGTGTAATCAATATACCCCCATGTATGTGTGTGTGTAATCGATATATTCCCATGTGTATATGTGTGTGTGTGTGTGTGTAATCGATATACCCCCATGTTTGTGTGTGTGTAATCGATATATTCCCATGTGTGTGTGTGTGTGTGTGTGTGTAATCAATATACCCCCATGTATGTGTGTGTGTGTAATCGATATATTCCCATGTGTATATGTGTGTGTGTGTGTAATCGATATACCCCCATGTGTGTGTGTGTGTGTAATCGATATACCCCCATGTGTGTGTGTGTGTGCAATCGATATATTCCCATGTGTGTGTGTGTGTGTGTGTGTGTGTGTGTGTGTGTGTAATCGATATACCCCCATGTGTGTGTGTGTGTGTATAATCAATATATCCTCATGTGTGTGTGTGTGTATAATCAATATACGCTCATGTGTGTGTGTGTGTATAATCAATATACCCTCATGTGTGTGTGTGTGTGTGTGTAATCGATATATTCCCATGTGTATATGTGTGTGTGTGTGTGTGTAATCAATATACCCCCATGTATGTGTGTGTGTGTAATCGATATATTCCCATGTGTATATGTGTGTGTGTGTGTAATCGATATACCCCCATGTGTGTGTGTGTGTGTGTGTGTGTATCAATATACCCTCATGTGTGTGTGTGTGTATAATCAATATACCCTCATGTGTGTGTGTGTGTGTGTGTGTGTGTGTAATCAATATACCCCCATGTGTGTGTGTGTGTGTGTAATCGATATACCCCCATGTGTGTGTGTGTGTAATCGATATAACCCCATGTGTGTATGTGTGTAATCGATATACCCCCATGTGTGTGTGTGTGTAATCGATATACCCCCATGTGTTTGTGTGTGTAATCGATATACCCCCATGTGTGTGTGTGTGTAATCGATATTTTCCCATGTGTGTGTGTGTGTGTGTAATCGATATATCCCCATGGGTGTGTGTGTGTGTAATCAATATACCCCCATGTATGTGTGTGTGTGTGTAATCGACATATTCCCATGTGTATATGTGTGTGTGTGTGTGTGTAATCGATATACCCCCATGTGTGTGTGTGTGTGTGTAATCGATATATGCCCATGTGTATGTGTGTGTGTGTGTGTGTGTGTAATCAATATACCCCCATGTATGTGTGTGTGTGTAATCGATATACCCCCATGTGTGTGTGTGTGTGTAATCGATATACCCCCATGTGTGTGTGTGTGTGTAATCGATATACCCCCATGTGTGTGTGTGTGTGTAATCGATATACCCCCATGTGTGTGTGTGTGTGTAATCGATATACCCCCATGTGTGTGTGTGTGTGTAATCGATATACCCCCATGTGTGTGTGTGTGTGTAATCGATATATTCCCATGTGTGTGTGTGTGTGTAATCGATATATTCCCATGTGTGTGTGTGTGTGTAATCAATATACCCTCATGTGTGTGTGTGTGTGTAATCGATATATTCCCATGTGTGTGTGTGTGTGTAATCAATATACCCCCATGTATGTGTGTGTGTGTGTAATCGACATATTCCCATGTGTATATGTGTGTGTGTGTGTGTGTAATCGATATACCCCCATGTGTGTGTGTGTGTGTGTAATCGATATATGCCCATGTGTATGTGTGTGTGTGTGTGTGTGTGTGTGTGTAATCAATATACCCCCATGTATGTGTGTGTGTGTAATCGATATATTCCCATGTGTGTGTGTGTGTGTGTGTGTGTGTGTAATCAATATACCCCCATGTATGTGTGTGTGTGTAATCGATATATTCCCGTGTGTATATGTGTGTGTGTGTGTGTGTGTAATCGATATACCCCCATGTGTGTGTGTGTGTAATCGATATATTCCCATGTGTGTGTGTGTGTGTGTGTGTGTGTAATCAATATACCCCCATGTATGTGTGTGTGTGTAATCGATATATTCCCATGTGTATATGTGTGTGTGTGTGTGTGTAATCGATATACCCCCATGTGTGTGTGTGTGTGTAATCGATATACCCCCATGTGTGTGTGTGTGTGTAATCGATATATTCCCATGTGTGTGTGTGTGTGTGTGTGTGTGTGTGTGTGTAATCGATATACCCCCATGTGTGTGTGTGTGTATAATCAATATACCCTCATGTGTGTGTGTGTGTATAATCAATATACCCTCATGTGTGTGTGTGTGTATAATCAATATACCCTCATGTGTGTGTGTGTGTGTGTAATCGATATATTCCCATGTGTATATGTGTGTGTGTTTGTGTGTAATCAATATACCCCCATGTATGTGTGTGTGTGTAATCGATATATTCCCATGTGTATATGTGTGTGTGTGTAATCGATATACCCCCATGTGTGTGTGTGTGTGTATTCAATATACCCTCATGTGTGTGTGTGTGTATAATCAATATACCCTCATGTGTGTGTGTGTGTGTGTGTGTGTGTGTAATCAATATACCCTCATGTGTGTGTGTGTGTATAATCAATATACCCTCATGTGTGTGTGTGTGTGTAATCGATATACCCCCATGTGTGTGTGTGTAATCGATATACCCTCATGTGTGTGTGTGTGTGTGTGTGTGTGTGTAATCGATATACCCCCATGTGTGTGTGTGTGTGTAATCAATATATTCCCATGTGTATATGTGTGTGTGTGTGTGTAATCAATATACCCCCATGTATGTGTGTGTGTGTAATCGATATATTCCCATGTGTGTGTGTGTGTGTGTGTAATCAATATACCCCCATGTATGTGTGTGTGTGTAATCGATATATTCCCATGTGTATATGTGTGTGTGTGTGTGTGTAATCGATATACCCCCATGTTTGTGTGTGTGTAATCGATATATTCCCATGTGTGTGTGTGTGTGCAATCGATATATTCCCATGTGTGTGTGTGTGTGTGTGTGTGTGTGTGTAATCGATATACCCCCATGTGTGTGTGTGTGTGTATAATCAATATATCCTCATGTGTGTGTGTGTGTATAATCAATATACGCTCATGTGTGTGTGTGTGTATAATCAATATACCCTCATGTGTGTGTGTGTGTGTGTGTAATCGATATATTCCCATGTGTATATGTGTGTGTGTGTGTGTGTAATCAATATACCCCCATGTATGTGTGTGTGTGTAATCGATATATTCCCATGTGTATATGTGTGTGTGTGTGTAATCGATATACCCCCATGTGTGTGTGTGTGTGTGTGTGTATCAATATACCCTCATGTGTGTGTGTGTGTAATCGATATACCCCCATGTGTGTGTGTGTGTAATCGATATAACCCCATGTGTGTATGTGTGTAATCGATATACCCCCATGTGTGTGTGTGTGTAATCGATATACCCCCATGTGTGTGTGTGTGTAATCGATATACCCCCATGTGTGTGTGTGTGTAATCGATATTTTCCCATGTGTGTGTGTGTGTGTGTAATCAATATATCCCCATGTGTGTGTGTGTGTAATCGATATGCCCCCATGTGTGTGTGTGTGTAATCGATATACCCCCATGTGTGTGTGTGTGTGTGTGTAATCGATATACCCCCATGTGTGTGTGTGTGTAATCGATATACCCCCATGTGTGTGTGTGTGTAATCAATATACCCCCATGTGTGTTTGTGTGTGTGTAATCGATATACCCCCATGTGTGTGTGTGTGTAATCGATATACCCCCATGTGTGTGTGTGTGTAATCGATATATTCCCATGTGTATATGTGTGTGTGTGTGTGTGTAATCGCTATACCCCCATGTGTGTGTGTGTAATCGCTATACCCTCATGTGTGTGTGTGTGTAATCGCTATACCCCCATGTGTGTGTGTGTGTAATCGATATACCCCCATGTGTGTGTGTGTGTGTGTGTAATCGATATATTCCCATGTGTGTGTGTGTGTGTAATCGATATATTCCCATGTGTATATATGTGTGTGTGTGTGTAATCGATATACCCCCATGTGTGTGTGTGTGTGTGTAATCGATATACCCCCATGTGTGTGTGTGTGTAATCGATATATCCCCATGTGTGTGTGTAATCGATATATTCCCATGTGTGTGTGTGTGTAATCGATATATTCCCATGTGTGTGTGTGTGTTTGTAATCGATATATTCCCATGTGTGTGTGTGTGTAATCGATATATTCCCATGTGCATATGTGTGTATGTGTGTGTGTAATCGATATATTCCCATGTGTGTGTGTGTGTAATCGATATATTACCATGTGTATATATTTGTGTGTGTGTGTGTGTAATCGATATACCCCCATGTATGTGTGTGTGTGTAATCGATATATTCCCATGTGTATATGTGTGTGTGTGTGTGTGTAATCGATATATTCCCATGTGTGTGTGTGTGTGTAATCGATATACCCTCATGTATGTGTGTGTGTGTGTGTAATCGATATATTCCCATGTGTGTGTGTGTGTGTAATCGATATACCCCCATGTGTGTGTGTGTGTGTAATCGATATACCCCTATGTGTGTGTGTGTGTGTAATCGATATATCCCCATGTGTGTGTGTGTGTGTAATCGATATATTCCCATGTGTGTGTGTGTGTGTGTAAGCGATATACCACCATGTGTGTGTGTGTGTATAATCAATATACCCTCATGTGTGTGTGTGTGTGTGTAATCGATATATTCCCATGTGTATATGTGTGTGTGTGTGTGTAATCGATATACCCCCATGTGTGTGTGTGTGTGTAATCGATATATTCCCATGTGTATATGTGTGTGTGTGTGTGTGTAATCGATATACCCCCATGTGTGTGTGTGTGTGTGTAATCGATATATTCCCATGTGTATATGTGTGTGTGTGTGTGTGTGTGTAATCAATATACCCCCATGTATTTGTGTGTGTGTAATCGATATATTCCCATGCGTGTGTGTGTGTGTGTGTGTGTGTAATCGATATATTCCCATGTGTATATGTGTGTGTGTGTGTGTGTAATCGATATACCCCCATGTTTGTGTGTGTGTAATCGATATATTCCCATGTGTGTGTGTGTGTGTGTGTAATCAATATACCCCCATGTATGTGTGTGTGTGTAATCGATATATTCCCATGTGTATATGTGTGTGTGTGTGTGTAATCGATATACCCCCATGTGTGTGTGTGTGTGTAATCGATATACCCCCATGTGTGTGTGTGTGTGCAATCGATATATTCCCATGTGTGTGTGTGTGTGTGTGTGTGTGTAATCGATATACCCCCATGTGTGTGTGTGTGTATAATCAATATACCCTCATGTGTGTGTGTATAATCAATATACCCTCATGTGTGTGTGTGTGTATAATCAATATACCCTCATGTGTGTGTGTGTGTGTAATCGATATATTCCCATGTGTATATGTGTGTGTGTGTGTAATCAATATACCCCCATGTATGTGTGTGTGTGTAATCGATATACCCCCATGTGTGTGTGTGTGTGTGTGTGTAATCAATATACCCTCATGTGTGTGTGTGTGTATAATCAATATACCCTCATGTGTGTGTGTGTGTGTGTGTGTGTGTGTAATCAATATACCCTCATGTCTGTGTGTCTGTATAATCAATATACCCTCATGTGTGTGTGTGTGTGTAATCGATATACCCCCATGTGTGTATTGTGTGTGTGTGTAATTGATATACCCTCATGTGTGTGTGTGTGTGATCAATATACCCTCATGTGTGTGTGTGTGTGTAATCGATATACCCCCATGTGTGTGTGTGTGTAATCGATATACCCCCATGTGTGTGTGTGTGTGTGTGTGTGTGTGTGTAATCGATATACCCCCATGTGTGTGTGTGTGTGTGTGTGTGTATAATCAATATACCCTCATGTGTGTGTGTGTGTGTGTGTGTGTGTGTGTAATCAATATATCCACATGGGCTAGATTTTATACTTTTGTGCAGATCGCCCAAAAATATATTCCCATGTGTATATGTGTGTGTGTTTGTGTGTAATCGATATACCCCCATGTGTGTGTGTGTGTAATCGATATATCCCCATGTGTGTGTGTGTGTAATCGATATATTCCCATGTGTGTGTGTGTGTAATCGATATATTCCCATGTGTGTGTGTGTGTGTAATTTATATATTCCCATGTGTGTGTGTGTGTAATCGATATATTCCCATGTGTATATATGTGTGTGTGTGTGTGTAATCGATATACCCCCATGTATGTGTGTGTGTGTAATCGATATATTCCCATGTGTATATGTGTGTGTGTGTGTGTAATCGATATATTCCCATGTGTATATGTGTGTGTGTGTGTGTAATCGATATACCCCCATGTATGTGTGTGTGTGTAATCGATATATTCCCATGTGTATATGTGTGTGTGTGTGTGTGTGTGTAATCGATATATTCCCATGTGTGTGTGTGTGTGTGTAATCGATATACCCCCATGTGTGTGTGTGTGTGTAATCGATATATTCCCATGTGTGTGTGTGTGTGTAATCGATATACCCCCATGTGTGTGTGTGTGTGTAATCGATATACCCCCATGTGTGTGTGTGTGTGTAATCGATATACCCCCATGTGTGTGTGTGTGTGTAATCGATATATTCCCATGTGTGTGTCTGTGTGTAATCGATATATTCCCATGTGTGTGTGTGTGTGTGTAATCAATATACCCTCATGTGTGTGTGTGTGTGTAATCGATATATTCCCATGTGTGTGTGTGTGTGTAATCAATATACCCCCATGTATGTGTGTGTGTGTAATCGACATATTCCCATGTGTATATGTGTGTGTGTTTGTGTGTAATCGATATGCCCCCATGTGTGTGTGTGTGTGTAATCGATATATTCCCATGTGTATATGTGTGTGTGTATGTGTGTGTGTGTGTGTAATCAATATACCCCCATGTATGCGTGTGTGTGTAATCGATATATTCCCGTGTGTATATGTGCGTGTGTGTGTGTGTAATCGATATACCCCCATGTGTGTGTGTGTGTAATCGATATATTCCCATGTGTGTGTGTGTGTGTGTGTGTGTGTGTGTGTGTGTGTAATCAATATACCCCCATGTATGTGTGTGTGTGTAATCGATATATTCCCATGTGTATGTGTGTGTGTGTGTGTGTGTAATCGATATACCCCCATGTGTGTGTGTGTGTGTAATCGATATACCCCATGTGTGTGTGTGTGTGTAATCGATATATTCCCATGTGTGTGTGTGTGTGTGTGTGTGTAATCGATATACCCCCATGTGTGTGTGTGTGTGTAATCGATATACCCCCATGTGTGTGTGTGTGTATAATCAATATACCCTCATGTGTGTGTGTGTGTATAATCAATATACCCTCATGTGTGTGTGTGTGTATAATCAATATACCCTCATGTGTGTGTGTGTGTGTAATCGATATATTCCCATGTGTATATGTGTGTGTGTTTGTGTGTAATCAATATACCCCCATGTATGTGTGTGTGTGTAATCAATATATTCCCATGTGTATATGTGTGTGTGTGTAATCGATATACCCTCATGTGTGTGTGTGTGTGTGTAATCAATATACCCTCATGTGTGTGTGTGTGTGTATAATCAATATACCCTCATGTGTGTGTGTGTGTGTGTGTGTGTGTGTGTAATCAATATACCCTCATGTGTGTGTGTGTGTGTAATCGATATACCCCCATGTGTGTGTGTGTGTGTGTAATCAATATACCCTCATGTGTGTGTGTGTGTGTATAATCAATATACCCTCATGTGTGTGTGTGTGTGTGTGTGTGTGTGTGTAATCAATATACCCTCATGTGTGTGTGTGTGTATAATCAATATACCCTCATGTGTGTGTGTGTGTGTAATCGATATACCCCCATGTGTGTGTGTGTAATCGATATACCCTCATGTGTGTGTGTGTGTGTGTGTGTGTAATCAATATACCCTCATGTGTGTGTGTGTGTGTAATCGATATATTCCCATGTGTATATGTGTGTGTGTGTGTGTGTGTGTGTTTGTGTGTAATCAATATACCCCCATGTATGTGTGTGTGTGTAATCGATATATTCCCATGTGTGTGTGTGTGTGTGTGTGTGTGTAATCAATATACCCCCATGTATGTGTGTGTGTGTAATCGATATACCCCCATGTGTGTGTGTGTGTGCGTAATCGATATACCCCCATGTGTGTGTGTGTGTGTAATCGATATATTTCCATGTGTGTGTGTGTGTGTGTGTGTGTGTAATCGATATACCCCCATGTGTGTGTGTGTGTATAATCAATATACCCTCATGTGTGTGTGTGTGTGTATAATCAATATACCCTCATGTGTGTGTGTGTGTATAATCAATATACCCTCATGTATGTGTGTGTGTGTAATCGATATATTCCCATGTGTATATGTGTGTGTGTGTGTAATCAATATACCCCCATGTATGTGTGTGTAATCGATATATTCCCATGTGTATATGTGTGTGTGTGTGTAATCGATATACCCCCATGTGTGTGTGTGTGTGTAATCAATATACCCTCATGTGTGTGTGTGTGTATAATCAATATACCCTCATGTGTGTGTGTGTGTGTGTAATCGATATACCCCCATGTGTGTGTGTGTAATCGATATACCCTCATGTGTGTGTGTGTGTGTGTGTGTGTGTGTAATCAATATACCCTCATGTGTGTGTGTGTGTAATCGATATACTCCCATGTGTGTGTGTGTGTGTGTGTATGTGTGTAATCGATATACCCCCATGTGTGTGTGTGTGTGTGTGTGTGTGTGTATAATCAATATACCCTCATGTGTGTGTGTGTGTGTGTGTGTGTGTGTGTAATCAATATATCCACAAGGGCTAGATTTTATACTTTTGTGCAGATCGCCCAAAAATAGGCGTTATTTCCAGCGTGGGCTGTAAAAATGGGTTTTCAGATCGCCGGCTTGTCGCCCATTTTCAAAGCTCCTTGTCTCCATTTTAAAAATTGGGCATAACCGCGAGCAATCTGAAATGCGCGTTAGCGTTATATCTCTCTGACATTCTGCTGTAAAGTGTCGCCGTCCTTAGCAACGGCATAGCAACGCTCGATTCCCACGATTCAAGAGGTCAAGGGTCATCATTACATGCGCATAAGAGGAAACAGAGAGAGAGGGAGTGAAGGCGTGTGTGGGCATGGTGTGGCTGCTTTGGGATGAAGGAGTGAGTGTTTTGAACTTTATAGCAAATTGTACCAAAAAAATTAGCTGTTTCCAGCCAGATATTTTCCCAAATTTGGTGCCGATATGGAGGGAGTGGAGGAGGCGACACAGCATGCTGTGGAGACTGACGCTGGCGAGAGCAGTGAACTGGGAGAGGAGCAAATTGGAGGACGCAAAAGAGCGAGGAGGTTCTCGGACGAGGCTAATGCCTCCCTCATGCAGGAGTTCCCGTCACACTGGGGTGATTTGACCCAGGAAGGACGTGGGAAGCCCACCCCATAGGCCGACCAGAAGATATGGGCCGAGCTTGCAGAGATGGTCTCGTCGGCGACCAACGAGGTGCGTGAGGGCAACCAATGCCGTAAGCGATGGAATGACCTTGTCGGATCCGCAAGAGTAAGTATTACATTTATTTCCATATACTTATGTATATATATAGTTTGACTTGTAAGAGTCATGAGTGACTATCATCAGATGTGAGGTCTTTCACTTTTACCGGGAATGTTGTACTCAAAGCCGGTGGTCACAGTGTACGTCTTTAGGTAAAGAATGATAATTATCATAATAATCATGATTACATCTGTCGGTTATTTATTGTATCAGTCTCTGTGACAGTACCTAGCAATGATATCACGCAATGATCTCATGCCATGTCGTCCTGTCACCTTTTACAGAAGAAGCTCTCGATTAATAGGTCCGAGCAGAGGTGAACAGGTGGGGGACCACCAGTCACCAGCGACATCACTGACATGGAGGAGCGGGTACTCGCACTCGTGGGGAGCAACCCCTGGATGAACGCAGGCAGCTGCAGACCCTGAAGTGATGCCACGTGAGTAAATTATACCTCATTGCGTGATGTAAAGTCACACCAACTCATATCCGAATAAATAATATATGATAGATGATTTCTAACAGTGCCCTATAAATAATGGTGGCCTCATGAGAAGTATTGCAATGCAGAATGTGTTGATGGTCATGAAATGTGATGTCTGTGATGATTTTGATAGCGGTGGTGCTTTTGTCGTGCATATGGCTGCGTGTAGCGCTGGACTCACCTTGTGACCCTCGCACCCCCTTCTCCTCTAATAACCTCATTTGTGTTTTGCAGCTCAGCCAGAAGCGCGGCCCCAGGCAAAACCACAGAGGCCAGAATATGGGGGCGCGGGGCCCGACTCTCCGGACGATCCTACATTTGGTGCTGAGGAAGTCCGATTCTCGCCCGTCAATCCGCTGGGTTTGGTCTCGACGGATGAGAGCGCGGACTTTGACGAATCTGCATCGCCAGGCTCCAGAAGGCATTCGACCCCAAGGCCATTTTGTACTCCTCCGGCCATTCCCACCTCCACTCTGCAGGTACCGGGCCCAAGCACCTCACCACAGGGCACCCCAGGTGTCCCCAGGACGGCGCCGACCCCGCGGAGGTTTCGTGGACACAGGTCTGGTCCACGAGCACCAGATGAGAGCGGAGAGATGGTACAGTTGTCCAGGAGGACTGTAAACATAGGTGACCAGATCCTACATGCTTTGGGGGGCATATCCCGACAATTGGCCAGCATCTCCGGCACCATGACGGAGTACATTCCGCGGATAGCGGAGGCCCTGGAAGCGATAGCCAGTAACACTCGTGGCACAGGCCTCCCAGTGGTCCCGGAGCGCGGCACTCCACCCCTAGGTTCCGCACCACCAGTGCCAACAACACATGAGAGGCAGGACCAAGATCCAGCTTCTGGAGCTGACAATGTTCCCACCTCGGCACCCCCCGCTCCCTCGGCTCTGCCTTCATCCCCCCCAATGAGGCACCGCCTGAGAAGCTCTTCGGACAGGCGCCATGGAGCAAGGAGGGGAAGGGGTTGAGGTGGGGAGAAGAAGGGGAGGGGGGAAGGAAAGTGAGGTGCAGGTGATGACTTTGTTATATCTCCATCTCGGTGTATGCAATTTGTTGCAATGTATGGGGGGAGGGACCGCCCTCCTGCTTTGCATTTGTGTTCTGTGTTGCTGGACATGTTGACCATTTGATTGATGTCAGTGGTCGAAAAAGTGGGGTGGGGGTGGGGTGTTTTTTCCCGTGACACTGATGGTTTCTGGTCATACACCAATGGTCGTATTAAATGTTTTTAATTCAACATAACCTTGTTGTGCATTGTCTCAGATAGCTGGACCGTTACACAGTGGTGATTCCTTAACATGAAATTACACTTAACTTGAATCAACTTAAACTTTAACTGGCACCAAGATGATGCCCACCGTTGATGTCTGAGCTGCACACGCAGCAGTGTGTTAGCTTTGTCAATAACAGCAACGTTCTTTCAGGCAAATCGCTCATTTATGAGCTCCTGACGTAAGAGTCTTGCAGCTATGTAGCCACCACAGGCCCTTTCCTGCAGTCTGGAGGGGGGAGTGGGCATGGTTGTATAGTCAGCCTGATTGTCTGGCCCGAGGTCAGCATCCAGCCCCTCATCCTCCTCTTCCTCTCTCTCCTGAGGTGGACCATCAGTCCCTTCTGGCAATTCTTGTCCCCGCCTGATAGCCAGGTTGTGCAGCATGGAGCACACGACCACAAATTTAGCTACTTGCTCAGTGTTGTATTGTAGCCCCCCTCCTGAGTGCTCCAAGCATCTAAAGTGCTATTTAAGCACAGTTATTGTTTTCTGGACCACATTGCATGTGTCTCTGTGATTCTGGTTGTATCGCTTCTCGGGCCTCGGTGTGGGTGTAACGCAGGGGGGTCATCAACCAGGTGGCTAGGCCATATCGTTTGTCCCCAAGCATCCAGAATTGTCCTTGTGGCTGACTGGTAAACTTGTCAGAGACAGTGCTCTCACGCAGGATGTGAGCCTCATTGAAGCTGCCCAGACATTTGGCATGCACTGCCATAATTATCTGGTTGTGGTCGACAACTAGTTGGACCTTCAGGGAGTGAAATCCTTTTCTGTTACGAAAAACCTCTGGGTCCTGAGAAGGTGCCCGCATGGCGATGTGAGTACACTGTATTGCTCCCTGCACCTTGGGCAACTTAGCAATGCGGTAGAATGTTCAAGCCCTGTCAATCTGAGCCTCCGTGGTCATAGCCCATCCTACGCACATACAGGGCCTCCGTGACCTGTCTAATGCAGCAATGTGTGGCATGCTGAGACAGAGGGGAAATGCCAACCGCGGAGGCCTGAAAGGAACCGGACGCATAGAACGACAGTGCCGCGGTGACCTTGACCTCGATGGACAGTGATGTCCTGAAGATGCTGGCTGGCTGCAGATCTACCCTGATGAGCTGGCATATTTCACTGATAACCACTTTGTGGAAGCGCAGTCTCCGAAGACAGGTGTTCTCGGATAAGTTGAGGTAAGACTGCTTCTCCCTGTAAGTGCGGGGTGTGTATGGTTTGGACCTCCTCCTCAGTTTGGCACGTCTTAGATCGGGCACATAATGCTGTGGATTAGATGTTGTGCCATTTGCACTCTCCAGCATCTGCATAGTAATCGATGCAGGCTGAGAAATGGCTGGCCCCATTCCAATAAAAGTACAATGCCGATTGAAGCAATAAATTTCCACAGTAAAACCCAATCGTCCACAGTATGAAAAGATGTCTGTTCAAATGGTCACTTCACCTGAGAAGAACTCCAGAGTCAATCCAAACTTCCCCCGAAGTTGAAGCAGCCTTTTCAATGAAGTGACCTGCGATTTGAAAAATGGCATCCACACCGCTGTGATTAGTTCAGAACAGTTCAACTTTTTCAGAGCGGTGTTTTCAGTGAGCGATATTGTGGGTGAGATCTGTGTGAGGTGCTGAAAATGACGCTGGGCGATATACTGGGCGCTAGTTTCGGCAAATGTGATCTTTACGACACAAAAAGTGGGCGGTCGGTATTATTGAATCTCGGCGTTAATTACGTGGCGAAAGTAACGCTCGGTGATGTGTCCGAAAAATGGTCGTCAGATTCCATTTTGTGGCTAAATGGTCGATATCTGGGCATTACACCTCATTTCAGCGTTAAAATGGACATTAAGTGGGCATTATGCATGCAAAAATAATGGAAAATCTAGCCCCATGTGCGTGTGTGTGTGTGTAATCGATATATCCCCATGTGTGTGTGTGAGTGTATGTGTGTAATCGATATATCCCCATGTGTGTGTGTGTGTGTTATCGATATATTCCCGTGTGTGTGTGTGTGTAATCGATATATCCCCATTGTGTGTGTGAGTTTATGTGTGTAATCGATATATCCCCATGTGTGTGTGTGAGTTTATGTGTGTAATCGCTATATCCCCATGTGTGTGTGTGTGCATAATCGATATATTCCCGTGTGTGTGTGTGAGTTTATGTGTGTAATCGATATATCCCCATGTGTGTGTGTGAGTTTATGTGTGTAATCGATATATCCCCATGTGTGTGTGTGTGTGTGTAATCGATATATCCCCATTGTGTGTGTGAGTTTATGTGTGTAATCGATATATCCCCATGTGTGTGTGTGTGCATAATCGATATATTCCCATGTGTGTGTGTGAGTTTATGTGTGTAATCGATATATCCCCATGTGTGTGTGTGAGTTTATGTGTGTAATCGATATATCCCCATGTGTGTGTGTGTAATCGATATATCCCCATTGTGTGTGTGAGTTTATGTGTGTAATCGATATATCCCCATGTGTGTGTGTGTGCATAATCGATATATTCCCATGAGTGTGTGTGTGTCGTCGATATGTCCCCGTGTGTGTGTGTGTGTAATCGAGATATCCCCGTGCGAAATCCCAATGCGGATTTCGTCCTCTACGGGGCACAACGGAATTGTTTTTTGCAGCGCGACAGCTGCAAGAAAAATGCAGGGAACAGCACCAACCCTTATACATGGATTTCTTCGACCTTACAAAGGCCTTTGACACTGTCAACCGCGAGGGTGTATGGAGTGTCCTCCTCCGTTTCGGATGGCCCCAAAAGTTCATCGCCATCCTCCGCCTGCTCCACGATGACATGCAGGCCATGATCCTTACCAACGGCTCCATTACAGACCAATCCACGTCTGGACTAGGGTCAAACAGGGCTGCGTCATCGCCCCAACCTTCTCCTCAATCTTTCTCACCGCCATGCTCCACCTCACAGTCGACAAGCTCCCCGCTGGAGTGGAACTAAACCACAGAACCAGTGGGAAGCTGTCCAACCTTTGCTGTCTCCAGGCCAGATCCAAGACCACCCCAACCTCTGTCGCCGAGCTACGGTACGCGGATGATGCCTGCATCTGCGTACATACAGAGGATGAACTCCAGGACATAGTCGACATATTTACTGAGGCGTACGAAAGCATGGGCCTTACGCTAAACATCAGTAAGACAAAGGACCTCCACCAGCCTGTCCTCGCTGCACAGCACTGCCCCCCAGTCATCAAGATCCATGGCACGGCCCTGGACAATGTCGACCACTTCCCCTATCTCGGGAGCCTCCTATCAACAAGAGCAGGCATTGGCGACGACATCCAACACCGCCTCCAATGCGCCAGTGCAGCCTTCGGCTGCTTGAGGAAAAGAGTATTCGAAGACCAGACCCTCAAATCTGCCACCAACTTCATGGTCTACTGGGCTGTAGTAATACCCGCCCTCCTGTATGTCTCAGAAACATGGACCATGTATCGTAGACATCTCCAATCATTGGAGAAATACCATCAACGATGTCTCCGCAAGATCCTACAAATTCCCTGGGAGGACAGATGCACCAACATTAGTGTCCTCGACCAGGCCAACATCCCCAGCATTGAAGGACTGACCACACTTGATCGGCTCCGCTGGGCAGGCTACAAAGTTCGCATGCCAGACACGAGACTCCCAAAGCAAGTGCTCAAAATCGGAACTGCTTCACGGCAAATGAGCCAAAGGTGGGCAGCGGAAAACGTACAAGGACACCCTCAAAGTCTCCCTTATAAAGTGCAAGATTCCCACTGACACCTGGGAGACCCTGGCCAAAGATCGCCCTAAGTGGACGAATTGCATCCGGGAGGGTGCTGTGCTCCTCGAGTCTCATCGCCGAGAGCATGCAGAAATCAAGCGCAGACAGCGGAAAGAGCGTGCGGCATACCTGTCCCACCCACCCCTTCCCTCAACGACTATCTCTCCCACCTGTGACAGGGACTGTGGTTCTCGTATTGGACTGTACAGCCACCTAAGGACTCACTCTAAGAGTGGAAGCAAGTCTTCCTCGATTCCGAGGGACTGCTAATGAGTGATGGGTAATCGATATATCCCCATGTGTGTGTGTGTGTGTGTGCGAGTGTGGGTGTGCAATCGATATATCTCCATGTGTGTGTGCGTAATCGATATGTTCCCGTGTGTGTGTGTGTGTGTGTGTGTGTGTAATTGATATATCTCCATATGTGTGTGTTTGTGTAATTGATACATCTCCATGTGTGTGTGTGTGTGCGTGTAATCGATATATCTCCATATGTGTGTGTGCGTGTAATCGATATATCTCCATATGTGTGTGTTTGTGTAATTTTGTGCGTGTAATCGATATATCTCCATATGTGTGTGTGTGCGTGTAATCGATATATCTCCATATGTGTGTGTTTGCGTGTAATCGATATATCTCCATATGTGTGTGTGTGCGTGTAATCGATATATCTCCATATGTGTGTGTGTGTGTAATCGATATATCTCCATATGTGTGTGTTTGTGTAATTTTGTGCGTGTAATCGATATATCTCCATATGTGTGTGTGTGCGTGTAATCGATATATCTCCATATGTGTGTGTGCGTGTAATCGATATATCTCCATATGTGTGTGTTTGTGTAATTTTGTGCGTGTAATCGATATATCTCCATATGTGTGTGTGTGCGTGTAATCGATATATCTCCATATGTGTGTGTGCGTGTAATCGATATATCTCCATATGTGTGTGTTTGTGTAATCGATATATCCCCATATGTGTGTGTGTGCGTGTAATTGATATATCCCCATGTGCTTGTGTGTGTAATCGACTGTACAGTCCAATGTGGGACCTACAGTCTCTGTCACAGGTAGGACAGACAGTCATCGAAGGAACGGGTGGGTGGAGTGCCTGGGTTGCCGCACGCTCCTTCCGCTATCTATGCTTGGCTTCAGCTTGTTCTCGCCGTTTAGACTCGAGGTGCTCAGCGCCTGCCCGGGTGCTGTTCCTCCACTTTGGGTGGTCTTGGGCCGGTGATTCCCTAGTGTCGGTGGGGATGTTGCACTTTTTCAAGAAGGCTTTGAGGGTGTCCTTGAAGTGTTTCCTCTGCCCCCCTGGGGTTTGCTTACCATGTCGGAGCTCCGAGTAGGGCGCTTGTTTTGGGAGTCTTGTGTCAGGCATGCGGACAATGTGGCCCGCCCAACGGAGCTGATCAGGCGTGGTCAGTGCTTTGATGCTGTGAATGTTGGCCTGAGCGAAAACACCGACGTTGGTGCGTCTATCTTGCCAGGGATTTGCAGGATCTTGTGGAGGTAGTGTTAGTGGTACTTCTGCAGCGTTTTGAGGTGTCTGCTGTACATAGTCCATATTTCTGAGCCATATAGGAGGGTGGGTATCACTACAGCACTGTAGACCATAAGCTTGGTACCGTGTTTGAGATCCTGCTCTTCAAACACTCTCTTCCTCAGGTGACTGAAGGCTACGCTGGCGCACTGAAGGCGGTGTTGGACCTCGTCGTCGATGTCTGCCCTTGTTGACAATAGGCTCCCGAGGTATGGAAAATGGTCCACGTTGTCCAAGGCCTTGTCGTGGATTTTGATAACCGGGGGATAGTACTGTGTGGTGGGGTCATGTTGGTAGAGGACCTTTGTCTTATGGATGTTTAGTATAACCCATGCTCTTGTATACCTCAGTGAAGGTGTTGACAATGGCTTGGAGTTCGGCCTCCGAGTGTGTGCAGAGGCAAACGTCGTCTGTGTACTGTTATTCAGTGACAGAGCATGGGACGACCTTGGATCTGGTCTGGAGGCGACGAAGGTTGAACAGATTCCCATTTGTTCTATAATTTAGCTCCACTCCAGCGGGGAGCTTGTTGAGGGTGAAGTGGAGCATTATAGCAAGGAAGATCGAGAAGAGGATTGATGCGATGACGCAACCTTTCTTGATTCCGGTCCAGACATGAATTGTCTGTGGTGGATCCATTGGTCAGGATCACGGTTTACATGTCATCGTGGAGCAGGCGGAAGATGGTGACAAACCTTTGAGGGCGACCGAAATGGAGGGGGAATCTCCATAATCCCTCACGGTTGACAGGGTCGAATGTCTTTCTGAGGTCAAAGAAGGCCATGTATAAGGGTTGATGCTGTTCCCTGCATTTCTCTTGTAATTGCCGCGTGGTGAAGGTTATGCCCATTGTGCCCCTTAGTGGGCGGAATCCGCATTGCGACTTTGGGAGGAGCTCTTCAGCCACAGGGAGAAGACGATTGAGGAGTATTCTTGCAATGACTTTCCCTGAGGCCGACAGCAGGGAAACTCCTCTGGAGTTACCACAGTTGGACTTGTCACCTTTCTTGAAGATGGTCACGATTACAGCGACTCTGAGATCTCCTGGCATTCACTGCTCCTTCCAGATAAGAGAAATGAGGTCATGTATTTGCGCCAATAGTGCTTCTCTGCCATGTTTTAGTGCTTCAGCGGGGATTCCATCTGCTCCTGCTGCCTTGTTATTATTCAGCTGATGGATGGCCTTTCCTACCTCATGCCGGGCTGGGGCTGTGCTGAGATGGTGGCGGGTAGCATGCTGCGGGATGGAGTCAAGGACACTCACATCGAAGACAGAGTCTCAGTTAAGGAGATCTTCGAAGTGTTCCTTCCAATGGGCACTGACTGCCTCTCTGTTCTTGATGACTACTCATATCATCTAACTGATCTATGGTTCGCTGTTATCTCCTTCCTTCCTTTCTTGAACAGCAGGGTTATGTTTGCTTCCTTCCAATACACAGGGACCATTTTAGAATCGAGGGAATTCTGGAAGATCAAACCCAATGCATCTGCTATCTCTGTAGCTACCTCTTTTAAATTGGTATGATTTAGGCCATCAGGTCTAGGGGATTTGTCAAGTTTAAGTCCCATTAATTTCCCCAGAATTTATTTACTAATACTAATTTATGTTGAGGGATATGTTAGAGGGATCATCAAATGAGGCCATATGGTTCGATCTAAAAAATAAAAAAGGGGTGATCACACTGCTGGGCGTGTATTATAGACCTCCAAACAGTGGGAGGGAGATATAAGAACAAATATGTAGGCACATTGCTGTGAAGTCCAAAAACCATTTGGCAGTAATAGTCGGGGATTTCAACTATCTTAATATTGATTAGGATAAATATAGTATGAAGGGTATAGAGGGTGCGGAATTCTTAAAATGCATTCAAGGGAACATTTTTAGTCAGTATGTAACAAGTCTAACATGAGATGGGGCGGTTCTGGATTTAGTTTTGGGGAATTAGTTTTAGTTTTGAGCAGCATGTGGAGGTGCGTTGCTGAGTCGGGAGCAGCGTGAGGAGGTGCGTGGAGAGGCGTGAGTTCCGGGGTCGGCAAGAGGCCTACAAAAGGCCCAACGCGGCGGCAGTCGGGAGCAGCGTGTGGAGGTGTGTCACTGAGTCGGGAGCAGCGTCGAGGAGGTGCGTGGAGAGGCGAGCCGGTGCAGCTACAGGGAGAAGGCAAAAAAGAAGTAGAAAGAAACAGAAAGGTGACGTCACAGCCAAGGGGGTAAGTGATTGGCTGGTAATTGGTGAGGAGTGTTTATTTTTTCTCTTCTATAACAGTGAGTAAACTTTAGCATTGTTGTTGCCTATCTAAGGGTTAAGTCATGGCAGGAGAGCTCGGTCACGTGTTATGCTCCTCCTGTACCATGTGGGAACTCAGGGACGCCTCCAGTGTCCCTGACGACTACGTGTGCGGGAAGTGTATCCGCCTCCAGCTCCTGACAGACCGCGTTGCGGAGTTGGAGCTGAGGGTGGATTCACTCTGGAGCATCCACGATGCTGAGAATGACGTGAATAGCACGTTTAGTGAGTTGGTCATACCGCAGGTGAAGGGTCCACAGCCAGCTAGGGAATGGAATACCAGCAGGAAGAGCAGTGCAAGGAAGGTAGTGCAGGGGTCCCCTGCGGTCATCCCCCTGCAAAACAGATACACCATTTTGAGTACTGTTGAGGGGGATGACTCATCAGGGGAGGGCAGCAGCAGCCAAGTTCATGGCACCGTGGCTGACTCTGCTGCACAGGAGGGCAGGAAAAAGAGTGAGAGAGCGATAGTGATAGGGGATTCGATTGTAAGGGGAATAGATAGGCGTTTCTGTGGCCGCAACCGAGACTCCAGAATGGTATGTTACCTCCCTGGTGCAAGGATCAAGGATGTCTCGGAGCGGGTGCAGCACATTCTGAAAAGGGAGGGTGAACAGCCAGTTGTCGTGGTGCATATACGTACCAACGATATAGATAAAAAAAGGGATGAGGTCCTACGAGACGAATTTAAGGAGCGAGGAGCTAAATTAAAAAGTAGGACCTAAAAAGTAGTAATCTCGGGATTGCTACCAGTGCCACGTGATAGTCAGAGTAGGAATCGCAGGATAGCTCAGATGAATACGTGGCTTGAGCAGTGGTGCAGCAGGGAGGGATTCAAATTCCTGGGGCATTGGAACCGGTTCTGGGGGAGGTGGGACCAGTACAAACCGGACGGTCTGCACCTGGGCAGGACCGGAGCCAATGTCCTCGGGGGAGTGTTTGCTAGTGCTGTTGGGGAGGAGTTAAACTAATGTGGCAGGGGGATGGGAACCAATGCAGGGAGACAGAGGGAAACAAAAAGGAGTTCAAAAGCAAAAGACAGAAAGGAGATGAGTAAAAGTGGAGGGCAGAGAAACCCAAGACAAATAACAAAAAGGGCCACTGAATGTAAAAGAGGGGATTAAAAATCATGGATTAAAAACTAGTATTAAAACACTCTACCTAAACGCACGCAGCATTCGAAATAAAGTAAATGAGTTGATGGCATAAATCATTACAAATGGCTATGATTTGGTGGCCATTACAGAAACGTGATTGCAGGGTGGCCAAGACTGGGAATTAAACATACAGGGGTATCTGAAGATTCAGAAAAATAGGCAAGAAGGGAAAGGCGGTGGGGTAGCTCTGTTAATAAAGGATGATATCAGGGCAGTTGTGAGAGACGATATTGGCTCCAATGAACAAAATGTTGAATCATTGTGGGTGGAGATTAGAGATAGTAAGGGGAAAAAGTCACTGGTGGGCGTAGTTTATAGGCCACAAATAATAACTTCACGGTGGGGAGGGCAATAATCAATGAAATAATGGAGGCATGTGAAAAAGGAATGGCAGTAATCTCCATACAAGAGATTAATGTGCAAAGTTAAAGCACATGGGATTGGGGGTAGTGTGCTGACGTGGATTGAGAACTGGTTGGCAGACAGGAAGCAAAGAGTAGGAGTAAATGGGTACTTTTCAGAATGGCAGGCAGTGACTAGTGGGGTACCGCTAGGTTCTGTGCTGGGGCCCCAGCTGTTTACATTGTACATTAATGATTTAGACGAGGGGATTAAATGTAGTATCTCCAAATTTGCGGATGACAAGAAGTTGGGTGGCAGTGTAAGCTGCAAAGAGGATGCTATGAGGCTGCAGAGTGACTTGGATAGGTTAGGTGAGTGGGCAAATGCATGGCAGATGAAGTATAATGTGGATAAATGTGAGGTTATCCACTTTGGTGGTAAAAACAGAGAGACAGACTATTATCTGAATGGTGACAGATTAGGAAAAGGGGAGGTGCAACAAGACCTGGGTGTCATGGTACATCAGTCATTGAAGGTTGGCATGCAGGTACAGCAGGCGGTTAAGAAAGCAAATGGCATGTTGGCCTTCATAGCGAGGGGATTTGAGTACAGGGGCAGGGAGATGTTGCTACAGTTGTACAGGGCCTTGGTGAGGCCACACCTGGAGTATTGTGTGCAGTTTTGGTCTCCTAACTTGAGGAAGGACATTCTTGCTATTGAGGGAGTGCAGCGAAGATTCACCAGACTGATTCCCGGGATGGTGGGACTGACCTATCAAGAAAGACTGGATCAACTGGGCTTGTATTCACTGGAGTTCAGAAGAATGAGAGGGGACCTCATAGAAACGTTTAAAATTCTGACGGGTTTAGACAGGTTAGATGCAGGAAGAATGTTCCCAATGTTGGGGAAGTCCAGAACCAGGGGTCACAGTCTAAGGATAAGGGGTAAGCCATTTAGGAACGAGATGAGGAGAAACTTCTTCACCCAGAGAGTGGTGAACCTGTGGAATTCTCTACCACAGAAAGTAGTTGAGGCCAATTCACTAAATATATTCAAAAGGGAGTTAGATGAAGTCCTTACTACTCGGGGGATCAAGGGGTATGGCGAGAAAGCAGGAAGGGGGTACTGAAGTTGCATGTTCAGCCATGAACTCATTGAATGGCGGTGCAGGCTAGAAGGGCTGAATGGCATACTCCTGCACCTATTTTCTGTGTTTCTATGTTTCTATGTAATCATGGGGGATTTTAACCTACATATCGATTGGTCAAATCAAATCGCACGGTGTAGCCTTGAGGAGGAATTCATAGAATGCATACGGGATTATTTCTTAGAACAGTATGTTACAGAACCTACAAGGGAGCAAGCTATCTTAGATCTGGTCCTGTGTAATGAGACAGGAATAATAAACAATCTTCTTGTAAAAGATCCTCTCGGAATGAGTGATCACAGTATGGTTTAATTTGTAATACAGATTGAGGGTGAGGAAGTTGTGTCTCAAACGAGCATACTATGCTTAAACAAAGGGGACTACAGTGGGATGAGGGCAGAGTTGGCTAAGGTAGACTGGAAATACAGACTAAACGGTGGCAAATTGAGGAACAGTGGAGGACTTTTAAGGAGCTCTTTCATAGTGCTCAACAAAAATATATTCCAATGAAAAAGAAGGGCGGTAAGAGAAGGGATAACCAGCCATGAATAACCAGGGAAATTAAGGAGAGTATCAAATTAAAAACCAATGCGTATAAGGTGGCCAAGGTTAGTGGGAAACTAGAAGATTGGGAAAATTTTAAACGACAGCAAAGAATGACTAAGAAAGCAATAAAGAAAGGAAAGATAGATTACGGAGGTAAACTTGCGCAAAACATAAAAACGGATAGTAAAAGCTTTTACAGATGTATAAAACAGAAAAGAGTGGCTAAAGTAAATGTTGGTCCCTTAGAAGATGAGAAGGGGGATTTAATAATGGGAAATGTGGAAATGGCTGAGACCTTAAACAATTATTTTGCTTCGGTCTTCACAGTGGAAGACACAGAAACCATGCCAGAAATTGCTGGTCACAGGAATGTGGGAAGGGAGGACCTGGAGACAATCACTATCACTGGCGGGGTAGTGCTGGACAGGCTAATGAGACTCAAGGTAGACAAGTCCGCTGGTCCTGATGAAATGCATCCCAGAGTATTAAAAGAGATGGCGGAAGTTATAGCAGATGCATTCATTATAATCTACCAAAGTTCTCTGGACTCTGGGGAGGTACCAGCAGATTGGAAAGCAGCTAATGTAACGCCTCTGTTTAAAAAAGGGGGCAGACAAAAGGCAGGTAACTATAGGCCGGTTAGTTTAACATCTGTAATGGGGAAAATGCTTGAAACAATCATTAAGGAAGAAATAGCGGGACATCTAGATAGGAATAGTCAAGCAGACGCAGCATGGATTCATGAAGGGGAAATCATGTTTAACTAATTTACTGGAATTCTTTGAGAATATAGAGGTGTACCGATGGATGTGGTGTATTTAGATTTTCAAAAGGCATTCGATAAGGTGCCATACAAAAGGTTACTGCAGAAGATATTAAAGGTACGCGGGGTCAGTGGAAATGTATTAGCATGGATAGAGAATTGGCTGGCTAACAGAAAGCAGAGAGTCGGGATAAATGGGTCCTTTTCGGATTGGAAATCAGTGGTTAGTGGTGTGCCACAGGGATCGGTGCTGGGACCACAACTGTTTACAATATACATAGATGACCTGGAAGAGGGGACAGAGTGTAGTGTAACAAAATTTGCAGATGGCACAAAAATTAGTGGGAAAGCGGGTTGTGTAGAGGACACAGAGAGGCTGCAAAGAGATTTAGATAGGTTAAGCGAATGGGCTAAGGTTTGGCAGATAGAATACAATGTCGGAAAGTGTGAGGTCATCCACCTTGGGAAAACATTTTTAAAAATGGAATACTATTTGAATGGGGAGAAATTACAACATGCTGTGGTGCAGAGGAACCTGGGGGTCCTTGTGCATGAATCCCAAAAAGTTAGTTTGCAGGTGCAGCAGGTAATCAGGAAGACTAATAGAATGTTGGCCTTCATTGCGAGAGGGATGGAGTACAAAAGCAGGGAGGTCCTTCTGCAACTGTATAGGGTATTGGTGAGGCCGCACCTGGAGTACTGCGTGCAGTTTTGGTCGCCTTACTTAAGGAAGGATATACTGGCTTTGGAGGGGGTACAGAGACGATTCACTAGGTTGATTCCGGAGATGAGGGGGTTACCTTATGATGATAGATTGAGTAGCCTGGGTCTTTACTCGTTGGAGTTCAGAAGGATGAGGGGTGATCTTATCGAAACATTTCAAATAATGAAAGGGATAGACAAGATAGAGGCAGAGAGGTTGTTTCCACTGGTCGGGGAGACTAGAACTAGGGGGCACAGCCTCAAAATACGGGGGAGCCAATTTAAAACCGAGTTGAGAAGGAATTTCTTCTCCCAGAGGGTTTGAATCTGTGGAATTCTCTGCCCAAGGAATCAGTTGAGGCTAGCTCATTGAATGTATTCAAGTCACAGATAGATAGATTTTTAACTAATAAAGGAATTAAGGGTTATGGAGAGCGGGCGGGTAAGTGGAGCTGAGTCCACGGCCAGATCAGCCATGATCTTGTTGAATGGCGGAGCAGGCTCGAAGGGCTAGATGGCCTACTCCTGTTCCTAATTCTTATGTTCTTATGTTCTTGTGAATGAAGCTGGGCAGGTTGAAGGGGTATCAGTGGGAGAGCACTTGGGTGCCAGTGACCATAATTCAGTCAGATTCAAGTTAGTTATGGATAAGGACAAGGATAGACCTAGAATAAAAGTCCCAAATTGGGGAAATGCTAACTTTGCTAAGTTGAGAAGTGATTTGGCCACAGTGGACTGGAAACAACTACTTGTGGGTAAATCAGTGTCGGAACAGTGGGAGGCATTCAAGGAGGAGATCTGGAGGGCTCAGGCCAAACATGTGCCCTTAAATAAAAAGGGTGGAAATAACAATGCTAGAGTCCCCTGGATGTTTAGGGACTTACAGGGGATGATAAAGAAAAAAACAGAAGCTTATGTCATACACCGACAGTTAAATACTATAGAATCTTTGGAGGAATATAGAAAGTTCATCGGTAAAATTAGAGAAAGCATGAAATATTATTGGCAAGTAAAATCAAGGAAAACCCAAAGATATTCTACAAATATATGAAGAGCAAGAGGATAACTAAAGAAAGGGTAGGGCCTATTCGAGACCATGAGGGTAATCTGTGTGTGGAGGTGGAAGATGTTGGTAGGGTTCTTCATGAGTACTTTGCGTCTGTTTTCACAAAGGAAAGGGGCAATGCAGATACTGCTATCGAGGAGGAGTGTGAAATTCTGGATGAAATAAATATCGTGAGAGAGGAGGTATTAAGGGGTTTAGCAGCCTTGAAAGTAAATAAGTCCCGAGGCCTGGATGAAATGCATCCCAGGCTGTTAAGCGAAGTAAAAGAGTAAATAGCAGAGGCCGTGACCATCATTTTCCAGTCCTCTTTGGATTTGGGCATGATGTCGGAGGACTGGAGGACTGCTAATGTAGTACCCTTGTTTAAGAATGGAGAAAGGTATAGGCCGAGTAATTACAGGTCTGTCAGCCTGACCTCAGTGGTGGGAAAATTATTGGAAATAATCCGAAAGGACAGGATAATTCTACATTTGGAAAGGCAAGGATTAATTAGGAACAGTCAGCACGGATTTGTTAAGGGAAGATCCTGTTTGACTAACCTGATTGAATTTTTCAAGGAGGTAACCAAGAAGGGCATGAGGGTAGTGTGTACGATGCAGTATATATGGATTTTAGCAAGGCCTTTGATAAGGTCCCACATGGCAGACTGGTCACAAAGGTAAAAGCCCATGGGATGCAGGGCAAAGTGGCAAGTTGGATCCAAAATTGGCTTAGAGGTAGGAAGCAAAGGGTAATGGTTGATGGATGTTTTTGTGACTGGAAGGATGTTTCCAGTGGGGTTCCGCAGGGCTCAGTACTGGGTCCCTTGCTTTTTGTGGTATACATCAATGATCTAGATTTAAATATATGGAGTATGATTAAGAAGTTTGCAGATGACACTAAAATTGGCTGCGTGGTTGATAATGAAGAGGAAAGTCATGGGCTGCAGAAGGATATCAATCGACTGGTCAGGTGGGCAGAACAATGACAAATGGAATTTAATTTGGAGAAGTGTGAGGTAATGAACTTTAGGAGGGCTAATAAGGAAAGGGTATGCACATTAAACGGTAGGCCGCTTAGAAGTGCAGATGAACAAAGGGACCTTGGAGTGCATGTCCACAGATCCCTGAAAGTAGCAGGCCAGGTGGATAAGGTGGTTAAGAAGGCAAACGGAATGCTTGTCTTTATTGGCCGAGGTATAGAAAACAAGAGCAGGGAGGTTATGCTTAAATTGTATAAAACTCTGGTTAGGCCACAGCTGGAATACTGCATGCAGTTCTGGTTGCCGTATTATAGGAAGGACGTGATTGCACTCGAGAGGATGCAGAGGAGATTTACGAGGATGCTGCCTGGAATGCAGAATCTTAGCAATGAGGACAGATTGGATAGGCTGGGTTTGTTCTCCTTGGAACAGAGGAGGCTGAGAGGAGACCTCATTGAGGTGCATAAAATTTTGAGGGGCCTGGATATAGTGGATAGCAAGGGCCTATTTCTCTTGGTGGAAGGGTCAAGTACGAGGGGGCATAGGTTTAAGGTGGTTGGTGGAAGGTTTAGAGGGGATTTGAGGGGGGGCTTCTTTATCCAGAGGGTTGTGGGGGTCTGGAATTCACTGCCTGGAAAGGTGGTAGAGGCAGAAACCCTCGCCACATTTAAAAGGTGCTTGGATGGGCACTTGAAGTGCCGTAACCTGCAGGGTTGCGGACCTCGAGCTAGTAAGTGAGATTAGACTGGATAACCTCTTGTTGGCTGGCGCAGATACGATGGTAAGTACTTCAGGCAATCTAAAATACGGCCAGAGTGATCTCCTGGATTAGTTTCGATCGCCTGGATAGGTCGGAGAGGAATTTTTCCAGATTTTTCCCCCGATTGGCCTGGGTTTTTGTCTGTTTTTTTGCCTCTTCCAGGAGATCGCATAGCTCTGAGTGGGGTGGTGTGTAAAATGTTGCGATACATGGGGTATTGCAGTTGTGTGGGGCGGACTAGTTGGGCTGGGTGCTCTTTACCTGTCCACCATTGTTCATCATTCATAGATTTATATGTAACCTTCAGGGCTACTGACTGTGGGCCGTGAAGCTCTTTGTCGGCCGGCGTGGACACTTTGGCCGAAATGGCCTCCTTCTGCGCTGTAACTATCTATGTTTCTATGCTCCTATGTTTCTAATTTCTTTTAAGTTCCTCATTTTCACTAGACCCTTGGATCGCCACTATTTCCGGAATGCTATTTGTGTTTCGTACCATGAAGACAGACACAAAGGGCTGAAAGTTTACCTATGAGTTGGGTTGGGTGTGTGGGATCCGTATATTGGGTCGCTATCCTGAACTTTCCTTCAGCATGCTCTGCAGTGTGTGTTTAGGTTAACTACATCAATTGACTTAGTCATGCGGGTTTCCCGACCAATTAACTAGAGCGGGTCTGAGGACATCACAGATGGTTCGCCTTCAGCTCATCTATTTCTAGGAGCCTTGCACGCATCAGAGTTAAAGGACATTGGAGGTGGTTCTGAAGTGGTTGGTGAGAGGTTACTGTTGCTGTTATATAATCCCTATAGTTTGACAGTGAAGGTTCAAGATTTATAACCAAGGATGGAGAATCAGTGCCAGAAGGCTGCACCCAGGTTTTCTGATTCCTCTTTGGAAATCCTGCTCCAGGGTGTGAGAGCACGCAAGGAGGTTCTGTTCCCTGGTGACAGGAGAAAGAGGCAAGCCGCTGAAACAAAGAGGGCATGGCTGGAGATCGCACACGAAGTGAGCAGCAGGGGTTTTGTGAGCCACTCCTGGATCCGATTTAATGACCTCATCTGGTCAGGAAAGATAAGTACAATGCCACATTCAATTACATCCTGATGTGCGTGTCACCCCGACCCGTCACTCTGCCTTCCCAGACCTACTAGCCAGCCAAGACTAAAAAAAGCTGAGCACATGCTCAATAACACTGCCTTCATCAGTGGCAAAGTATAGATAAGTGCCTGACTTTTGAAACATGGCATTGGTCACCTGTATGATGCATCTGTGTGCAACCTGAAAGGGGAGCACAAGAGAGACAGAGAAATTAAGCTACAAGAAACCATAGGCCTGCTTTAGTTTGGGCAATAACTTGTGTGAAAAGGATTCAGTAATAGCTTGGCAACAGCTTGTGTGGCGAAACAGAGAACAAGGCTACAATAAGTAAAGCAAAATGTGTTATTGTTAGATATGCTGACCTCAACTGCCAATATTGTATATAGCTTAAAACAACAATGGTTGCAACCCATGTGGGCCAACGGTCATGCCAACTGTGCTGACCACAACTGTCTGAAAAGTGACTGATTAACTGCTATCTGATGCTAACCACAACTGCCTACTGTCTGTTATCGAAAATAAGGTGGACACCTTAATGTAATAGGAATGACAACTAATATTGTAAGACTAATGTTGGAAGATGGAATAGAAACACAGAAACATAGAAAATAGATGCAGGAGTAGGCCCTTCGGCCCTTCGAGCCAACACCACCATTCTGTAAGATCATGGCTGATCCTTCACCTCAGTACCCCTTTTCCGCTTTCTCTCCATACCCCTTGATCCCTTTAGCCGTAAGCGCCATATCTAATTCCCTCTTGAATAATGAATCCAATGAACTGGCAGGGAATTCCACAGGTTAACAACTCTCTGAGTGAAGACGTTTCCTAAATGGCCTACCCCTTATCCTAAGACTGTGTCCCCTGGTTCTGGACTTCCCCAACATCGGGAACATTCTTCCCGCATCTAACCTGTCCCGTCAGAATCTTATACGTTTCTATGAGATCCCTTCTCATCCTTCTAAACTCCAGTGTATAAAGGCCCAGTTGATCCAGTCTCTCCTCATATGTCAGTCCAGCCATCCTTGGAATCAGTCTGGTAAACCTTCGCTGCACTCCCTCAATAGCAAGAACATCCTTCCTCAGATTAGGAGACCAAAACTGAACACAATATTCCAGGTGAGGCCTCACCAAGGCCCTGTAGAATTGCAGTAAGACCTCCCCGCTCCGATACTCAAATCCCCTAGCTATGAAGGCCAACATGCCATTTGCCATCTTCACCGCCTGCTGTACCTGCATGCCAACTTTCAATGACTGATGAACCATGACACCCAGGTCTCATTGCACCTCCCCTTTTCTAATCTTCCACCATTCAGATAATATTCTGCCTTCGTGTTTTTGCCACCAAGGTAGATAACCTCACATTTATCCACATTATACTGTATCTGCCATGCATTTGCCCACTCACCTAACCTGTCCAAGTCACTCTGTAGCCTCTTAGCATCCTCCTCACAGCTCACACCGCCACCCAGTTTCGTGTCATCTGCAAACTTGGAGATATTACACTCAATTCCTTCATCCAAGTCATTGATGTAAATTGTAAAGAGCTGGGGTCCCAGCGATGAGCCCTGCGGCACTCCACTAGTCACTGCCTCCCATTCCGAAAAGGGCCCGTTTATCCTGACTCCCTGCTTCCTGTCTGCCAACCAATTCTCTATCCACGCCAGTACATTACCCCCAATACCATATGCTTTGATTTTGCACACCAATCTCTTATGTGGGACCTTGTCAAAGGCCTTTTGAAAGTCCAAATACACCACATCCACTGGTTCTCCCTTGTCCACTCTACTAGTTACATCCTCAAAAAATTCCAGAAGATTTGTCAAGCATGATTTCCCTTTCATAAATCCATGCTGACTTGGACCGATCCTGTCACTGCTTTCCAAATGCGCAGCTATTTCATCCTTAATAATTGATTCCAACATTTTTCCCACCACTGATGTCAGGCTAACCGGTCCATAATTATTCATTTTCTCTCTCCCTCCCTTTTTAAAAAGTGGTGTTACATTAGCTACCCTCCAGTCCATAGGAACTGATCCAGAGTCGATAGACTGTTGGAAAATGATCACCAATGCATCCACTATTTCTAGGGCTACTTTCTTAAGTACTCTGGGATGCAGACTATCAGGCCCCAGGGATTTATCGGCCTTCAATCCCATCAATTTCCCCAACACAATTTCCTGCCTAATTAGGATATCCTTTAATTCCTCGTTCTCACTAGACGCTCGGTCCCCTTGTACATCCGAAAGGTTATTTGTGTCTTCCTTCATGAAGACAGAACCAAAGTATTTGTTCAATTGGTCTGCCATTTCTTTGTTCCCCATTATAAATTCACCCGAGTCCGACTGCAAGGGACCTATGTTTGGCTTCACTACTCTTTTTCTCTTCACATATCTATAGAAGCTTTTGCAGTCAGTTTTTATGTTCCCAGCAAGCTTCCTCTCGTACTCTGTTTTCCCACTCCTAATTAAACCCTTTGTCCTCCTCTGCTGAACTCTAAATTTCTCCCAGTCCTCTGGTTTGCTGCTTTTTCTGGCCAATTTATATGCCTCTTCCTTGGATCTAATACTATCCTTAATTTCCCTTGTTAGCCACAGTTGAGCCACCTTCCCTGTTTTATTTTTACTCCAGACAGGCATGTACAATTGTTGAAGTTCATCCATGTGATCTATAAATGTTTGCCATTGCCTATCCACCGTCAACCCTTTAAGTACCACTCGCCAGTCTATTCTAGCCAATTCACGTCTCATACCGTCGAAGTTAGCTTTCCTTAAGTTCAGGACCCTAGTTTCTGATTTAACTGTGTCACTCTCCATCTTAATAAAGAATTCTACTATATTATGGTCACTCTTCCCCAAGGGGCCTCGCACAACAAGATTGTAATTTGTCCCTTCTCAATACACATCACCCAGTCTAGGATGGCCAGCTCTCTAGTTGGTTCCTCGACATATTGGTCAAGAAAACCATCCCTAATACACTCCAGGAAATCCTCCTCCACCGCATTGCTACCAATCTTGTTGGCCAATCGATATGTAAATTAAAGTCGCCCATGATAACTGTTGTACCTTTATTGCACACATTCCTTTTTTCTTGTTTGATGCTGTCCCCAACCTCACTACTACTGTTTGGTGGTCTATACACAACTCCCACCAGCATTTTCTGCCCTTTGGTATTCTGTAGCTCCATCCATACCGATTCTACATCATCCAAACCAATGTCCTTCCTTATTATTGCATTAATTTCCTCTTTAACCAGCAACACCACCCCGCCTCCTTTTTCTTTCTGTCTATCGTTACTAAATGTTGAGTTCCCAGCCTTGGTCACCCTGGAGCCATGTCTCCGTGATGCCAACTACATCATATCCGTTAACTGCCTTCTGCGCAGTTAATTCGTTCACCTTATTTCGAATAATCCTCGCATTGAGGCACAGAGCCTTCAGACTTGTCTTTTTAACACACTTTGCCCCTTTAGAACTTTACTGTAATGTGGCCCTTTTTGTTTTTTGCCTTGGGTTTCTCTGCCCTCCACTTTTACTATTCTCCTTTCTATCTTTTGCCTCTGTCTCCCTTTTATTTCCCTCTGCCTCCCTGCATAGGTTCCCATCCCCCTGCCGTATTAGTTTAACTCCTCCCCAACAGCACTAGCAAACACTCCCCCTAGGACATTGGTTCCGGTCCTGCCCAGGTGCAAACTGTCCAATTTGTACTGGTCCCACCTCCCCCAGAACTGGTTCCAATGTTCCAGGAATTTGAATCCCTCCCTTCTGCACCACTCCTCAAGCCACTTATTCATCTGAGCTATCCTGCGATTCCTATTCTGACTAGCATGTGGCACTGGTAGCAATCCTGAGATGGGAGGAGACATTATACAACATGTCATTTATGTGTATAAATATCTGTACAACATGTCATTTATGTGTATAAATATCTGTAAACTGCTGTATCAATTTGGAGAAGCTTGGCTACAGACAGAAAGCAGGTTGTCTCCCCATGTATGTGAATAAACATTGTTTGAACTCCCGATGTCAGACTTGTGTTGAGTATTGTAAAATATTCCACAACACAGCCAACTGCGAGATCCTGGAAATGTCTGCTGCAGATCCCTGGAAGGAGTCTGAGGCAAGAAAGTTGAGTGCAGTGATGACTTTGACAGTCATTGAAAAGCATGTTCACCAGCTCCAGTTTGCAGCAGGTGTTCCAACAAGTTACAAATGTCTGCCATAGCTGGAGCCTCCTGGGGCACTGGTGTTCAGTCATGTTCAGGAAGCTCATCCTCTGCCTATGTACCCTGTGTTGGGGTATTGGTCTCTGGTGAGGTGCACCCCTGTGCTCATCCCCTCTCTCCTGTGGAGCAGCAGGTCGGTGAGCAGAAGGCTGTTGCTGCTGGTGTTGTTGCTGCTGGGGCTCAACTTGGTCCAAATCTGAGGTCTAAGATGAAACAGCTAAGTGGCACCCATGCTGATCTGATATATGTCAGGTAAAGTGGAGATCAGAGGCACATTCCTCCAATGTAGTGAGACTGACTTCCAATGTAGTGAGAGTGGCTTACGGTGTTACAGAAATCAGCTACAAACTCCTGAAAGCAAATTCTCTGCAACAATGATGTCAGCAAGAGCTTTTCCCTTCGGCAAGGAAGCAGGTGTGAGGTGTGAGTATTTATGTAATTATTTCAACTGTCAATTGTTCAACTCATACAATGGCCGCTCACTTCTCGCCTTGCTCTGACAGGCAAGTTTCAGGAAGCCTGTGAATCCCGTGCACAAGCAGTAAAAGCTGAAGCCTCAGGTTAAAAACATCTTAATGGTCTATTAACAACCTCTTAAAGGCTTCAATGAGGTCGCCTGCTTCTCCCGAGCAGGTCTCTGGCTCGCTGACAAACACACCAGAGTAAAAGGCTGAAGTTGGCGGGGCGAAGGCGCGTCCCCGAAGAGCTGTCAATTTCAGCACTTTTAACAGCCCACCCGTTCATTTCAATGGTAAAATTCCGGCATTAGATCTAAAATAGCCTGTTCCAGAGTTGATTCATTGATATACTTATCTAGAAAACTATCTTGAATACGTTCCATGAACATATCCTCCACGCTATTACTGCAAATTTGGTTTGCCAAATCTATATATAGATTAAAGATCCCCCATGATTACTGCATTCATCATCATTATAGGCAGTCCTTCGAAATCGAGGAAGACTTGTTTCCATTCCAAAAGTGAGTTCTCAGTCCAATACTGGAATTACAGTCTCTTTCACAGGTGGGACAGACAGTCATTGAGGGTAAGGGAGGGTGGCTCCTTCCGCTGCCTGCGCTTGTTTTCTGAATGCTCTCGGCAACGAGACTCGAGGAGCTCAGAGCCCTCCCGAATGTTCTTCCTCCACTTAGGGTGGTCTTTGGCCAGGGACTCCCAGATGTTGGTGGGGATGTTGCACTTTATCAAGGAGGCTTTGAGGGTGTCCTTGAAACATTTCCTCTACCCACCTGGGGTTCGCTTGCCATGTAGGAGTTCCGAGTAGAGCGCTTGCTTTGGGAGTCTCGTGTCCGGCATGCGGACAATGTGGCCCGCCAAACAGAGCTGGTCGAGTGCTTCAGTGCTGAGGATGTTGGCCTGATCAAGAACACTGACGTTGGTGCGTCTGTCCTCCCAGGGGATTTGCAGGATCTTGCGAAGACATTGTTGGTGGTATTTCTCCAGCGATGTGAGGGTGTCTATTGTATATGGTCCACATCTCTGAGACATACAGGAGGGCGGGTATCACTACAGTTTTGTAGACCATAAGCTTGGTGCCAGATTTGGGCCTGATCTTCGAACACCCTCTTCCTCAGGCGGCTGAGGGCTGCGCTGGCACACTGGAGGCGGTGTTGAACCTCATCGTCGATGTCTGCCCTTGCTGATAGTAGGCACTCAAGCTATGGAAAGTGGTCCATGCTAACCAATGCCGCACTGTGGATTTTGATGACTGGGGGGGCAGTGCTATGTGGCGGGGTCAGGTTGTTGGAAGACCTTCGTCTTTACAGATATTTAGTGTGAGGCCCATGCTTTCGTATGCCTTGGTGAAGATGTTGACGATGACTTGGAGTTCAGTCTCTGAATGTGCGCAGATGCAAGCGTCGTTCGCTTACTGTAGCTATACGACAGAGGATGGGACGGTCTTGGATCTGACCTGGAGGCGACGAAGGTTGACCAGGCTCCCACTGGTTCTGTAGTTTAATTCGACTCCAGCAGGGAGCTTTTTGAGTGTGTTGAGCATGGCAACGAGGCAGATTGAGAAGAGGGTTGGTGAGATGACACAGCCCTGTTTGACCCCGGTCCAGACGTGGATTGGGTCTGTAATGGATCCGTTGGTCAGGATCACGGCCTGCATGTCGTCGTGGAGCAGCGGAGGATGGTGACAAACTTTTGGGGGCAGCCGAAACGGAGGAGGACGCTCCTTAGTCCCTTGCGGTTAACAGTGTCAAAGGCCTTTGTAAGGTTAAAGAAGGCCATGTACAAAGGTTGGTGTTGTTCCCTGAATTTCTTTTGCAGTTGTTGCGCCATAAAGATCATGTCCGTGGTGCCCCATAGTGGACGGAATCCTCAGCTACAGGGAGAAGACGATTGTGGAGGATTCTAGCGATGACTTTCCCAGTGGCTGACAACAGGGAAATTACCCTTGTTGCATGCACCTCTGATTTCCTGATTTCTGCCCAACTCTACAATTATTGTTAGTGGGCCTATAAAGTACTCCCGCCAGTATTTTCTGCCCCTTGTTGCTTCTTAGTCCCACCCAAACTGATTCTCCATCTTGATTTTCCAATCTAAGATCCTTTCTCTTTACTGTCTTTACCCATCTTTTATTATTAGAGCTACCCCTTCTTCCATTTTGCCTATCTCTTCTAAAAGTCAAATATCCTGGAAAATTTAGTTCCCAGCCTTGGTCACTCTGCAACTACATCTCCATAATGGTTATTTGGTCAAACCCATTTATTTATATCTGTGCTATTAATTCAATTTTTTGCGACTGCTTCACGCATTCAAGTATAACGCCTTTAGCTTTAACATTTTTTTTTATTTTTCCCTGACATCGCCTTAGTCTCTAATGCCCTATTGCCTTTGTTAAGCTCTCTGTGCCTTCCTGATAGATTGCTTATTTTTACCCAAATCGCTACTCTGTTTGACATTTCTCTTGAATTTACCCTTTCCTGAATTGGACAGTTCTACCAAAGAGCACTTCTTTTGTGCTGTATCATTCTATGATTCTATCTATGTTAACAAAGCTGAATGTGACATAACCAGTTTCATTTATATAACATAGCAATGTGCAATATATCCCGATACAATCTTAATAACCAAACTGGGTGTGACATATCCCAGTGTAATCTATATAACAGAACTGTGTGTGATAGATCCCAGTGTAATCTATAAAACAGAAATGTGGATTATATATCCAAATGCAATCTATATAAAAGAACTGTGTGATATATCAGTGTAATCTATATAATAGATCTGCATGTGATCTATCCTGGTGTAACCTATATAACTGAGCTGTGAGATATATATCCCAGTTTAATCAATATCACAGAAATGTGAGTGATATGTCCCAGTGTAATCTATTTAACAGCTGTGAGTCATATATCCTGGTCAACCTATATCACAGAAGTGTGTGAGAGACATAGCAGTGTAATTTATATAACGGAACTGGGTGTGATATATCCTGGTGTAATCTCTATAACAGAACTGAGTTTGATATATCCAAGTTCTCTCGATTCAGGAACCATTCCTTTAGATTGGAAAATTGTGCAGGTCACTTTGCTATTTAAGAATAGTGAGAGAGAGAGAAACCAGGGAATTATATGCCAGTTAGCCTAACATCTGTTGTTGGGAAATTACCAGAGCCTATAATTAAGGATAGGATGACTGAACACCTTGTAAATTTTCAGCTGATCAGAAAGAGCCAGCATGGATTTGTAAAGGGTAGGTCATACCTCACGAATCTGAATTTTTTGAAGAGGTGACTAAAATAGTGGACAGGGGAATGTCTATGACTGTTATTTATATGGACTTCCAGAAGGCATTTGATAAAGTCCCTCATAAGAAACTGTTAACTAGAGTTGAAGCCCAAAGCATTGAAAACAAATTATTCACCTGGTTAGGAAATTGGCTGAGCAGCAGGAGACAGAGAGTAGGGATAATGGGCAGGTACCCTAATTGGCAGGATGTGACTAGTGGTGTCCCGCAGGGATCTGTGTTGGGGCCTCAACTATTCACAATACTTATTAACGACTTAGATGATGGGATAGAAAGCCACATATCCAAATATGTCGATGACACAAAGATAGGCGGCATTGTAGGCAATATAGATGGAAGCATAAAATTACACAGAGATATTGACAGATTAAGCGAATGGGCAAAACTGTGGCAAATGGATTTCAATGCAGGTAAATGTGAGGTCATCCATTTTGGACCTAAAAAGGATAGAAAAGTGTACTTTCTAAATGGTGAAAAGCAAAAAAGCAGTGGAGGTCCAAAGAGACTTGGGGATCCAGGTACATAGATCATTAAAATGTCATGAACAGGTACAGAAACTAATCAAAAAGGCCAATGGGATGCGGGCCTTTATATAGAGAGGACTAGAGCACAAGGGGGCAGAAGTTATGCTGCAGCTATGCAAAACCCTGGTTAGACCACACCTGGAGCACTGTGAGCAGTTCTGGGCACCACATCTTAGGAAGGATATATTGGCCTTGGAGGGAGTGCAGCGTAGGCTTACCAAAATGATACCTGGACTCTAAGAGTTAAATTATGAGGAGAGATTACACAAACTAGGGTTGTATTCACTGGAATTTAGAAGGTTAAGCGCTGATTTGACTGTTGTTTTCAAGATATTAAGGGGACCAAATAGGGTAGTTAGAAATTATTCCTGCTTTTTGTGAGCCTCGGACTAGGAGCATAGTCTATAAATGAGAGCCAGACCTTTCAGGAGTGAAATTAGGAAACATTTCGACACACAAAGGATAGTAGATGTTTGGAACTCTCTTCCACAAACAGCAATTGATGCTAGATCAATTGTTAATTTTAGATCTGAGATTGATAGTTTTTTGTGAACTAAAGATATTCAGGGAAATGGGGCAAAGGTAGGTATATGGAGTTAGGTTGCAGATCAACCATGATCTCATTGAATGGTGGAACAGACTCGAGGAGTTCAATGGTCAACTCCTGTTTCTGTGTTCCTTTGTTCCTGTCATGTATCTCACACTACTGTATATAACTGTATCTTAACATGCTATACATGACTGTAACTAGATATGACCTGTAACCACAAGCATACGTTACCACCAGGGGTGCACTTGCAGGAGACACTGCATACCTGTTCCACACAGATATATAAAGGCAGGTCTCAGGCAAGTGTGGCACTCGAGAGCTGTGAAATAAAGGTGCAGGTCCAGAGTGACCTTGACTTCAGCATGTGCCTCGTGTAAGTCTGTACTGCAGGGTCAGGACTTTACAGTGGCGATGAGTTACGGGATCACAGGATCCACAGAATGGCTACCAACGGCTCAGATGAGAAATACAATGCTGGAGACAATTGGGAGGACTTTATAGAAAGGCTCCAGCAAAGCTTTGTAGCCAAAGACTGGTTGGGCGATGATAAGGCATACAAGAGAAGAGCCCATCTCTTGACCAGCTGTGGCTCGAAAACATACGTCTCAATGAAGGACCTGCTGGCAGCCGAGAAACCAGCAAGCAAGTCATTTGAGGAGTTGAGCACACTGGTGAGAGAGCACCTGAAACCAGCGAGCAGCCTACACATGGTCAGACACAGGTTCTACAACTACAGACGCTGTGTGGGCCAGAGCATACCCGACTTTGTGGCGGAACTTCAGAGGCTGGCTAGTTTATGTGAGTGCTCCGATGAACTAAGGAGAAAAGTACTGAGAGATTTTTTTATTGAAGGAATAGGCCACGCAGGCATATTCCGAAAGCTTATAGAGACCAAGAACTTGACTCTAGAGGCAGCAGCACTGGTCGCACAGATATTCTTGGCAGGAGAAGAAGAAACGAGGTTGATCTATACTGCGGGTACGACAACTAACAAAACATCGGAACAAGGGGTTCATAGCGTGAAACAAGCCGCTACCCCCACACACAGACAAAGGCAGGAGAGCAGGCCTTCACCAGCAGGCAGTGGTGCCAGAAGCCATCAAGGGCCACATGAACAGCTGTTTACACCTCATCAACCCACAATGTGAGCAATCAACTACAGACTGAGAGAAGCTCAAGAGAGATCAGCCAGATGCAGCTCATCCTTCGGAAACAATGGAAGCGGTCCGTGCTGGAGATGTGGGGGAAGGCACTCAAAAAAGGGGTGTCGATTTCAGCATGCTGTTTGCAGAAACTGCAACTATACAGGGCTTCTGGCTCGCATGTGCAGAAAAACAGCAGCTCGGCTGGTATACGAATCAGAAGGGTCGGAAAGCGGACCAGAAGACGGTGGGGACCGTGCCTGGGACGCCAAGGTACAGCGGGTCAACACGATCAATGTCCACTGTTCTTACAACAAGACGCCTCCAATAATGATGAGGGTCCTACTCAACGGGATACCCGTCAACATGGAACTGGACATGGGAGCTAGTCAATCTCTCATGAGCGTCCAACAATTTGAACAGCTGTGGCCGCACAAAAGCAACAGACCAAAACTCACAAGGATCGACACCAAACTAAGGACCTATACCAAAGAAATCGTCCCAGTCCTTCGCAGTGCTATGCTCTGAGTTACACACAAAGGGACGGTGAACCGACTTCCCCTGTGGATTGTCCCCGGAGATCTCCCAGCACTGTTGGGGAGAAGCTGGCTGGCAAAACTAAATTGGAAATGGGATGATGTTCACGCCATGTCGTCAGAGGAACGGACCTCCTGCTCAACAGTTCTAAGTCGTTTTGAACATCTCTTTCAGCCAGGTGTGGGCACCTTCAAAGGGGCCAAAGTTAAAATCTACATCACTCAGGATGCCAGACCGATCCATCACAAGGCTAGAGCTGTGCCTTATGTGATGAGGGAAAAGATTGAACACGAATGAGACCGGCTTCTGCGGGAAGGCATTATCTCACCCGTGGAATTTAGCGACTGGGCAAGTCCCATCGTCCCCGTCATGAAGCCTGATGGATCCGTACGAATCTGTGGGGATTACAAGTCTACCATAAACAGAGTCTCCCTACAGGACCAATACCCGCTGCCCAGAGCGCAGGCCCTATTTGCCACATTGGCTGGAGGAAAACTTTTCTCGAAACTAGATCTCACATCTGTGTATATGATGCAATAACTGACCGAAGAGTCTAAGCTACTCACCACCATCAACACACATCGAGGCCTTTTTATGTACAATCGATGCCCATTCGGCATCAGGTCGGCAGCTGCTATATTCCAGCGCAACATGGAGAGTCTGCTCAAGTCCATCCTGGGGACGGTTGTGTTTCAAGATGACATACTCATCACGGGCAGGGACACCGACTCCCATCTCTGCAATTTGGAGGAACTGCTAAGTCGATTGGATCAGGTAGGCTGAAGAGTTAAGAAATCCAAGTGTCTGTTTCTCGTGCCCACGGTTGAATTTTTGGGCAGAAGGATTTCCGCTGATGGAATTCGCCTAACAGAATCCAAAACAGAAGCAATTCATCTGGCACCCAGGCCCCGGAATGTCTCGGAACTGCACGCCTTTCTTGGGCTACTCTATTACTTTGGGAACTTTATGCAGAACTTGAGCATGCTGCTGGAGCCTCTCCACGTGCTACTCAGAAAGGGGTACGATTGGTTTTGGGGGGACGCCCAAGAACGCGCCTTCAATAAGGCACGCAACCTTCTATGTTCCAACAGTGTTTTAGCCTTTTTTGACCCAGGTAAAAAGCTAGTTCTCACATGCGATGCGTCAGCGTGTGGGGTCGGCTCCATTTTACAGCATGTCAATGATGCGGGTAAATTACAACCCATTGCTTAAGTTTCCAGGTCACTTTCGCAGGTGGAGCACGGGTATGGTATGGTTGAGAAGGAGGCGCTCGCGTGCGTGTACGGTTTCAAAAAGATGCACCAATACATTTTCGGGGCCAAGTTCGCGTTAGAAACCGACCACAAACCCCTCACGTCCCTCCTATCCGAGAGCAAGGCAATAAACGGCAACGCCTCGGCGCGCATTCAGCGGTGGGCACTCATGCTGGCGTCTTACGACTACACAATAAGGCACAGACCAGGCACAGACAACTGTGCCGACGCGCTTAGCAGGCTACCCCGGTGACCACGGAAGGGTCCATGAACAGGACTGTGAGATGGTCATGGCAATCAATGCCTTTGTATCCACAGCTTCGCCCATGACGGCTCGCCAAATCAGAGCCTGAACGACCAGCGACCCCATGTTATCCTTAGTCAAAAGATGTGTTTTAACTGGTGACTGGGCAGAGGCTCGCGATACCTGCCCCGAAGAGATCAAACCTTTCCATAGGCGCATGCATGAACTATCACTACAGGCAGACTGCCTGATGTGGAGCAGCCGAGTAGTTATGCCCTTGCGAGGCAGAGAGGCGTTTGTCCGGGAGCTCCACCGCGAGCACCCGGGGATCGTCCTTATGAAGGCCATAGCCAGATCCCACGTCTGGTGGCCTGGCATTGACGCAGACTTGGAGCTCTGCGTCCGACGGTGCACCATTTGTGCCCAACTCAGTAATGCCCCCAGGGAGGCCCCCCTCAGCCTCTGGCCCTGGCCCACTAAACCGTGGTCGTGAGTGCATGTAGACTATGCGGGCCCATTCATGGGCAAAATGTTCCCCGTAGTCGTCAATGCATTTTCAAAGTGGATCGAGTGCACCATTTTAAACTCGAGCACCACCTCCACCACTGTGGAGAGCCTTAGAACCATGTTTGCAACGCACGGAATTCCTGACATATTGGTCAGTGATAATGGTCCGTGCTTTACCAGCGCAGAATTTCAAGATTTTATAGTTGACCACGGCATAAATCACCTTAAGATGGCACCGTTCAAGCCAGCCTCCAATGGCCGGCGGAGCGAGCAGTGCAAATCGTTAAACAAAGCATGCTAAAAATCCAAGGTCCCACGCTGCAGAGTCGCCTGTCGTGACTGCTGCTGGCATACAGATCTCGTCCGCACTCGTTGACTGGGGTTCCCCCCGCGCAACTATTGATGAAACGGATCTTAAAGACTAGGCTCTCGTTAATCCTCCCAGATATGCATGAAATTGTTGAGGCAAAGCGCCGGAAGCTAACTGAGTACCATGACCGAAATTCTAGGGGGAGGTGGAATGAGATAGGGGACAAAGTATTTGTGCTAAACTATGGCAGGGGTCCCAAATGGCTTGCCGGGACAGTAACAGGCAAGGAAGGAAACAGGCTACTGGTTGTACAAATGGACAATGGCCAAACCTGCCGGAGGCATGTAGACCAAGTAAAAAGTAGATTCACCAACAACACTGCAGAACCAGAGGGAGACTACAATGTGGAACTCACACCACACCTGGTGGACAAACAGAGGGAACAACCTGAGGAAAGGGCAGTCTCAACAGACAGCCCAGGCGAGATACCAGCAATCATACTGAATGAAACAGACAGCCCAGGCGAGATACCAGCAATCACACCAAAAGAAAAACAGGCACCAAGGCAAACAACTGAACCACAACTAAGACGCTCCACACGAGAGCGTAAACCACCTGAGAGACTGAATCTATAAAGACAATAAGACCTTGGGGGAGGGTGATGTCATGTATCTCACACTACTGTACATAACTGTATCTTACCATGCTATACATGATTGTAACTAGATATGACTTGTAACCACAAGCATACTTTACCACCAGGGGTGCACTTGCCAGAGACACTGCATACCTGTTCCACACAAGTATATAAAGGCAGGTCTCAGACAAGTGTGGCACTCGAGAGCTGTGAAATAAAGGTGCAGGTCCAGAGTGACCTTGACTTCAGCATGTGCCTTGTGTAAGTCTGTACTGCAGGGTCAGGACTTTACAGCTCCTATATTCCAGTGTAATCTATATCACACAACTGTGAGTGATATATCCCAGTGTAATCTATATAACAGCACTGAGTGTGATATATCACTGTGTAATCTATATTACAGAATGTGCGTGAGATATTGCAGCGTAATCAAGCCTATGACCCCAGACCCACGGCAATGTGGTTGACTCTTAACTGCCCTTTGAAATAGCCTATCAAACTACTACAAAAAGTTACAATAAGAATAAAACCAAACAGACCACAAGGCATCGATCTAGGCATGGGACATGGACACACCCAGCCCAGTCCTCCTCACTAACATTTGGGGACTTATACCAAAATTGGGAGAGCTGTCCCACAGACTAGTCAAGCAACAGTCTGACATAGTCATACTCAGAATCATACCAACAGCCAATGTCCCAGACTCCTCCATCATCATCCATGGATATGTCCTGTTCCATCAACAGGACAGACCCACCAGGAGTGGCTGCACAGTGGTATACAGGAGGGAATGGCCCTGGGAGTCCTCAACATTGATTCCAGCCCCATGAAGTCTCACAGCATCAGGTTGGAAATGGGCAAGTCAATTTTCTGCTGATGTACTCTGGGTGGGGGACTTCAATGTCCAGCACCAAGAGAGACTTAGTAGCACCACTACAGACCGAGCTGGCCGAGTCCTGAAAAACATAGCTGCCAGGCTGGGTCTGCAGCTGATAGTGAGAGAACCAATACGAGGGAAAAGCCTATGTCCTCACCAATCTATCTGTCACAGATACATCTGTCCATAACCCTATTGGTAGGAGTGACCACCGCACAGTCCTTGTGGAGACAAAGTCCTGTCTTCACACTGAGGACCCCCTCCATCATGTTGTGTAGCACTACCACCGTGCTAAATGGGATAGATTCAGAACAGATCTAGCAGCTCAAAAACTGGGCATCCATGAGGCGCTGTGGGCCATTAGCAGCAGCAGAATTGTATTCCATCACAATCTGTAACCTCATGGCCCGACATATCCCTCACTCTACCATCACCATCAAGCCTGGGGACCAACCCTGGTTCAATAAGAAGAGGGTGCAGGAGCAGCACTAAGCTGAAAATGAGGTGCCAACCTGGTGAAATGAGAACACAGAATTACATGTATGCTTAAGTGGAAGCAGCATGAGAGCCAAGCGATCCTACAACCAATGGATCAAATCAAAGCTCTGCAGTCCTGCCACATCCAGTCGTGAATGGAGATGGACAATTGAACAACTAACGGGAGGAGCAGGCTACACGAAGGTCCCCATCCTCAAAGATAATGGAGCCCAGCACGTGATTGTAAAATATAAGACTGAAGTGTTCACAGCCATCTTTAGCCAAAAGTGCCAAGTGAATTATCCATCTCACCTTCTTCTAAGGTCCCCATCATCAATGATTCGATTCACTCCACGCGATATCAAGAAATGGCTGAGCGCACTGGATACAGCAAAGGCTATGGGTCCTGACAACATCCCACTGAAGTGCTGAAGACTTGTGCTCCAGAACTAGCTGCACCTCTAGCCAAGCTGTTCCAGTACAGCTACAACTCCGACAATGTGAAAAATGACCCAGGTATGTTCTGTCCACAAAAACCAGGACAATTCCAACCCGGCCAATTACCGCCCCATCAGTCTCCTCTCGATCATCAGCAAAGTGATGGAAGGTGTCGTCGACAGTGCTATCAAGCGGCATTTGCTCACCAATAACCTGCTCAATGATGCGTTCTGTCAGGACCACTCGACTTCAGACCTCATTACAGGCTTAGTCGAAATATGGATAAAAGAGCTGAATTACAGAGGTGAGGTGAGAGTGAATGCCATTTACATCAGGGTAGCATTTGACTAAGTGTGGCATTAAGGAGCCCTAGTAAAATTGAAGTCAATTGGAATCAGGGAGAAAACTCTACACTGGCTGGAGTCATACCTAGCATAAAGGAAGATGTTTATGGTTAGAGGCCAATCATCTAAGCCCTTGGACATCACTATAGGAATTCCTCAGGGCAGTGTCCTAGACCCAACCATCTTCACCTGCTTCATAAATTACCTTCCCTCCATCATAACAACAGCAACAACAACAACTTGTATTTATATAGCGCCTTTAATGTTGTGAAACATCTCAAGGCGCTTCACCGGAGTATTATGAGATAAAACATTTGACACCAGGCCACATAAGTAGAAATTAGTGCAGGCTTGGTCAAAGAGGTATGCTTTAAGGAGCATCTTGAAGGAGGAAAGTGAGGTAGCGAGGCGGAGAGGTTTAGGGAGGGAATTCCAGAGCTTGGGGCTTCGGCAACAGAAGGCACGGCCACCGATGGTTGAGGGACTATACTCATGGATGTTCAAGAAGGCAGAATTAGAGGAGTGCAGATATCTCGGGGGGAGTGGGGGTTATAGGTCTGAAAGAGATTACAGAGATAGGGAGGGACGAGGCCATGGAGGGCTTTGAAAATAAAGATGAGAATTTTGAAATCGAGACGTTGCTTAACCGGAAGCCAATGTAGGTCAGTGAGCAGGACTTGGTGCGAGTTAGGAAACGGGCAGCTGAGTTTAGGGTCACCTCTGGTTTACGTAGGGTAGAATGTGGAAGGCCAGTCAGGAGTGCGTTTGAATAGTCAAATCTAGAGGTAACAAAGGCATGGATGAGGGCTTCAGCAGCGGATGAGCTAAGGCAAAGGCGGAGACAGGCGATGTTATGGAGGTGGAAATAGGGGGTTTTCGTTATGCTGCAGATATGTGGTAAGAAGCTCACTTCAGGGTCAAATATGACACCGAGGTTGCAAACAGTCTAGTTCAACCTCAGACAGAAGTTGGGGAGAGGGATGGAGTCAGTGGCTAGGGAACGGAGTTTGTGGTGGGGACCAGAAACAATGACTTCGGTCTTCCTAAAATTCAATTGGTGAAAATGTCTGCTCTTCCAGAACTGGATGTCGGACAAGCACTGACAATTTAGAGACCGTGGAGGGGTCGAGAAAAGTGGTGGTGAGGAAGAGCTGGGTGTCATCAGCGTACATGTAGAAACTGACGCTGTGTTTTCAGATGATGTCGCCAAGGGGAAACATGAAGATGAGAAATAGGAGGGGAGGGCAAAGATAGATCCTTGGGGGATACCAGAGATAACGATGCGGGGGTGGAAAGAAAAGCCGTTGCAGGTGATTCTCTGGCTATGATTAGATAGATAAGAATGGAACCAGGCGAGTGCAATCCCACCCAGCTGGATGACGGTGGAGAGGCATTGGAGGAGAATAGAGTGGTCAACTGTGTCAAAGGCTGCAAACAGGTCAAGAAGGATGAGGAGGGATAGTTTGTCTTTGTCACAGTCACAGAGGATGGCGCAGGCACGGGAACTGGATTGGTCAGAGTGAGGTTGTTTGCTGATGATTGCCCAGTGTTCAATTCCATTTGAAATTCCTCAAAAAATGAAGCAGTCCGTGCCCACATGCAACAAAACCCGGACAACATTCAGGCTTGGGCTGATAAGTGGCAAGTAATATTCGCGCCACATAACTGCCATGATATGACCATCTCCAGCATTAGAGAGTCTAACCATCGCCTTGACACTCATTGGCATTACCATCGTTGAATCCTCCACCATCAATATCCCCGGGATCACCATTGACTAGAAACCTAACTGGACCACCACATAAATATTGTGGCAGGTCTAAGGCTGTGTGTTCTGCGGCAATATATCCATCTAATCTATATAACAGAACTGTGAGTGATGTAACCCAGTGTAATCTATATAACGGAATGTGTATGAGTTATCGCAGCATTGTCTACCTGACACAACTGTGAGTGATACATCCCGTTATTATCTATATATTAGGACTGTTAGTGATATATGCTCATGTAATCTATATAACGTAGCAGTTTGTGTTATATCCCAGTGTAAAATATATAACAGGACTCTGTGTGTAATCTATATCAAAGAACAGGGTGATATATCACAATGTAGATCACATAACTGACTGTGAATGGTAAATCCAGTGTAATTTATATAATCGAGCATTGTGAGATATATCCCAGTCTAATCTATAAAACAGAATGTGTGTGAGATATTGCAACATAGTCCACATGATAGAACTGTGAGTGATCTATCCCGTTATCAGCTATATATCATAACTGTGAGTGATATATCCCTGTGTAATTTATATAATAGAGTGAGATATCAAAGCGTAATGATATATCCTGCTATAATCTACAGAACAGAACTGTGTCTGAGATATCGCAGTGCAAGCTACAAAGCAGAACACTGTGTAATATATCCCGGCGTATATCACAGAGCTGTGGGTTGTACATCATCGTCTAACCTATATAAAAGTGTGATATATCACAGTGTCATCTTCATAATGGAACTCTGTGTGATCTGTGCCTGTCTAATTTATACAACAGAATTTTTAGTGAAATATCACGGTACAATCTATATTTACAGAACTCGGTTATATCTCCCAGTGTAATCTGAATAACAGAATTGTTTATGACATATTCAAATGTATTTTAAAAAATTTGTTCCGGAATGTGGGCGTCGCCGGCAAGGCCAGCATTTATTGCCCATCCCTAATTACCTTGAGAAGGTGGTGGTGAGCCGCCTTCTTGAACCGCTGCGGTCCGTGTGGTGAAGTTAGGGAGGGAGTTCCAGGATTTTGACCCAGCGATGAAGGAACTGCGATATATTTCCAAGTCAGGATGGTGTGTAACTTGGAGGGAAACTTGCAGATGATGGTGTTTCCATGAACCTGCTGCACTTGTCCATCTAGTTGGTAGAGGTCGCGGGTTTGGGAGGTGCTGCCATAGAAGCCTTGGCAAGTTGCTGCATTGCATCTTGTAGATGGTACACACTGCAGCCACGATATGCTGGTGGTGGAGGGAGTGAATGTTGAAGGTGATGGATGGGCTGCCAATCAAGCGGGCTGCTTTGTCCTGGATGGTGTCGAGCTTCTTGAGTGTTGTTGGAGTTGCACTCATCCAGGCAAGTGGAGAGTATTCCATCACACTCCTGACTTGTGCCTTTGTAGATGGTGGAAAGGCTTTGGGGAGTCTATATTTCTGCTCTTGTTGTCACGGTATTTATGTGGCTGGCCATTCTCATCAAACCAGTCTTGGTGTTTATTGGTTGAGTGACTGAGCGTCTCTTCACAGGCACTGGTTATGGTGCCCTTGAGGGCAGACCAAGCGCTGTGGGCACTCTGCGGCTCAGGGTCATTGAGGGTCGCCAGGTTGGCAATGGGGCACTGGCTGTATAGGGCTTTCTTAACTAGGTCATTGAGTGCCCCAGACTTGATTTTCTGTGGCATTGTGTCTGTTGCCGTCGCTGCTTTGGGGCTTTATTGATGTTAATGATGGAATGGATTAGGCGGTGGTCCATCCAGCAGTAATCAGCTCCTGTCATGGTGCGGGTGATGTGCATGTCCTTGCGGTCCCTCGCTTGGATGATGACCTAGTTGATCAGGTGCCAGTGCTTGGAGCAGGGGTGTTGCCACAATACCTTGTACTTGTCCCTCTGACGGAACAAGGTGTTGGTGATGACTAGGTCATGTTCTCGGACAAACGTTTCAAGGACACACTCAAAGCCTCCTTCATGTACAACATCCCCACTGGTACCTGGGAATGTCTGGCCCAAGTTCGCCCAAAGTGGAGGAAGAGCATCTGGGAGGGCGCTGAGTACCTCGAGTCTCGTCGCCGAGATCATGCAGTAATCAAGCGCAAGCAGTGGAAGAAGCGTGCAGCAAACCAGACTCCCCACCCACCCTGTCCTTCAACCACTGTCTGCCCCACCTGTGACAGAGACTGTAATTCTCGTTTTGGACTGTACAGTCACCTGAGAACTCAATTTTAGAGTGGAAGCAAGGCTTCTTCGATTTCGAGGGACTGCCTATGATGATGATGATTTATGTGGCTGGTCCAGTTAAGTTTCTGGTCAATGGTGACACCCAGGATGTTGATTATATTCTATATAACAACTGTATATACCCCAAGTGTAATCGTTAGCACAGAATTGTAAGTGATGTATCTGAGCTTGAACTATACAACAGAATTGTGTGTGGGATATCCCAGTGTATTCTGTATAACAGGTCTCAGAGTGATATATCCCGATGTAATGCATATAACAGAACTGTGAATGCTATATCCTAATGTTATCTATATAACAGAACTGTGTGCTATATAATAGCAATATCAACTATGGAACATAGTTGTACTTGTGAGTGATATGATTGTAATCTATATGAGAGGATTGTCACTGATATATATCAGTGAAATCTATGTAACAGAACAGTGTGTACTATATCCCAGTTTAATCTATGTATCAGAACTGTGAATAATATAACCCGGTGTAATCTATATAACAGAGCTGTGTGTCATATATTCCAAAGAACTATAGATAACAGAATTCTGTTTGATATAATCTGTTGTACATAGGTTTACAAAGGATATAAGACACAGAAACAGGCCATTCAGCCCAACCAGTCCATGCCGGTGTTTAATCTCCACTCGAGTCTCCTCTCATCTTTCCTTATTTAAATTTATCGACATGTAGAACAAGCACAGGCAGCAGAAGGAGCGTACGGCAAACCAGACTCCCCATCCACCTTTCCCTTCAACCACTGTCTGTCCCACCTGTGACAGAGACTGTGGTTCTCATATTGGACTGTTCAGCCCATGCTAAGAGTGGAAGCAAGTCTTCCTTGATTCCGAGGGACTGCCTATGATGATGATGATCACTATCAACATGCCCCTCTATTCCCTTTTCCCTCATATGCTTGTCTAGACCTCCTTAAATGCATCTATACTTTTCGCTTCAACCACTCCCTGTGGTAGTAAGTTGCACATTCTCATCACTCTTTGGGTCAAGGAGCTCCTCTGAATTCCCTATTGGATTTCTTGGTGACTATCTTATATTGATAGCCTCTAGTTATACTCTTCTCCACAAGTGGAAGCATTCTCTCTGTATCCACTCCATCAAAACCATTCATAATTTTAAAGACCTCACCCCTCAGCCTTCTTTTTTCAAGAGAAAAGAGACCCAGCCTTGTCATCCTTTCCTGATATGTATACCTTCACGTTTCTGGTATCATCCTTGTAAATCTTCTGTGCACCCTCTCCAGTGCCTCTATATCGTTTTTATAATATGGCGAACAGAACTGTACGCAGTACTCCAAGTGTGGTCTAACCAAGGTTCGATACAGGTTTAGCATAACTTCCCTACTTTTCAATTCTATCCCTCTAGAAATAAACCCTAGTGCTTGGTTTGCTTTTTTATGGCCTTGTTAACTTGTGTCACTATTTTGAGTGATTTGTGTAGTTATACTCCGAGATTCCTTTGCTTCTCTACCCCACCTAGACTTGCACCCTCCAAGTAATAAATAACCTTCCTATTCTTCTTACCAAAATATAATAACTCACATTTATTTGTATTGAACTTCATTTGCCAATTATATCCCATTCTGCAAGTTTATTAATGTCCTCCTGTAATTTGTTGCAGTCCTCCTCAGTATTGACTATCTGCCAATTTGGTGTCATCGACAGATTTAGAAATTGTGCTTTTGATTCCAAAGTCTAAATCGTTAATATAAATTCGGAACAAAAGTGGTCTCAGCACTGATCCTTCTGGAACACCTTCTGCCACTGTGAATAAAGAAATAAAGTTGTTATGTCTTGAATAAAGAATCTGACCAGATACTGTAAGCTTAAAGTAATGTGTGACCGTAGTCCTTTATTACAGGTCTCAGAGTGCCTCTCCAGCCTGTGAGGCCTCCTTGGGACTCCAGGGGATGAGCCCTCTGGTGGTTAAACAAGGTTTACATATATAACAACACTCACCACTCCCCCGCCAAAGTTAATAGTGTAACCATTTACAATGTGAGTCGATCTGGGGCCTTTCTTTCCCTGGTTGATCGTCTCGGTGCAAATGCTGGTTTTGATGAGTCGTTTGTTGGGCCCTCACTGGGCTGCTGCGCACAGGGCTGCTGGATGTGGTGAGTCCTACTGGGCTGCTGCAGGTGATGGGTTCTGCTTCGTGGTCAACTGCTGGGTCGGTTGCCACTGGTGTGTGTGTTGGAGGGTCGAAAAAGGTAAAGTCTATTGTGGGTTGTTCTGGATAGTCCATGAATCTGAGTTTGGTTTGGTCCAAGTGTTTTCTGCAGGTGAGTCCATTTGAAAGTTTGACCAGAAATACCCTACTCCCCTCTTTGGCCATGACAGTACCAGGAAGCCACTTAGGACCTTGTCCACAGTTCAACACAAATACAGGATCATTAATCTCGATTTCGCGTGACACATTTGAGCGATCATGATATGTATTCTGTTGAAGCCGCCTGCTCTCTACCTGTTCGTGTAGATCAGGGTGGACTAACGAGAGCCTTGTCTTAAGTGCCCTTTTCATGAGCAGTTCAGCGGGGGGACCCCATTGAGCGAGTGGGGTATTGTGCGGTAACTAAGCAGGACTCGGGATAGGCAAGTCTGCAGTGAGCCTTCAGTTACCCTCTTCAAGCACTGCTCGCTCTGCCTGAGCATTGGACGCTGGTTTAAACGGGGCAGATGTGGCATGTTTGATCCCATTGCGGGTCATGAACTCTTTGAACTCGGCACTGGTGAAACACGGCCCATTGTCACTAACAAGGACATATGGCAGGCTGTGCATGATGTGGTATCTTCACAGCACACACACACACACAGCTCTGAAGATGGCAGGCTCTCTGTCCGGAAGCTACCGGAAGCTGCCTGTTTGTTTATTATAACTCTGCAGCTGCAGTACACAATACGTCCACATCCACAGTATGGAGCTACAAGCATTACAAGCTTACAGACATCACACTTCTCCCTCCTTAATGAAAAATCTATCATAACAAACATCATACATAACTTCATTTTTATACATATTTACAAATTTAACTTGACCACTTGTTTTCTGTTTCGAAGAGGATACCTTCGCTCTCGAACATGGTGTTGATTTCACACTCATTTGAGGCTCATCCTGAGGAACATTTTCCTGCATGGAATTTCCTTGATTTTCATTTGCACTCACTCTAACTTCAGATTCTTTGTTTCCCTGACTTGAACTCAGACTTTCATTCTGATTCTCTCCTGGATTTGTTTCCAGTACATTGGATTTAGGATTTGCTATTGGTATATCAAAACGATCTGATGAGTCAGAAATAAGTGGATCATTCCCACCTTCAACTCCTTCCATGTCTGTAGGTAAAATATGATCAATATGGACAAACCTAACCTGTCCATTATCAAACATCTTTACCAAGTATGTGCGAGGACCACATATCTTCACCACTCTTCCGGGTAACCACTTTAACCATTTATGGTGATGGTTCTTCACTCTCGCCTTCTGGTTTAATTTCCCTCTTCTCTCTTTTAGTCTCCCTTTATCATGATTCTCTTTTTGTCTAATCTGTGTCTCTTCTACAGACTGTGCCAAATTTGGCTTTAACAATGAGAATCTGGTTCGTGGCTGTCGTTTGAGAAACAACTCCACTGGCGTTCTACCAGTAGTTGTATGAGGAGTATTTCGATATGTAATCAAAAAATTAGCCAATTTGTGATCCAATGACAACTGTCGTTTTCTTGGATTTGGATCTAACATTTGTTTTATGAGGGCACGTTTGACAATTTGTACAGTGCGCCCTGCTGCAGCATTCAAAGCAGGGTGGTATGGTGAAACCTTGGTATGTTTCACACCATTTTTGCTCATAAATTGTGCAAATTCTTCTGAACGAAATTGTGGTCCATTATCCGAAACAATTTCTTCAGGGAGGCCAAATGCAGAAAATAATTTTCGTAAAATGTCCAATGTTTTACTTGTTGTTATTTTCCACATTGGAAACATCTCAACCCACTTTGAATGGCTATCAATTACAATGAACAATTGTTGTCCATTTAACTCAGCAAAATCAATATGTAGCCTTTGCCACACCCTGGGAGGCCATTTCCATGGCTGTAATGGTACTGTGGTGGTTGCTTGCTTACTGATTGACATGTTGTACACCGACTCACAATGTACTCTATATCTTTATCAAGACCTGGCCACCATAAATAACTGCGTGCAAAACTCTTGGTCAAGCACATTCCCAGGTGCTGGTCATGGAGGTCTCCAAATAATTTGGACCTATCGGGTGTAACCTGTGATGGGGAAGGCAATCTAGACATTGCATCAGCATTACTATGATCAGCTGATTGTCTGTATTCAATATCATATGTATATGCTGACAAAATCAAAGCCCATCTCTGCATTCGGGCTGCAGCTAATGTTGGAACTGGGGACTTTGGATGGAGGATTGCTGTTAGGGGCTTATGGTCTGTAACGATGGTAAACTTACGACCATACAAGTATTTGTGAAACTTCTTGACCGCAAAAATTAATGCCAAAGCTTCCCTTTCAATTTGCGCATAATTTCTCTCACTGACACTGAGAGTGCGTGAAGCAAAACCAATTGATCTCTCCTCCCCACTACATGATACATGAGAGATTACTGCCCCAACTCCATATGGAGAGGCATCACATGCTAGTTTAATCTCCTTAGATATGTAATAGTGAACTAACATGGTGCTCTCTACCAATTTGTTTTTACACTCCTTGAATGCTGTTTCGCATTCTTTTGACCACTTCCACTGGACCTGTTTTTTCAAAAGTTAATTCAGTGGATGTAATACTGTAACCAAATTTGGTCGGAACTTCCCATCATAGTTCAAAAGACCCAAGAATGAATGAAGTTCAGTGACATTCCTGGGAGTGGGTGCATTTCTAATTGCATCCAATTTTTCCTTGGTTGGATGTAAACCATCTTTGTCTACTCTGTACCCTAAGTACTCCACTGAGTTTTTAAATAACTCACACTTACTAGCAGACACTCGTACTCTGTGCTTCTCTAGCCGTTTGAGGACTTCATTCAAAATGTTATTATGAATTTGCCTATTTGGTGCTGAAATTAGTATGTCATCCAAATAACATAATACCCCTTCACTACCTTGCAAAATCTGGTTCATCACCCCTTGGAATATGGCAGGGGCGGAAGACACTCCAAACGGTAGCCTATTAAATTGATATAAGCCTAGATGAGTGTTTATAGTCAAACATGACTTGGACTCCTCATCTAATTCAAGCTGTAAGTAGGCATTTGTAAGATCCAGTTTTGAGAAGATCTGACCACCTGTCAGTGTTGTGAACAAGTCTTCTATATTCGGCAATGTATTTGGGACATTACCCTCTAGAACCTGGTTTACGGTTACCTTATAATTACCACACAATCTTACTTTACCATCAGACTTAGGTACAACAACAATGGGTGTAGCCCAATTACATCGATCTATCTTACAAATAATGTTCTCAGTCTCTAGTCTTTTGAGTTCTTGCTCAACTTTCTCTTTGAGTGCATATGGTACGGAACGTGGCTTGTAGTAAACCTATCTAGTGTCCTTCTGTACCCTGACACTCGCCTTGAAGCCTTGGATTGGACTGCCCGATTCGCAGAACACCTTCTGATACTGCTTGATAACCTCATCCATTGATGAAAATCTCGCTTCCACAGAGAAGATCTTACTCCAATCCAGCTTCAGTGAGCTTAACCAATTTCTTCCGAGTAAAGCAGTCTTGTCTCCTTTCACTATTATTAGAGGCAAGTTCTGAAATTGATCTTTATATTTCACCGGTACGGTGATTCAGCCGACTACAGGAATTTTCTCTCCCGAGTAGCCTTGCAGCTCTATCTTGGATTTCTCCAGTTGGAAATCACGCAATTTGTTGCGGTACAGTGACTCTGATACTACACTCATGGAGGCACCCGTGTCAATTTCCATTGGTATCTTGAATCCCGCAACATATATGTGGATTTTGATGCTTTCTGAATCGCTGTCCGTTAACCTCATGCTCCTGATGATGTGTAATTCTAACATCTCCTCGTCCTGCTGTTGTTCTTCCAAGCCATGCAGTCTCTTTGGATTACTACTCATAGCTTTGAACACTGGCCTCACAGCTTTGAACGCTGATTTACCCTTCAGTCGGCATGCCTTCGCAAGATGCCCAGTCCTCCTGCAGAAGAAACACTCTGCCTTCACGTATGGACAACTTTGAGCAATGTGTTGTCCCAGGCACCTATAGCACGACTTCGACGCTCATCTTAGAATTTCTAGTTTCTGAGACTTTTGGCCCTGCCCATCTTTTACTTTGAACGTGCAGGTGATTTACCTCGGTTGACTGACGACCGTAATCATTATTTAATTCTCGGGAATATTGTTCGGCCATGCTCATCGACCTCACTGTCTGACAAGCAATCTCAAAAGTTAAGTCATCCGTCGTCAATAACTTCCTTCTGATCGCATCATTTTTCACCCCACAAACAAAACGATCCCGTAATGCTCAGTTTTGAAAGTTCCCAAAATTACAGTGCATCGATAGTTTTTTTAATGCTGTGATATAATTATTGATACTTTCATCAATCCTTTTATTCTGTATCCCGAAACGATAGCTTTCAGCAATTTCTAACGGTTTGGGGTTATAGTGCTGCTCCAGCTTCATTAAAATCTCTTTAAGGGTTGTGTCCTTTGGCTCGTCAGGCACAAGCAGATTTACAAGGGTTTCGTATAATGCCGGACCCGCCACTGTTAAGAAAATCGCTTTCTTCCGTTCCAACACAGCCCGGTTTTGGACTGCATTGTCTGGAACTTCGATTATGTTATTTGCAGTGAAATACATTTCTAGCCAATCCACATATGCTTTAAAACGTTCTTGGTCGTGTCTATATTCACCCAAATATCCAAATTACAACTGCCATGTTTAATCTCTAGCTCTTCACACCGTGTGCTGTAGTTTACCTCGGGTTTTGTAGCTTTTTTTTCAAAGACAGAAACTTCCAAAGTCTTCTGTCGGCTGGCTGAATCCTTCACCAACAAAATTTAAGCTTTAAACATCCGAAAAATCTCCATCCTCAGTCGCCAACTGTGATATCTTCACAGAGCACAGCACACACTGCTCTTAAGATGGCAGGCTTTCTGTCCGGAAGCTACCGGAAGGTGCCTGTTTGTTTATTATAACTCTGCAGCTGCAGTACACAATACGTCCACATCTAGTGTGGAGCTACAAGCATTACAAGCTTACAGACATCACACATGACAAACATGACCCGCAGGCTTTCAATGGTGGCAGCGGAAGTGCCCGCTGACATTATCACACATTTTCAATCCATTTGGAGTACGCATCTACAACCACAATAAACATTTTTCCCAAGAATGGGCCTGCATAGTCGACATGGACCCTGGACCATGGTTTGTATGGCCAGTACCATAAAATTAGCCTCCCTGGGTGCATTGCTTAACTGTGAACATGTGTTACATTTGTGCACGCAGGACTCTAAGTCTGCATCGATACCGGGCCACCACACGTGGGATCTGGCTATCGCTTTTATCATTACGATGCCTGGGTGGGTACTGTGGAGGTCACTAATGAAAGTGTCCCTGTCCTTTTTTGGCACCACTACCCGATTACCCAATACGAGGCAGTCTGCCTGTATGGACATTTCATCTCTGCGCCGCTGGTACGGCTTTATTTCTTCCTGCATCTCTAACGGGACACTAGAGCAACTCCCGTGGAGTACACAGTTTTTTACTAAGGGGTCCTGGCTCGTCCAGGTTCTAATCTGTCAGGCGGTAACAGGTGATTGTTCACTTTCGAATGCTTCCATTACCGTAACTGAATCTGTGGGCTGAGCCATCTCCACCCCTGTGGTGGGCAATGGCAGCCTACTGAGAGCATCGGCACAGTTTTCTGTGCCTGGCCTTTGGCGGATGGTGTAGTTGTATGCGAACAAGGTGAGCGCCCATCTCTGGATGCAGGCCGATGCATTCGTATTTATCCCCTTACTTTCAGAAAAGAGGGATATCAGTGGCTTATGGTCAGTTTCCAATTCAAATTTGAGCGCAAACAGATATTGATGCATTTTCTTTACCCCATGAACACATGCTAACGCTTCTTTTTCGATCATGCTGTAGGCCCTCTCAGCCTGAGACAGACTTCTGGATGCATAAGCAACTGGTTGCAATTTCCCAGATTCATTAGCTTGTTGCAACACACACCCGACACCATATGACGACGCATCACATGCTAGTACCAAACGCTTACATGGATCATACAACACAAGCAACTTGTTTGAGCATAACAGTTTCCTAACTTTGTCAAAGGCATTTTCTTGGCTTTTACCCCATACTCATTCATCTCCTTTACGCAGTAAAGAGCGCAGGGGTTCTAACAGTGTGCTAAGACCCGGTAAGAAGTTACCAAAGTAGTTCAGGAATCCTAGAAACGACCGCAGCTCCGTAACGTTCTGTGGTCTTGGTGCGTTCTTGATTGCCTCCGTCTTCGAATCGGTGGGCCTGATGCCGTCCACTGCGATTCTTCTCCCCAGGAACTCTACTTCAGGCGCCAGGAAAATGCACTTCGAGCGTTTTAACCTGAGCCCTGCATGATTAAGCCGACTAAGAAAATCCTCCAGATTATGCAGGTGCTCGACTGTGTCCCGACCTGTAACCAAAATGTCGTCCTGGAAGACCACGGTGCACGGGACCGACTTCAGCAAGCTTTCCATGTTTCTCTGGAATATCAGCGCGGCTGATCGAATCCCATACGGGCATCTGTTATAAATGAAGAGACCTTTATGCGTGTTGATGCAGGTGAGGCCCTTCGATGATTCCTCCAGCTCCTGCATCATGTAGGCCGAGGTCATGTCCAGCTTTGTGAATGTCTTTCCTCCCACCAACGTCGCAAATAGGTTGTCTGCCTTTGGTAGCGGGTATTGATCCTGCAGGGAGAAACAATTGATAGTTACTTTGTAATCACCACAGATTCTGACGGTGCCATCTCCCTTGAGGACTGGAATAATCAGATAGGCTCACTCGTTGAATTCGATCGACAAAATGATGCCCTCTCGTTGCAGCCGGTCCAGCTCGATCTCCACCCTCTCTCTCATCATGTATGGTACTGTCTTGCCTTGTGATGGATGGGTTGCGCCCCCGGAATTAGGTCGATCTGCACTTTTGCTCCTTGGAACTTCCTGATGCCCAGTTCGAACAGCGAGGGGAACTTGCTTAGGACCTGGGCACATGAAGTGTCATCGACGGACGAGAGCGCTAAGACAACGTCCCAGTTCCAGCGTATCTTTCCCAGCTAGCTCCTGCCAAACAGCGTGGGGCCATCGCCCTGTACCACACAGAGTGGTAAATTGTGCACTGTTCAATCGTAGGAGACCTTTACGGTAGCACTGCCGATTACAGGAATCAGTTCCTTTGTGTACGTTCTCAGTTTAGTGCGAATGGGAGTCAAGACTGGCCTTGAGGCCTTGCTGCACCACAATTTATCGAAAGTCTTTTTGCTCATAATGGACTGGCTCGCGCCCGTGTCCAGCTCCATTGACACCGGAAGTCCATTTCATTCAACCTTCATCATTATCGGGGACATCGTGTGGTAACTGTGTGCACCCCATATACCTCTGCCTCCTCAGTCTGAGGCCCTGGTTTGTCGTGATCCACTGTGGATCTGTCCTCCTCTGCAACATGGTGGTTTGCAGGATTAGCAGGGTTTGCAGCTCGCCTGCACATACGTTGGAGGTGTACCATTGTTCCACAGCCCTTGCAAACATATCCTTTGCAGAGGCATGAACGAAAATCTCTGCAGCACCAACAAGGTGTTAGTGGCCTTGCACCTCTGCAGTGCCAACAATGTGTTAATGGCCTTGCATTCACCACCCTTGATGGTGGACTCTGAGACATCTACGGATGTGCAGCTGCAGGCATGTGAGTCCTGCCCTGTGTGTTACGATTGGAAAACAACATTACTTTGTTCACAGTACTTGTAGCAACACTCGTGTGCTGAGAGATTTGTTTGGTATTGTCACTGGTGGCAATGAACGCCTGGGCTATCACTATGGCTTTACTCAAGATTGGGGTCTCTACAGTCAAAAGTTTGCCAAGTACTACTTCATGGCCAATGCCAAGTACAAAGAAGTCCCTAAGCATGTGCTTCAAGTGTCCTTCAAATTCGCAGTGTCCTGCAAGGCGCCTTAGCTCGGCGACGTAGCTCGCCACTTCCTGGCCTTCAGACCTCTTGTACGTGTAGAACCGGTACCTTGCCATCAGAACGCTTTCCTTCAGGTTTAGCTGCTCCCGGACCAGTGTGCACAAATCATCATATGACTTCTCTGTGGGTTTCGCTGGAGCGTGCAGATTTTTCATGAGGCCACACGTTGGTGACCCGCAAACGGTGAGGAGGATCGCCCTTCGTTTGGCAGCGCTCGCTTCTCCTTTAAGCTTGTTGGCCATAAAGTATTGGTCGAGTCGCTCCACGAAGGTTTCCCAATCATCTCCCTCCGAAAATTTCTCCAGGATGCCCACAGTTCTCTGTATTGTTGCAGTTGGGTTCGTCATCTGTATCTCGTTGCCAGTTGTTTTGTCTTAAATAAAGAATCTGACCAGAGACTGTAAGCTTAAAGTAATGTGTGACCGTAATCCTTTATTACAGGTCTCCAGAGTGCCTCTCCAGCCTGTGAGGACTCCTTATGTATAGGTGCTCCCAGGGGATGAGTCCTCTGGTGGTTGAACAAGGTATTTACAGGTTTACATGTATAACTTAAAGAAAGAAGGACTTGGATTTATATAACGCCTTTCTCGACCATCGGACGTCTCAAAGCGCTTTACAACTAATGAAGTACTTTTGGAGTGTAGTCAGTGTTGTAATTTTGTAATGGAACTGCTACCTTTTACCCCTACTCTCTGCTTTCTGTCTTGAAGCCAGCTAGCTATCCATTCTGCTACTTGTCCCCTGATTCCATATTCTTTGACATTGTTCAGCAATCTATTATGGTGTACCTTATCGAAGGCCCTTTGAAAATCTAGATTAGTTACATCTATTGCATTACTCTTGTGTACTCTATCTGTTACTACTTCAAAAAATTCAATGAGGTTGGTCAAGCAAGACTTTCCATTTTGAAATCCATGCTGACTATTCATTATTATATATTTGGTTTCTACATGTTCTTCTAATTTCTCCTTTAGCAGGAGTTCCAATATATTTCCTACCAGCAATGTTAACTTGACTGGTCTATCATTTCCTGGACATGTTCCATCCCCTTTTTTAAATATGGTATTACATTAGCTATCTTCCAGTCCTCTGACACTATACCTTTTTCTCACAAATTATTAAATGTGTGTTATAATGTCTGTGCTATCGCTTCCCTAGATTCTTTTAAAATGCGTGGATGCAATCCATCCGGACCAGGGGTTTTATCCTCTTTGAGTTTGATTAGTTTTTTTAATATATCCCCTCTTTTTATTTTAAATGTACGAATCTCATTACTAATATCATCCCCCAACTGTTCTATCTCCCTGGTAAATACTGAAGCAAAATAATTATATAATATTTCTGCCATCTCTCTATTGTTACCTGTGGTATTATCCTGTCTATCCCCTATTCCCATCCCAACCTTCCAATTTTTATTGATGTGTCTGTAAAATATTTTACTATTTTGTTTTATGTTCCTTGATAATTTAATTTCATAGTTCCTCTTTGCCTTCCTAATTGTTTTTTAGACTTCTCTCCTAATCTTTTCGTATTCTTCCTTATCATGCACTCCCCTGCTGTCCATGTACTTAATATATGCATCTTTCCTTACCCTCAATTGTTCCCTTATTGCTTTAATCATCCATGGAGTCTCATTAGTGTTTAATATGTTCTTACCTTTTAGCGAAACATATTGTTCCTGCATTCTGTTGAACACCATGCTAAATGTTTCCCATTGCTGCCCTACATTGTTTTTTGCCAATATTGTTGCCCATTTCACAGTTCTCTGTCCTCAGGTACTGTTCCCCTCTCCTTCAAATCTGCTGTCATCACCCCTCTCAAAAATCCAACCCTTGATCCGACTTTGTTCACTAGCTATCGTCCCATCTCCAACCTCCCTTTCCTATCCAAAGTACTTGAACATGTTGTTGCCTCCCAAATCTGTGATCATCTTTCCATGAATTCAATGTTTGCATCCCTTCAATCTGGCTTTCGCCCCTGCCACAGTTCTGAAACTGCTCTCATCAAAGTCACAAATTACATCCTTTGTGACTGTGACAAAGGTAAACTATCCCTCCTCGTCTTTCTCCACCTGTCTGTAGCCTTTGACACAGTTGACCGCTCCATCCTCCTCCAACGCCTCTCCACCATCGTCCAGCTGGGTGGGACTGCACTCGCCTGGTTCCATTCTTATCCATCTAATCATAGCCAGAAAATTTCCAGCAATGGCTTCTTATCCCACTCCCAAATCATTACCTCTGGTGTCCCCCAAGGATCTGTCCTTGGTCCCCTCTTATTTCTCATCTATATGCTGCCTCTTGGCAATATCATCCAAAAACACGGAGTGAGTTTCCACATGTACATAGACGCACCCAGCTGTACCTCTCCACCACTTCTGTCGACCCCTGCTTGGCATCTAAATTGTCAGATTGCTTGTCCGACATCCAGTATGGATGTGCAGAAATGTTCCCAAATATTGGGAAGACCGAAGCCATTATCTTTGGTCCCCGCCACAAACTGCGTTTCCTAACCACTGACTCCATCCCTCTCCCTAGCATCAATCTGAGGGTGAACAAGATGACAACCTAGGTGTCATATTTGACCCTGAAATGAGTTTCTAGCCACATATCTGTGGCATAACTAAAACCACCTTTTTCCACCTCCGTAACATTGTCCGCCTCCGCCCCTGCCTCAGCTCTTCTGCTGTTAAAACCCTCATTCATACCTTTGTTACCTCTAGCCTGGACTACTCCAACTCACTCCTGGCCGGCCTTCCACATGCCACACTGCATAAACTTGAAGTCATCCAAAACTCAGCAACCCGTGTACTAATCCGCACCAAGTCCCGATCACCCACCACCCCTTAGCTTTCTGACCTACATTGGCTCCCAGTTAAACAATGCCTCGATTTCAAAATTCTCATCCCTGTTTACAAATCACTCCATGGACTTGCCCTCCCTATCTTTGTAATCTTTTTCAGCCTCACAATCCCACAAGATGTCTGCGCTCCTCAAATTCTGGCCTCTTGAACATCCCTCATGAAAATGCTCAACCATCGGTGGACGTGCCTGGGCCCTGAGCGCTGGAACTCCCTCCGTAAACCTCTCTACCTCTCTTTCCTCCTTTAAGACGCTTGTTAAAACCTCCCTCTTTAAACAAGCTTTTGATCATCTGCCTTCATTTCTTCTATGGCTCGGTGTCAAATTGATCTGTTTGTCTGTAACACTGTTGTGAAGCGCCTTGGGACATTTTACTACGTTAAAGGTGCTATATACATAAAAGTTATTGTTATTATTTTATTTTCCCAAGTTCTAATCTCAGCCTCTCAAAATTAGCTTTTCGCCAATCTATTATCCTGGTTTTCATCATACTTATGTCCTTCTCAATTATCATCTTAAAGTGTCTAATATTATGGTCACTATTGCCTAGATTTTCTCCTACTTTTCCTTCTCTTATCTGCTGTGGTTCATTCCCCATTACTAGTCCCAATAGCGAATCCTCCCTTTTATATATATTGGGTTGGAAAGGAGTCCTATACACAGGGTAGGAACTCCATTACCTACATCTTCTGCCCAATTTATATCAGGGTAGTTGAAATCTCCCATGTTTTTTACTCGTTTCCCTAATTTGCCTACATATTTCTTCCTCCACCTCTATTCCACTATTAGCTGGTCTGTAGACTGCACCTAATTAGTGTGATTGATCCTTTATTATCTTTTATCTCTATCCATATGATTCTATTTTTGTCCTGTTGATAGCTGGGTCACTTTTTTCTACTGCCATTATGTTATCCCTAATAAGTACAACTACTTCACCTCCCGTTTTCCCCTCTTTATCTTTTCTAAATATGTTATACCCTGCAATGTTTGATTCCCAGTACTGATTGTTCTGCAGCCTTGTCTCAGTAATCCCTACAATGTCTGGTTCCTCACAATGCATGATTGCCTCCAGCTCTCCTGTTTTATTACGGACATTGTGTGCATTGCTGTACAGACAGTTTAGCTCATTTTTTATAGTATTCCCTCTCACCTTATGTTTAACCATCTTTTATACTCCTGTTCTATAACTCTATTTATTCCCTTGCCATCAATGGTCTCCTGTACTTTATTCTTTCCTATGCTCTCTTTTCCTGTTTTGTTTATATTTATATTTAGGCTGGTAACATTTCTAGTAGATCCCTCCGTTCATCTTACTAGTTTAAAGCCTTTGCCAGTTCCCTATTTACCCTTTGCACAAGGGCACAGGTCCCATCCCGGTTCAGGTGGAGCCTGTCCCATCAGTACAGCTCCTTATAATCTATATAACAGTACTGTGACTGATACATCCTGGTGTATTCAATATAGTAGAGCTCTGAGAGATAGATCCCAGTGTAATCCTTTTAACAGAACTGTGTGATATATCCCGGTGTAATCACTATAATATAGCTGTAGCTTATATGTCCCAGTCTAATCTTCATAACATTGCTATGTAATATATCCAAGCATAATTTTTATAACAAAACTGTGTTTGGGATATCCCCATATTATCTTGTCATGATCGATTGATAGATAATGTTGGGTTTTGAAAACCTCTATTTCAAGTACCTCACTTCTGACCGCTAATTCTGGTGGACCAGATTGTCATTCACTAGCAATGGAGAGTGGATTTGTGCCTTTGGCACGAATATGATAAACCACACCAATAATTAAATTAGTTTAATGAATTAATCCACATACAGAAATCTCACATCAGATGGCTTAGCTAAGCATCAGGTAGGCTTATGTACACAGCAGCAACATAGCACAAAATATATAAGCTCACCAACAATAAATTTATTGCTACAGATAAGCTTCGTCGGCATCTGCTGCTAATCAGAACTATGAGTGGTGAATCCCAATATCCTCCATTTAACAGATCTGTGTGTGATATATCCCAATATATTCTATATAACACACTGGGTGGTGAATCCCAATATCCTCCATTTAACAGATCTGTGTGTGATATATCCCAATATATTCTATATAACACACTGGGTGGTGAATCCCAATATCCTCCATTTAACAGATCTGTGTGTGATATATCCCAATATATTCTATATAACACACTGGGTGGTATATCCCAATATTCACCATTTAATAGATCTGTGTGTGATATATCCCAATATATTCTATATAACACACTGAGTGGTATATCCCAATATTCACCAAAAAAAGCAGAACTGTGAGTGATATATCCAAATGGATTCTACATAACACACTGAGTGATATATCCCAATACATTCTATATAACACACTGAGTGGTATATCCCAATATTCACCATTTAATAGATCTGTGTGTGATATATCCAAATATATTCTATATAACACACTGGGTGGTATATCCCAATATTCACCATTTAATAGATCTGTGTGTGATATATCCCAATATATTCTATATAACACACTGAGTGGTATATCCCAATATTCACCAAAAAAAGCAGAACTGTGAGTGATATATCCAAATGGATTCTACATAACACACTGAGTGATATATCCCAATATATTCTATATAACACACTGAGTGGTATATCCCAATATTCACCATAAAACAGAACTGTGAATGACATATACCAATGGATTCTATATAACAGACTGTGTGATATATCCCAATGGATTCTAAATAACACACAGTAATATATCCCAATATTTACCATATAACACAACTGTCAGTGATATATCCCAATAGATTCTATTTAATAGAACTGTTATAACAGAACAGAGCTATATAAGGTATTGGTGAGGCCACACCTGGAATACTGCGTGCAGTTTTGGTTTCCATATTTACAAAAGAATATACTTGCTTTGGAGGCAGTTCAGAGAAGGTTCACTAGGTTGATTCCGGAGATGAGGAGGTTGACTTATGAGGAAAGGTTGAGTAGGTTGGGCCTCTACTCATTGGAATTCAGAAGAATGAGAGGTGATCTTATCGAAACGTATAAGATTATGAGGGGGCTTGACAAGGTGGATGCAGAGAGGATGTTTCCACTGATGGGGGAGACTAGAACTAGAGGGCATGATCTTAGATAAGGGGCCGCCCATTTAAAACAGAGATGAGGAGAAATTTCTTCTCTCTGAGGGTTGTAAATCTGTGGAATTCGCTGCCTCATAGAGCTGTGGAAGCTGGGAAATTGAATACATTTAAGACAGAAATAGACAGTTTCTTAAACGTTAAGGGGATAAGGGGTTATGGTGAGCGGGCGGGGAAGTGGAGCTGAGTCCATGATCAGATCAGCCATGATCTTATTGAATGGTGGAGCAGACTCGAGGGGCCGTATGGCCTACTCCTGCTCCTATTTCTTATGTTCTTATGTTCTTATGTAACTGTGACTGATATATCCTAATATATTCTATATATCCCAATACCCTCTATTTAACAGAACTGTGAGTGATATATCCCAATAGATTCTATATAACAGAACTGTGCATGATATAGCTCAATAAATTCTATGTAACAAACTGTAACTGATATATCCCAATATATTGGCCCAGAATTTGTGGGCGGACGTTTCCCAGGGGTGGATGCCTCCGACAGCAAAGATTTAGCAGAAATTTACCTGGTGGTCCCAGTGGTTTGGAGACTTTGGTCCTGGGCCTCTATGCAAAGGCCTACATAGAGGCCCACGCATCCCAGCATTGTATGCACTTCATACGCATTGCTGGGATCACATGGGCTGGCCCAACTTATCAAAATGTGAGTATTCCCATTCATACTTTTGCCAGTGCAGCCTTCGGTCACCTGAGGAAGAGAGTGAAGACCAGGACCTCAAATCTCGCACCAAGCTTTTATGGTCTACAGGGCAGTAGTGATACCTGCCTTCCTATATGGCTCAGAGATTTATTGTTGGTGAGCTTATATATTTTGTGCTATGCTGCTGCTGTGTACATAAGCCTACCTTATGCTTAGCTAAGCCATCTGATGTGAGATTTCTGTACAGTAGATACCTCAAAGCGCTGGAGAAGTACCACCAGTGCTGCCTCTGCAAGATCCTGCAAATCCACTGAGAGGATAAATTCCCCAACGTTAGTTTTCTTGCTCAGGCTAACATCCTCAGCATCAAAGCACTGACCACACTCGACCAGCTCCATTGGGCGGGCCACTTCGTCCACATGTCTGACACAAGACTCACAAAGCAACGCTCTACTCGGAACTCCTACACAGCAAGCGAGCCCCAGGTGGGCAGAGGAAACATTTCAAGGACACCCACAAAGCCTCCTTGATAAAGTGCAACATCCCCACTGGCACCTGTGGCTTAATTTAACAAATGACAGGCATATATGATAGAACTGTTTACATACACAACAGCAGTTTAGCCAAAACATTGTCAACTAAGATACATCGGCAGCTCAGACATCAGAATATAAGGTTCATCAGCATATAACAGTCATCTGCATCTAAGATTTATTGGCATCTGAGTTTCAGCGACAGCAAAGATTTATTGACAGCTAAACACAATGACAGAACCGTAAGTTTTATATCCTTGTGTAATGTATATAACAGAACTGTGAGTGATGAATCTCAGTGTAATCTGTGTAACTGAACTGTGTGTGATATGTCCCAGTCTTGTCATGACAGTTGTGAATTGAGGGCTTCTATCTCAAGTACCTTCCGACTGACTGCTATCTCTGGTGTACCACACTGTGATTCACTAGCCAAGGTGAATGGATTTGTGCCTTCGGCTCAAGTGTGGTAAACCATATCAATAATTCGATTAGTTTGAAACATTAATTGTTTATATAGCATCAGCTTTCTCCACCGACACAAATCTCTGGTCAAGTGGATTAGTCCTGCAAAGGGCAGGCAATAGACAGAGAAGCTTACATACACAACAGCAACATTGCCAAAAATCTACAGTGTGAGCTCACCAAAATCAGCCTCTTGTCAACCAAGCAGGTAGCTACAGATCTTCAGTAGCTAGGATTCATCAGTATCTAACATTCATCTCCCTCTAAGGGTCATCGGGAACGAAGACTCATCGGGAGTCAAGGTTCATCAGCAGTAAGGGTCATTGACATCTAACATTCATCGGGAGCCAAGGTTCATCAGCAGTAAGGGTCATTGACATCTAACATTCATCAGGAGCCAAGGTTCATCAGCAGTAAGGGTCATTGACATCTAACATTCATCAGGAGCCAAGGTTCATCAGCAGTAAGGGTCATTGACATCTAACATTCATCAGGAGCCAAGGTTCATCAGCAGTAAGGGTCATTGACATCTAACATTCATCAGGAGCCAAGGTTCATCAGCAGTAAGGGTCATTGACATCTAACATTCATCAGGAGTCAAGGTTCATCAGCAGTAAGGGTCATTGACATCTAACATTCATCAGGAGTCAAGGTTCATCAGCAGTAAGGGTCATTGACATCTAACATTCATCGGGAGTCAAGGTTCATCAGCAGTAAGGGTCATTGACATCTAACATTCATCAGGAGCCAAGGTTCATCAGCAGCTAAGTTTTATCGGCCACTCGTGATCATCGGGAACTAAAATTCATCAGCATCCAAGGTTCATTGGGAGCTAAATTTCATCACCAACTGAGGTTCATTGGCAGCTGCAGATTATCGGCAGCTAAGCAGTGGTTAAGTGGCTAAGTTTAATCTGGAGTTAAGGTTCATCGGTACGTAAGCTTCATTGGGAGCTAATGTTCATTGGCAGCTAAGGGTCATCGAATGCTAAGCTTTATCGTCAGACAAAGTTCATTGGAACCTATGGTTCAACGGCAACTAAGATTCATGGTCAGCTAAGATTGATTGGTTGCTACAGATCATCGGCTCAATTTGCCTCATGCGTTTAGTTTATAACAACAACAACGATTTGCATTTATATATCGCCTTTAGGCCTTGCAACATTTTACTACTTTAATCAGACAAAATTTGACTTCAAGCCATATATGGAGACATTAGAACAGATGACAAAAAGCTTGATCAATGAGGTAGGTTTTAAAAAGCAAGAGGCCAGTATTGAAGGAACACAGAGATCTCGGAGGATTGCAGGGCTGGAGAAGATTACAGAGTTAAAGAGGGGTGAGTCCATGGAGGAATTTGAAAACAAGGATGAGAATTTTAAAATTGAGGTTTTGCCAGACCGAGAGCCAGTGTCGGTCAGGGAGTACAGGGTTGATGGATGATCCCATTCTAATTCACAGCTGTAATATCCTGCAATGCTGCAAGGACCTTGGGCCTCAGCTATTTATAATCTATATTAATGACTTAGATGAATGGAGCGAGTGCAATGTATCTAAGTTTGCTAATGATAGAAAGCTAGGTGTGAAAGTAAGCTGTGAGGAGGACACAAAAAGCTTGCAAAGGAATATAGACAGATTAAGGGAGTGGGCAAGAAGGTGGCAGATGGAGTATAATGTGGGAAAATGTGAGAATATTCACTTTGGTAAGAAGAATAGAAAAACAGAATATTTCTTAAATGGTGAGAAACTTTTAAGTGTTAGTGTTAAGAGAGATTTAAGGGTCCTCGCACAGCAAACACAGAAAGCGAGCATGCAGGTACAGGAAGCAATTAGGAAGGCAAATGGCATGTTGGTCCTTCGAGGAAGGGGGTTGGAGTACAAGAGTTGGACTACAATTGTACAGGGCTTTGGTCAGATCACACCTGGAGTACTGTGCACCTTATCTGAGAAAAGGAACATATATATCTTAGAGGTGGTGCATCATAGGTTCCCTATATTGATCCCTGGGATAAGAGTGTTGACCTGAGGAGCGATTGAGTAGATTGGGCCTATACGCTCTGATGTTTAGAAGAATGAGAGGTGATCTCATTGAAACATACAAGATTCTGAGGGGATTGCCAGGGTAGATGCTGAGAGGTTGTTCCCCTGGCTGGAGTGTCTAGAACTAGGGGACATAGTCTCAGGATAAGGGGTTTAAGACTGAGATGAGGAAGAATTTCTTCACTCAGAAGGTTGTGAATCTTTGGAATTCTCTGTCCTAAAGGGCTGTGGATTCAGAGTCGTTGACTATAGTCAAGATAGATAGATGTTTGTACTCTAGGAAAGTCAAGGGATATGGGGATTGGGTGGGATCGAAGAGTTGAGATCGAAGATCAGTTATGATCTTGTTGAATGACGGAGCAGACTCAAAGGGTCGTATGGCCTACTCTTGCTCCTAACTCTTATGTTCTTATGTTCTTATGTAATGTAACCTCATTACTAAATTGGCACATACTTCTCTAAGTAAGATGTGGGGGAAGAGTTTCTGTTTTGGGTGCAATTGACGATTTGCCTGCTAGTTGCACCAAAATTGCACCTGGTTTGAAAAGTGTTTTGTTCCCCTGAGTTTCCGCTCAAACTCATTTGCATATTGCCGAACACATAATCTGCCACGAACCAGCGCAATTGGGCAGTGTTTTAAAACTTAATTTAAAAAAAATGCTTTACATATTCCTTGATATATTCAAGTGTAGTAATTTGATGAAGATTGATTAACACAGCTGAAAATGGGTTTATCACAAAATCGAAGCATTTTTCATCGCAGTGTCAATCCACCACCTGTGAGTAACTCAATTTTAAATGACTGAAAATGACTTTTAATAAATATACAAAACTATTTTCTAGTTCTACAAACAGAAAATGCTGGAAATCTCAGCAGGTCAGGCAGCATCTGTGGAGAGAAACAGAGTTAACGTTTCAGGTCTGTGACCCTTTGTCAGAACTGGAAAAGTTTGAGATGTAACAGATTTGTACGGAGACAAAAATTTTACACAGTACTTCAGGTTTGACCAAAGCCCTGCACAATCCAGCAAGACTTCCTTACTCTTGTTCTCCAAACCTGTTGCAATAAAGGCCAAAATACCATTTGTAATTCTAATTCCTTGCTGTATCTACATGTTAACTTTCTGTGTTTAACGTAGAACAGAACTGCGTTTAAAATATCTCTGTGTATTCTATATAAGCAAACTGTACGTGAAATATCCCAGTGTAATCTATATAACAGACCTGTGTGTGATATATCCCAATGTTATTCTTTCATGACAAAGAGGATCAGGACTTGAGAATCTCGATCTCAAATATCTCCCTACTGACCTCTATCTCTAGTGGGCCAGACTGCGGTTCATGAGCCAGGGAGAGTGGAGGTGTGCCTTAGGTTCGAGTAAACCCCACCAATGATTAGATTTCTTAATTTAGCATAAATAAAATATAGCCATATAACAGAATAATTTATGGACACAACAGCAATGTATCCAAAAGTCATCAGCATTTAATTTTCATTGGCCTCAAAGATTCATTGGCAGCTGAGGTTCATTGGTTGCTCACGTTCATTGCAGCTAAGTTTCATCGGCAACTTGAATTCATTGGCCGCTATGGTTCATTGGGAGCTAAGGTTCATCAGTCACCGATGTTCATCGGTAGCTGGGGTTCATCATTCACTAAGGTTCATCAGGAGCTAAAGTTCATCAGTCACTGAGGTTCATTGGGAGCTAAAGTTTGTTAGTCACGGAGGTTCGTTGGGAGCTACGGTTCATCATTCACTGAGGTTCATCAATCACTGAGGTTCATCAGTCACTGAGGTGCAACATTCACTGAAGTTCATCAGTCACTGAGGTTCATCATTCACTGAGGTTCTTCATTCACTGAGGTTCATCACTCTCTGAGGTTCATCACTCTCTGAGGTTCATCATTCACTGAGGATCATCAGGTGCTAAGGTTCATCAGTCACTGAGGTTCATCACTCACTGAGATTCATCATTCTCTGAGGTTCATCATTCTCTGAGGTTCACCATTCACTGAGGTTCATCAGTCACTGAGGTTCATCAGTCACTGAAGTTCATCAGTCACTGAGGTTCATCAGTCACTGAGGTTCATCATTCACTGAAGTTCATCAGTCATTGAGGTTCATCATTCTCTGAGGTTCATCATTCACTGAGGTTCATCATTCTCTGAGGTTCATCATTCACTGAGGTTCATCATTCTCTGAGGTTCATCAATCACTGAGGTTCATCAGTTACTGAGGTTCATCATTCTCTGAGGTTCATCATTCTCTGAGGTTCATCAATCACTGAGTTCATCAGTCACTGAGGTTCATCAGTCACTGAGGTTCATCATTCTCTGAGGTTCATCATTCTCTGAGGTTCATCAATCACTGAGGTTCATCAGTTACTGAGGCTCATCATTCTCTGAGGTTCATCATTCTCTGAGGTTCATCAGTCACTGAGGTTCATCAGTTACTGAGGTTCATCATTCTCTGAGGTTCATCATTCTCTGAGGTTCATCATTCACTGAGGTTCATCAGTCACTGAGGTTCATCATTCACTGAAGTTCATCAGTCACTGAGGTTCATCATTCACTGAGGTCCTTCATTCACTGAGGTACATCACTCTCTGAGGTTCATCACTCTCTGAGGTTCATCATTCACTGAGGATCATCAGGTGCTAAGGTTCATCAGTCACTGAGGTTCATCAGTCACTGAAGTTCATCAGTCACTGAGGTTCATCATTCACTGAGGTTCATCAGTCACTGAGGTTCATCAGTCACTGAAGTTCATCAGTCACTGAGGTTCATCATTCACTGAAGTTCATCAGTCACTGAGGTTCATCATTCACTGAAGTTCATCAGTCACTGAGGTTCATCATTCACTGAGGTCCTTCATTCACTGAGGTACATCACTCTCTGAGGTTCATCACTCTCTGAGGTTCATCATTCACTGAGGATCATCAGGTGCTAAGGTTCATCAGTCACTGAGGTTCATCAGTCACTGAAGTTCATCAGTCACTGAGGTTCATCATTCACTGAGGTTCATCAGTCACTGAGGTTCATCAGTCACTGAAGTTCATCAGTCACTGAGGTTCATCATTCTCTGAGGTTCATCATTCTCTGAGGTTCATCAATCACTGAGGTTCATCATTCTATGAGGTTCATCAATCACTGAGGTTCATCAGTTACTGAGGTTCATCATTCTCTGAGGTTCATCATTCTCTGAGGTTCATCAATCACTGAGTTCATCAGTCACTGAGGTTCATCAGTCACTGAGGTTCATCATTCTCTGAGGTTCATCATTCTCTGAGGTTCATCAATCACTGAGGTTCATCAGTTACTGAGGCTCATCATTCTCTGAGGTTCATCATTCTCTGAGGTTCATCAGTCACTGAGGTTCATCAGTTACTGAGGTTCATCATTCTCTGAGGTTCATCATTCTCTGAGGTTCATCATTCACTGAGGTTCATCAGTCACTGAGGTTCATCATTCACTGAAGTTCATCAGTCACTGAGGTTCATCATTCACTGAGGTCCTTCATTCACTGAGGTACATCACTCTCTGAGGTTCATCACTCTCTGAGGTTCATCATTCACTGAGGATCATCAGGTGCTAAGGTTCATCAGTCACTGAGGTTCATCAGTCACTGAAGTTCATCAGTCACTGAGGTTCATCATTCACTGAGGTTCATCAGTCACTGAGGTTCATCAGTCACTGAAGTTCATCAGTCACTGAGGTTCATCATTCACTGAAGTTCATCAGTCACTGAGGTTCATCATTCACTGAAGTTCATCAGTCACTGAGGTTCATCATTCACTGAGGTCCTTCATTCACTGAGGTATATCACTCTCTGAGGTACATCACTCTCTGAGGTTCATCATTCACTGAGGATCATCAGGTGCTAAGGTTCATCAGTCACTGAGGTTCATCAGTCACTGAAGTTCATCAGTCACTGAGGTTCATCATTCACTGAGGTTCATCAGTCACTGAGGTTCATCAGTCACTGAAGTTCATCAGTCACTGAGGTTCATCATTCTCTGAGGTTCTTCATTCTCTGAGGTTCATCAATCACTGAGTACATCAGTCACTGAGGTTCATCAGTCACTGAGGTTCATCATTCTCTGAGGTTCATCATTCTCTGAGGTTCATCAGTCACTGAGGTTCATCATTCTCTGAGGTTCATCATTCTCTGAGGTTCATCATTCTCTGAGGTTCATCATTCTCTGAGGTTCATCAGTCACTGAGGTTCATCAGTTACTGAGGCTCATCATTCTCTGAGGTTCTTCATTCTCTGAGGTTCATCAGTCACTGAGGTTCATCAGTTACTGAGGTTCATCATTCTCTGATGTTCATCATTCTCTGAGGTTCATCATTCTCTGAGGTTCTTCATTCACTGAGGTTCATCACTCTCTGAGGTTCATCACTCTCTGAGGTTCATCAGTCACTGAGGTTCATCACTCACTGAGATTCATCATTCTCTGAGGTTCATCATTCACTGAGGTTCACCATTCACTGAGGTTCATCATTCACTGAGGTCCATCAGTCACTGAGGTTCATCATTCTCTGATGTTCATCATTCACTGAGGTTCATCATTCTCTGAGGTTCATCAATCACTGAGGTTCATCAGTTACTGAGGTTCATCATTCTCTGAGGTTCATCATTCACTGAGGTTCATCATTCTCTGAGGTTCATCAATCACTGAGGTTCATCAGTTACTGAGGTTCATCATTCTCTGAGGTTCATCATTCTCTGAGGTTCATCAATCACTGAGTTCATCAGTCACTAAGGTTCATCAGTCACTGAGGTTCATCATTCTCTGAGGTTCATCGTTCTCTGAGGTTCATCATTCTCTGAGGTTCATCATTCTCTGAGGTTCATCAATCACTGAGGTTTAGCAGTTACTGAGGCTCATCATTCTCTGAGGTTCATCATTCTCTGAGGTTCATCAGTCACTGAGGTTCATCATTCTCTGAGGTTCATCATTCTCTGAGGTTCATCATTCTCTGAGGTTCATCAATCACTGAGGTTCGTCATTTTCTGAGGTTCATCATTCTCTGAGGTTCATCAATCACTGAGGTTCATCAGTTACTGAGGTTCATCATTCTCTGAGGTTCATCATTCTCTGAGGTTCATCATTCTCTGAGGTTCATCAGTCACTGAAGTTCATCAGTCACTGAGGTTCATCATTCACTGAGGTTCATCAGTCACTGAGGTTCATCATTCACTGAAGTTCATCAGTCACTGAGGTTCATCATTCACTGAGGTCCTTCATTCACTGAGGTTCATCACTCTCTGAGGTTCCTCACTCTCTGAGGTTCATCATTTACTGAGGATCATCAGGTGCTAAGGTTCATCAGTCACTGAAGTTCATCAGTCACTGAGGTTCATCATTCACTGAGGTTCATCAGTCACTGAGGTTCATCATTCACTGAGGTTCATCAGTCACTGAGGTTCATCATTCTCTGAGGTTCATCATTCACTGAGGTTCATCATTCTCTGAGGTTCATCAATCACTGAGGTTCATCAGTTACTGAGGTTCATCATTCTCTGAGGTTCATCATTCTCTGAGGTTCATCAATCACTGAGTTCATCAGTCACTGAGGTTCATCAGTCACTGAGGTTCATCATTCTCTGAGGTACATCATTCTCTGAGGTTCATCATTCTCTGAGGTTCATCAGTCACTGAGGTTCATCAGTTACTGAGGCTCATCATTCTCTGAGGTTCTTCATTCTCTGAGGTTCATCAGTCACTGAGGTTCATCAGTTACTGAGGTTCATCATTCTCTGAGGTTCATCATTCTCTGAGGTTCATCATTCTCTGAGGTTCATCATTCACTGAGGTTCATCATTCTCTGAGGTTCATCATTCACTGAGGTTCACCATTCACTGAGGTTCATCAGTCACTGAGGTTCATCAGTCACTGAAGTTCATCAGTTACTGAGGTTCATCATTCACTGAGGTTCATCAGTCACTGAGGTTCATCAGTCACTGAAATTCATCAGTCACTGATGTACATCACTCACTGAGATTCATCATTCTCTGAGGTTCATCATTCTCTGAGGTTCACCATTCACTGAGGTTCATCAGTCACTGAGGTTCATCAGTTACTGAGGCTCATCATTCTCTGAGGTTCATCATTCTCTGAGGTTCATCAGTCACTGAGGTTCATCAGTTACTGAGGTTCATCATTCTCTGAGGTTCATCATTCTCTGAGGTTCATCAATCACTGAGGTTCGTCATTCGCTGAGGTTCATCATTCTCTGAGGTTCATCAATCACTGAGGTTCATCAGTTACTGAGGTTCATCATTCTCTGAGGTTCATCATTCTCTGAGGTTCATCATTCTCTGAGGTTCATCAGTCACTGAAGTTCATCAGTCACTGAGGTTCATCATTCACTGAGGTTCATCAGTCACTGAGGTTCATCATTCACTGAAATTCATCAGTCACTGAGGTTCATCATTCACTGAGGTCCTTCATTCACTGAGGTTCATCACTCTCTGAGGTTCATCACTCTCTGAGGTTTATCATTTACTGAGGATCATCAGGTGCTAAGGTTCATCAGTCACTGAGGTTCATCAGTCACTGAAGTTCATCAGTCACTGAGGTACATCACTCACTGAGATTCATCATTCTCTGAGGTTCATCATTCTCTGAGGTTCACCATTCACTGAGGTTCATCAGTCACTGAGGTTCATCAGTCACTGAAGTTCATCAGTCACTGAGGTTCATCATTCACTGAGGTTCATCAGTCACTGAGGTTCATCATTCACTGAGGTTCATCAGTCACTGAGGTTCATCATTCTCTGAGGTTCATCATTCACTGAGGTTCATCAGTCACTGAGGTTCATCATTCACTGAGGTTCATCAGTCACTGAGGTTCATCAGTCACTGAAATTCATCAGTCACTGATGTACATCACTCACTGAGATTCATCATTCTCTGAGGTTCATCATTCTCTGAGGTTCACCATTCACTGAGGTTCATCAGTCACTGAGGTTCATCAGTTACTGAGGCTCATCATTCTCTGACGATCATCAGTCTCTGAGGTTCATCAGTCACTGATTTTCATCAGTTACTGAGGTTCATCATTCTCTGAGGTTTATCATTCTCTGAGGTTCATCATTCTCTGAGGTTCATCAATCACTGAGGTTCGTCATTCGCTGAGGTTCATCATTCTCTGAGGTTCATCAATCACTGAGGTTCATCAGTTACTGAGGTTCATCATTCTCTGAGGTTCATCATTCTCTGAGGTTCATCATTCACTGAGGTTCATCATTCACTGAGGTTCATCAGTCACTGAGGTTCATCAATCACTGAGGTTCATCGGGAGCTAAGGTTTATCAGTCACTGAGGTTCATCATTCTCTGAGGTTCATCATTCTCTGAGGTTCATCAGTCACTGAGGTTCATCATTCTCTGAGGTTCATCAGTCACTGAGGTTCATCCGTCACTGAGGTTCATCAGTCACTGAGGTTCATCAGTCACTGAGTTTCATCATTCACTGAAGTTCATCAGTCACTGAAGTTCATCAGTCACTGAGGTTCATCATTCACTGAGGTTCATCATTCACTGAGGTTCATCAATCACTGAGGTTCATCACTCACTGAGGTTTATCAATCACTGAGGTTCATTAGTCACTGAGGTTCATCAATCACTGAGGTTCATCAGTCACTGAGGTTCATCATTCACTGAGGTTCATCAGTCACTGAAGTTCATCAGTCACTGAGATTCATCAGGTGCTACGGTTTCATCATTCACTGAGGTTCATCAATCAGTGAGGTTCATCACTCACTGAGGTTTATCAATCACTGAGGTTCTTCATTCACTGAGGTTTATCACTCACTGAGGTTCATCATTCTCTGAGGTTCATCATTCTCTGAGGTTCACCATTCACTGAGGTTCATCAGTCACTGAGGATCATCAGTCACTGAGGTTCATCATTCACTGAGGTTCATCAATCACTGAAGTTCATCAGTCACTGAGGTTCATCATTCACTGAGGTTCATCATTCACTGAGGTTCAGCAGTCACTGAGGTTCATCAGTCACTGAGGTCCATCATTCACTGAGGTTCTTCATTCACTGAGGTTCTTCATTCACTGAGGTTCATCATTCACTGAAGTTCATCAGTCACTGAGGTTCTTCATTCACTGAGGTTCATCAGTCACTGAGGTTCATCAGTCACTGAGGTTCATCATTCACTGAAGTTCATCAGTCACTGAGGTTCATCATTCACTGAAGTTCCTCAGTCTCTGAGGTTCACCATTCACTGAGGTTCATCACTCTCTGAGGTTCATCATTCACTGAGGATCATCAGGTGCTAAGGTTCATCAGTCACTGAGGTTCATCAGTCACTGAGGTTCATCAGTCACTGAAGTTCATCAGTCACTGAGGTTCATCAGTCACTGAGGTTCATTAGTCACTGAAGTTCATCAGTCACTGAGGTTCATCACTCATTGAGATTCATCATTCTCTGAGGTTCATCATTCTCTGAGGTTCACCATTCACTGAGGTTCATCAGTCACTGAGGTTCATCAGTCACTGAAGTTCATCAGTCACTGAGGTTCATCATTCACTGAGGTTCATCAGTTACTGAGGTTCATCATTCTCTGAGGTTCATCATTCTCTGAGGTTCATCATTCTCTGAGGTTCATCAATCACTAAGGTTCATCAGTTACTGAGGCTCATCATTCTCTGAGGTTCATCATTCTCTGAGGTTCATCAGTCACTGAGGTTCATCATTCTCTGAGGTTCATCATTCTCTGAGGTTGATCATTCTCTGAGGTTCATCATTCTCTGAGTTTCATCAGCTACTGAGGTTCATCATTCACTGAGGTTCATCGATCACTGAAGTTCATCAGTCACTGAGGTTCATCATTCACTGAGGTTCATCATTAACTGAGGTTCAGCAGTCACTGAGGTTCATCAGTCACTGAGGTTCATCATTCACTGAGGTTCTTCATTCACTGAGGTTCTTCATTCACTGAGGTTCATCATTCACTGAAGTTCATCAGTCACTGAGGTTCTTCATTCACTGAGGTTCATCAGTCACTGAGGTTCATCAGTCACTGAGGTTCATCAGTCACTGAGGTTCATCATTCACTGAGGTCCTTCATTCACTGAGGTTCATCACTCTCTGAGGTTCCTCACTCTCTGAGGTTCATCATTTACTGAGGATCATCAGGTGCTAAGGTTCATCAGTCACTGAAGTTCATCAGTCACTGAGGTTCATCATTCACTGAGGTTCATCAGTCACTGAGGTTCATCATTCACTGAGGTTCATCAGTCACTGAGGTTCATCATTCTCTGAGGTTCATCATTCACTGAGGTTCATCATTCTCTGAGGTTCATCAATCACTGAGGTTCATCAGTTACTGAGGTTCATCATTCTCTGAGGTTCATCATTCTCTGAGGTTCATCAATCACTGAGTTCATCAGTCACTGAGGTTCATCAGTCACTGAGGTTCATCATTCTCTGAGGTACATCATTCTCTGAGGTTCATCATTCTCTGAGGTTCATCAGTCACTGAGGTTCATCAGTTACTGAGGCTCATCATTCTCTGAGGTTCTTCATTCTCTGAGGTTCATCAGTCACTGAGGTTCATCAGTTACTGAGGTTCATCATTCTCTGAGGTTCATCATTCTCTGAGGTTCATCATTCTCTGAGGTTCATCATTCACTGAGGTTCATCATTCTCTGAGGTTCATCATTCACTGAGGTTCACCATTCACTGAGGTTCATCAGTCACTGAGGTTCATCAGTCACTGAAGTTCATCAGTTACTGAGGTTCATCATTCACTGAGGTTCATCAGTCACTGAGGTTCATCAGTCACTGAAATTCATCAGTCACTGATGTACATCACTCACTGAGATTCATCATTCTCTGAGGTTCATCATTCTCTGAGGTTCACCATTCACTGAGGTTCATCAGTCACTGAGGTTCATCAGTTACTGAGGCTCATCATTCTCTGAGGTTCATCATTCTCTGAGGTTCATCAGTCACTGAGGTTCATCAGTTACTGAGGTTCATCATTCTCTGAGGTTCATCATTCTCTGAGGTTCATCAATCACTGAGGTTCGTCATTCGCTGAGGTTCATCATTCTCTGAGGTTCATCAATCACTGAGGTTCATCAGTTACTGAGGTTCATCATTCTCTGAGGTTCATCATTCTCTGAGGTTCATCATTCTCTGAGGTTCATCAGTCACTGAAGTTCATCAGTCACTGAGGTTCATCATTCACTGAGGTTCATCAGTCACTGAGGTTCATCATTCACTGAAATTCATCAGTCACTGAGGTTCATCATTCACTGAGGTCCTTCATTCACTGAGGTTCATCACTCTCTGAGGTTCATCACTCTCTGAGGTTTATCATTTACTGAGGATCATCAGGTGCTAAGGTTCATCAGTCACTGAGGTTCATCAGTCACTGAAGTTCATCAGTCACTGAGGTACATCACTCACTGAGATTCATCATTCTCTGAGGTTCATCATTCTCTGAGGTTCACCATTCACTGAGGTTCATCAGTCACTGAGGTTCATCAGTCACTGAAGTTCATCAGTCACTGAGGTTCATCATTCACTGAGGTTCATCAGTCACTGAGGTTCATCATTCACTGAGGTTCATCAGTCACTGAGGTTCATCATTCTCTGAGGTTCATCATTCACTGAGGTTCATCAGTCACTGAGGTTCATCATTCACTGAGGTTCATCAGTCACTGAGGTTCATCAGTCACTGAAATTCATCAGTCACTGATGTACATCACTCACTGAGATTCATCATTCTCTGAGGTTCATCATTCTCTGAGGTTCACCATTCACTGAGGTTCATCAGTCACTGAGGTTCATCAGTTACTGAGGCTCATCATTCTCTGACGATCATCAGTCTCTGAGGTTCATCAGTCACTGATTTTCATCAGTTACTGAGGTTCATCATTCTCTGAGGTTTATCATTCTCTGAGGTTCATCATTCTCTGAGGTTCATCAATCACTGAGGTTCGTCATTCGCTGAGGTTCATCATTCTCTGAGGTTCATCAATCACTGAGGTTCATCAGTTACTGAGGTTCATCATTCTCTGAGGTTCATCATTCTCTGAGGTTCATCATTCACTGAGGTTCATCATTCACTGAGGTTCATCAGTCACTGAGGTTCATCAATCACTGAGGTTCATCGGGAGCTAAGGTTCATCAGTCACTGAGGTTCATCATTCTCTGAGGTTCATCATTCTCTGAGGTTCATCAGTCACTGAGGTTCATCATTCTCTGAGGTTCATCAGTCACTGAGGTTCATCCGTCACTGAGGTTCATCAGTCACTGAGGTTCATCAGTCACTGAGTTTCATCATTCACTGAAGTTCATCAGTCACTGAAGTTCATCAGTCACTGAGGTTCATCATTCACTGAGGTTCATCATTCACTGAGGTTCATCAATCACTGAGGTTCATCACTCACTGAGGTTTATCAATCACTGAGGTTCATTAGTCACTGAGGTTCATCAATCACTGAGGTTCATCAGTCACTGAGGTTCATCATTCACTGAGGTTCATCAGTCACTGAAGTTCATCAGTCACTGAGATTCATCAGGTGCTACGGTTTCATCATTCACTGAGGTTCATCAATCAGTGAGGTTCATCACTCACTGAGGTTTATCAATCACTGAGGTTCTTCATTCACTGAGGTTTATCACTCACTGAGGTTCATCATTCTCTGAGGTTCATCATTCTCTGAGGTTCACCATTCACTGAGGTTCATCAGTCACTGAGGATCATCAGTCACTGAGGTTCATCATTCACTGAGGTTCATCAATCACTGAAGTTCATCAGTCACTGAGGTTCATCATTCACTGAGGTTCATCATTCACTGAGGTTCAGCAGTCACTGAGGTTCATCAGTCACTGAGGTCCATCATTCACTGAGGTTCTTCATTCACTGAGGTTCTTCATTCACTGAGGTTCATCATTCACTGAAGTTCATCAGTCACTGAGGTTCTTCATTCACTGAGGTTCATCAGTCACTGAGGTTCATCAGTCACTGAGGTTCATCATTCACTGAAGTTCATCAGTCACTGAGGTTCATCATTCACTGAAGTTCCTCAGTCTCTGAGGTTCACCATTCACTGAGGTTCATCACTCTCTGAGGTTCATCATTCACTGAGGATCATCAGGTGCTAAGGTTCATCAGTCACTGAGGTTCATCAGTCACTGAGGTTCATCAGTCACTGAAGTTCATCAGTCACTGAGGTTCATCAGTCACTGAGGTTCATTAGTCACTGAAGTTCATCAGTCACTGAGGTTCATCACTCATTGAGATTCATCATTCTCTGAGGTTCATCATTCTCTGAGGTTCACCATTCACTGAGGTTCATCAGTCACTGAGGTTCATCAGTCACTGAAGTTCATCAGTCACTGAGGTTCATCATTCACTGAGGTTCATCAGTTACTGAGGTTCATCATTCTCTGAGGTTCATCATTCTCTGAGGTTCATCATTCTCTGAGGTTCATCAATCACTAAGGTTCATCAGTTACTGAGGCTCATCATTCTCTGAGGTTCATCATTCTCTGAGGTTCATCAGTCACTGAGGTTCATCATTCTCTGAGGTTCATCATTCTCTGAGGTTGATCATTCTCTGAGGTTCATCATTCTCTGAGTTTCATCAGCTACTGAGGTTCATCATTCACTGAGGTTCATCGATCACTGAAGTTCATCAGTCACTGAGGTTCATCATTCACTGAGGTTCATCATTAACTGAGGTTCAGCAGTCACTGAGGTTCATCAGTCACTGAGGTTCATCATTCACTGAGGTTCTTCATTCACTGAGGTTCTTCATTCACTGAGGTTCATCATTCACTGAAGTTCATCAGTCACTGAGGTTCTTCATTCACTGAGGTTCATCAGTCACTGAGGTTCATCAGTCACTGAGGTTCATCAGTCACTGAGGTTCATCATTCACTGAAGTTCATCAGTCACTGAGGTTCATCATTCACTGAAGTTCATCAGTCACTGAGGTTCATCATTCACTGAGGTTCTTCATTCACTGAGGTTCATCACTCTCTGAGGTTCATCACTCTCTGAGGTTCATCATTCACTGAGGATCATCAGGTGCTAAGGTTCATCAGTCACTGAGGTTCATCAGTCACTGAGGTTCATCAGTGACATGATAGGTCCAAGTCAGCATGGATTTGTGAAAGGGAAATCATGCTTGACAAATCTTCTGGAATTTTTTGAGGATGTTTCCAGTAGAGTGGATAAGGGAGAACCAGTTGATGTGGTATATTTGGACTTTCAGAAGGCGTTCGACAAGGTCCCACACAAGAGATTGATGTGCAAAGTTAGAGCACATGGGATTGGGGGTAGTGTACTGACATGGATTGAGAACTGGTTGTCAGACAGGAAGCAAAGAGTAGGAGTAAATGGGTACTTTTCAGAATGGCAGGCAGTGACTAGTGGGGTACCGCAAGGTTCTGTGCTGGGGCCCCAGCTGTTTACACTGTACATTAATGATTTAGATGAGGGGATTAAATGTAGTATCTCCAAATTTGCGGATGACACTAAGTTGGGTGGCAGTGTGAGCTGCGAGGAGGATGCTGTGAGGCTGCAGAGCGACTTGGATAGGTTAGGTGAGTGGGCAAATGCATGGCAGATGAAGTATAATGTGGATAAATGTGAGGTTATCCACTTTGGTGGTAAAAACAGAGAGACAGACTATTATCTGAATGGTGACAGATTAGGAAAAGGGGAGGTGCAAAGAGACCTGGGTGTCATGGTACATCAGTCATTGAAGGTTGGCATGCAGGTGCAGCAGGTGGTTAAGAAAGCAAATGGCATGTTGGCCTTCATAGCAAGGGGATTTGAGTACAGGGGCAGGGAGGTGTTGCTACAGTTGTACAGGGCATTGGTGAGGCCACACCTGGAGTATTGTGTACAGTTTTGGTCTCCTAACCTGAGGAAGGACATTCTTGCTATTGAGGGAGTGCAGCGAAGGTTCACCAGACTGATTCCCGGGATGGCGGGACTGACCTATCAAGAAAGACTGGATCAACTGGGCTTGTATTCACTGGAGTTCAGAAGAATGAGAGGGGACCTCATAGAAACATATAAAATTCTGACGGGATTAGACAGGTTAGATGCAGGAAGAATGTTCCCAATGTTGGGGAAGTCCAGAACCAGGGGTCACAGTCTAAGGATAAGGGGTAAGCCATTTAGGACCGAGATGCGGAGGAACTTCTTCACCCAGAGAGTGGTGAACCTGTGGAATTCTCTACCACAGAAAGTTGTTGAGGCCAATTCACTAAATATATTCAAAAAGGAGTTAGATGAGGTCCTTACTGCAAGGGGGATCAAGGGGTATGGCGAGAAAGCAGGAATGGGGTACTGAAGTTGAATGTTCAGCCATGAACTCATTGAATGGCGGTGCAGGCTAGAAGGGCCGAATGGCCTACTCCTGCACCTATTTTCTATGTTTCTATGTTTCTATCAGTTACTGAAGTTCATCAGTCACTGAAGTTCATCAGTCACTGAGGTTCATCAGTCACTGAAGTTCATCAGTCACTGAGGTTCATCATTCACTGAGGTTCATCAGTCACTGAGGTTCATCATTCACTGAGGTCCTTCATTCACTGAGGTACATCACTCTCTGAGGTTCATCACTCTCTGAGGTTCATCATTCACTGAGGATCATCAGGTGCTAAGGTTCATCAGTCACTGAGGTTCATCAGTCACTGAAGTTCATCAGTCACTGAGGTTCATCATTCACTGAGGTTCATCAGTCACTGAGGTTCATCAGTCACTGAAGTTCATCAGTCACTGAGGTTCATCATTCACTGAAGTTCATCAGTCACTGAGGTTCATCATTCACTGAAGTTCATCAGTCACTGAGGTTCATCATTCACTGAGGTCCTTCATTCACTGAGGTACATCACTCTCTGAGGTACATCACTCTCTGAGGTTCATCATTCACTGAGGATCATCAGGTGCTAAGGTTCATCAGTCACTGAGGTTCATCAGTCACTGAAGTTCATCAGTCACTGAGGTTCATCATTCACTGAGGTTCATCAGTCACTGAGGTTCATCAGTCACTGAAGTTCATCAGTCACTGAGGTTCATCATTCTCTGAGGTTCATCATTCTCTGAGGTTCATCAATCACTGAGTACATCAGTCACTGAGGTTCATCAGTCACTGAGGTTCATCATTCTCTGAGGTTCATCATTCTCTGAGGTTCATCATTCTCTGAGGTTCATCATTCTCTGAGGTTCATCAGTCACTGAGGTTCATCAGTTACTGAGGCTCATCATTCTCTGAGGTTCTTCATTCTCTGAGGTTCATCAGTCACTGAGGTTCATCAGTTACTGAGGTTCATCATTCTCTGAGGTTCATCATTCTCTGAGGTTCATCATTCTCTGAGGTTCTTCATTCACTGAGGTTCATCACTCTCTGAGGTTCATCACTCTCTGAGGTTCATCAGTCACTGAGGTTCATCACTCACTGAGATTCATCATTCTCTGAGGTTCATCATTCACTGAGGTTCACCATTCACTGAGGTTCATCATTCACTGAGGTCCATCAGTCACTGAGGTTCATCATTCTCTGAGGTTCATCATTCACTGAGGTTCATCATTCTCTGAGGTTCATCAATCACTGAGGTTCATCAGTTACTGAGGTTCATCATTCTCTGAGGTTCATCATTCACTGAGGTTCATCATTCTCTGAGGTTCATCAATCACTGAGGTTCATCAGTTACTGAGGTTCATCATTCTCTGAGGTTCATCATTCTCTGAGGTTCATCAATCACTGAGTTCATCAGTCACTAAGGTTCATCAGTCACTGAGGTTCATCATTCTCTGAGGTTCATCGTTCTCTGAGGTTCATCATTCTCTGAGGTTCATCATTCTCTGAGGTTCATCAATCACTGAGGTTCAGCAGTTACTGAGGCTCATCATTCTCTGAGGTTCATCATTCTCTGAGGTTCATCAGTCACTGAGGTTCATCATTCTCTGAGGTTCATCATTCTCTGAGGTTCATCATTCTCTGAGGTTCATCAATCACTGAGGTTCGTCATTTTCTGAGGTTCATCATTCTCTGAGGTTCATCAATCACTGAGGTTCATCAGTTACTGAGGTTCATCATTCTCTGAGGTTCATCATTCTCTGAGGTTCATCATTCTCTGAGGTTCATCAGTCACTGAAGTTCATCAGTCACTGAGGTTCATCATTCACTGAGGTTCATCAGTCACTGAGGTTCATCATTCACTGAAGTTCATCAGTCACTGAGGTTCATCATTCACTGAGGTCCTTCATTCACTGAGGTTCATCACTCTCTGAGGTTCCTCACTCTCTGAGGTTCATCATTTACTGAGGATCATCAGGTGCTAAGGTTCATCAGTCACTGAAGTTCATCAGTCACTGAGGTTCATCATTCACTGAGGTTCATCAGTCACTGAGGTTCATCAGTCACTGAGGTTCATCATTCTCTGAGGTTCATCATTCACTGAGGTTCATCATTCTCTGAGGTTCATCAATCACTGAGGTTCATCAGTTACTGAGGTTCATCATTCTCTGAGGTTCATCATTCTCTGAGGTTCATCAATCACTGAGTTCATCAGTCACTGAGGTTCATCAGTCACTGAGGTTCATCATTCTCTGAGGTACATCATTCTCTGAGGTTCATCATTCTCTGAGGTTCATCAGTCACTGAGGTTCATCAGTTACTGAGGCTCATCATTCTCTGAGGTTCTTCATTCTCTGAGGTTCATCAGTCACTGAGGTTCATCAGTTACTGAGGTTCATCATTCTCTGAGGTTCATCATTCTCTGAGGTTCATCATTCTCTGAGGTTCATCATTCACTGAGGTTCATCATTCTCTGAGGTTCATCATTCACTGAGGTTCACCATTCACTGAGGTTCATCAGTCACTGAGGTTCATCAGTCACTGAAGTTCATCAGTTACTGAGGTTCATCATTCACTGAGGTTCATCAGTCACTGAGGTTCATCAGTCACTGAAATTCATCAGTCACTGATGTACATCACTCACTGAGATTCATCATTCTCTGAGGTTCATCATTCTCTGAGGTTCACCATTCACTGAGGTTCATCAGTCACTGAGGTTCATCAGTTACTGAGGCTCATCATTCTCTGAGGTTCATCATTCTCTGAGGTTCATCAGTCACTGAGGTTCATCAGTTACTGAGGTTCATCATTCTCTGAGGTTCATCATTCTCTGAGGTTCATCAATCACTGAGGTTCGTCATTCGCTGAGGTTCATCATTCTCTGAGGTTCATCAATCACTGAGGTTCATCAGTTACTGAGGTTCATCATTCTCTGAGGTTCATCATTCTCTGAGGTTCATCATTCTCTGAGGTTCATCAGTCACTGAAGTTCATCAGTCACTGAGGTTCATCATTCACTGAGGTTCATCAGTCACTGAGGTTCATCATTCACTGAAATTCATCAGTCACTGAGGTTCATCATTCACTGAGGTCCTTCATTCACTGAGGTTCATCACTCTCTGAGGTTCATCACTCTCTGAGGTTTATCATTTACTGAGGATCATCAGGTGCTAAGGTTCATCAGTCACTGAGGTTCATCAGTCACTGAAGTTCATCAGTCACTGAGGTACATCACTCACTGAGATTCATCATTCTCTGAGGTTCATCATTCTCTGAGGTTCACCATTCACTGAGGTTCATCAGTCACTGAGGTTCATCAGTCACTGAAGTTCATCAGTCACTGAGGTTCATCATTCACTGAGGTTCATCAGTCACTGAGGTTCATCATTCACTGAGGTTCATCAGTCACTGAGGTTCATCATTCTCTGAGGTTCATCATTCACTGAGGTTCATCAGTCACTGAGGTTCATCATTCACTGAGGTTCATCAGTCACTGAGGTTCATCAGTCACTGAAATTCATCAGTCACTGATGTACATCACTCACTGAGATTCATCATTCTCTGAGGTTCATCATTCTCTGAGGTTCACCATTCACTGAGGTTCATCAGTCACTGAGGTTCATCAGTTACTGAGGCTCATCATTCTCTGACGATCATCAGTCTCTGAGGTTCATCAGTCACTGATTTTCATCAGTTACTGAGGTTCATCATTCTCTGAGGTTTATCATTCTCTGAGGTTCATCATTCTCTGAGGTTCATCAATCACTGAGGTTCGTCATTCGCTGAGGTTCATCATTCTCTGAGGTTCATCAATCACTGAGGTTCATCAGTTACTGAGGTTCATCATTCTCTGAGGTTCATCATTCTCTGAGGTTCATCATTCACTGAGGTTCATCATTCACTGAGGTTCATCAGTCACTGAGGTTCATCAATCACTGAGGTTCATCGGGAGCTAAGGTTCATCAGTCACTGAGGTTCATCATTCTCTGAGGTTCATCATTCTCTGAGGTTCATCAGTCACTGAGGTTCATCATTCTCTGAGGTTCATCAGTCACTGAGGTTCATCCGTCACTGAGGTTCATCAGTCACTGAGGTTCATCAGTCACTGAGTTTCATCATTCACTGAAGTTCATCAGTCACTGAAGTTCATCAGTCACTGAGGTTCATCATTCACTGAGGTTCATCATTCACTGAGGTTCATCAATCACTGAGGTTCATCACTCACTGAGGTTTATCAATCACTGAGGTTCATTAGTCACTGAGGTTCATCAATCACTGAGGTTCATCAGTCACTGAGGTTCATCATTCACTGAGGTTCATCAGTCACTGAAGTTCATCAGTCACTGAGATTCATCAGGTGCTACGGTTTCATCATTCACTGAGGTTCATCAATCAGTGAGGTTCATCACTCACTGAGGTTTATCAATCACTGAGGTTCTTCATTCACTGAGGTTTATCACTCACTGAGGTTCATCATTCTCTGAGGTTCATCATTCTCTGAGGTTCACCATTCACTGAGGTTCATCAGTCACTGAGGATCATCAGTCACTGAGGTTCATCATTCACTGAGGTTCATCAATCACTGAAGTTCATCAGTCACTGAGGTTCATCATTCACTGAGGTTCATCATTCACTGAGGTTCAGCAGTCACTGAGGTTCATCAGTCACTGAGGTCCATCATTCACTGAGGTTCTTCATTCACTGAGGTTCTTCATTCACTGAGGTTCATCATTCACTGAAGTTCATCAGTCACTGAGGTTCTTCATTCACTGAGGTTCATCAGTCACTGAGGTTCATCAGTCACTGAGGTTCATCATTCACTGAAGTTCATCAGTCACTGAGGTTCATCATTCACTGAAGTTCCTCAGTCTCTGAGGTTCACCATTCACTGAGGTTCATCACTCTCTGAGGTTCATCATTCACTGAGGATCATCAGGTGCTAAGGTTCATCAGTCACTGAGGTTCATCAGTCACTGAGGTTCATTAGTCACTGAAGTTCATCAGTCACTGAGGTTCATCACTCATTGAGATTCATCATTCTCTGAGGTTCATCATTCTCTGAGGTTCACCATTCACTGAGGTTCATCAGTCACTGAGGTTCATCAGTCACTGAAGTTCATCAGTCACTGAGGTTCATCATTCACTGAGGTTCATCAGTTACTGAGGTTCATCATTCTCTGAGGTTCATCATTCTCTGAGGTTCATCATTCTCTGAGGTTCATCAATCACTAAGGTTCATCAGTTACTGAGGCTCATCATTCTCTGAGGTTCATCATTCTCTGAGGTTCATCAGTCACTGAGGTTCATCATTCTCTGAGGTTCATCATTCTCTGAGGTTGATCATTCTCTGAGGTTCATCATTCTCTGAGTTTCATCAGCTACTGAGGTTCATCATTCACTGAGGTTCATCGATCACTGAAGTTCATCAGTCACTGAGGTTCATCATTCACTGAGGTTCATCATTAACTGAGGTTCAGCAGTCACTGAGGTTCATCAGTCACTGAGGTTCATCATTCACTGAGGTTCTTCATTCACTGAGGTTCTTCATTCACTGAGGTTCATCATTCACTGAAGTTCATCAGTCACTGAGGTTCTTCATTCACTGAGGTTCATCAGTCACTGAGGTTCATCAGTCACTGAGGTTCATCAGTCACTGAGGTTCATCATTCACTGAAGTTCATCAGTCACTGAGGTTCATCATTCACTGAAGTTCATCAGTCACTGAGGTTCATCATTCACTGAGGTTCTTCATTCACTGAGGTTCATCACTCTCTGAGGTTCATCACTCTCTGAGGTTCATCATTCACTGAGGATCATCAGGTGCTAAGGTTCATCAGTCACTGAGGTTCATCAGTCACTGAGGTTCATCAGTGACATGATAGGTCCAAGTCAGCATGGATTTGTGAAAGGGAAATCATGCTTGACAAATCTTCTGGAATTTTTTGAGGATGTTTCCAGTAGAGTGGATAAGGGAGAACCAGTTGATGTGGTATATTTGGACTTTCAGAAGGCGTTCGACAAGGTCCCACACAAGAGATTGATGTGCAAAGTTAGAGCACATGGGATTGGGGGTAGTGTACTGACATGGATTGAGAACTGGTTGTCAGACAGGAAGCAAAGAGTAGGAGTAAATGGGTACTTTTCAGAATGGCAGGCAGTGACTAGTGGGGTACCGCAAGGTTCTGTGCTGGGGCCCCAGCTGTTTACACTGTACATTAATGATTTAGATGAGGGGATTAAATGTAGTATCTCCAAATTTGCGGATGACACTAAGTTGGGTGGCAGTGTGAGCTGCGAGGAGGATGCTGTGAGGCTGCAGAGCGACTTGGATAGGTTAGGTGAGTGGGCAAATGCATGGCAGATGAAGTATAATGTGGATAAATGTGAGGTTATCCACTTTGGTGGTAAAAACAGAGAGACAGACTATTATCTGAATGGTGACAGATTAGGAAAAGGGGAGGTGCAAAGAGACCTGGGTGTCATGGTACATCAGTCATTGAAGGTTGGCATGCAGGTGCAGCAGGTGGTTAAGAAAGCAAATGGCATGTTGGCCTTCATAGCAAGGGGATTTGAGTACAGGGGCAGGGAGGTGTTGCTACAGTTGTACAGGGCATTGGTGAGGCCACACCTGGAGTATTGTGTACAGTTTTGGTCTCCTAACCTGAGGAAGGACATTCTTGCTATTGAGGGAGTGCAGCGAAGGTTCACCAGACTGATTCCCGGGATGGCGGGACTGACCTATCAAGAAAGACTGGATCAACTGGGCTTGTATTCACTGGAGTTCAGAAGAATGAGAGGGGACCTCATAGAAACATATAAAATTCTGACGGGATTAGACAGGTTAGATGCAGGAAGAATGTTCCCAATGTTGGGGAAGTCCAGAACCAGGGGTCACAGTCTAAGGATAAGGGGTAAGCCATTTAGGACCGAGATGCGGAGGAACTTCTTCACCCAGAGAGTGGTGAACCTGTGGAATTCTCTACCACAGAAAGTTGTTGAGGCCAATTCACTAAATATATTCAAAAAGGAGTTAGATGAGGTCCTTACTGCTAGGGGGATCAAGGGGTATGGCGAGAAAGCAGGAATGGGGTACTGAAGTTGAATGTTCAGCCATGAACTCATTGAATGGCGGTGCAGGCTAGAAGGGCCGAATGGCCTACTCCTGCACCTATTTTCTATGTTTCTATGTTTCTATCAGTTACTGAAGTTCATCAGTCACTGAAGTTCATCAGTCACTGAGGTTCATCAGTCACTGAAGTTCATCAGTCACCGAGGTTCATCATTCACTGAGGTTCATCAGTCACTGAGGTTCATCAGTCACTGAAGTTCATCAGTCACTGAGGTACTTCACTCACTGAGACTCATCATTCTCTGAGGTTCATCATTCTCTGAGGTTCACCATTCACTGAGGTTCATCATTCTCTGAGGTTCACCATTCACTGAGGTTCATCAGTCACTGAGGTTCATCAGTCACTGAAGTTCATCAGTCACTGAGGTTCATCATTCACTGAGGTTCATCAGTCACTGAGGTTCATCAGTCACTGAAGTTCATCAGTCACTGAGGTTCATCATTCACTGAAGTTCATCAGTCACTGAGGTTCATCATTCACTGAAGTTCATCAGTCACTGAGGTTCATCATTCACTGAGGTCCTTCATTCACTGAGGTACATCACTCTCTGAGGTACATCACTCTCTGAGGTTCATCATTCACTGAGGATCATCAGGTGCTAAGGTTCATCAGTCACTGAGGTTCATCAGTCACTGAAGTTCATCAGTCACTGAGGTTCATCATTCACTGAGGTTCATCAGTCACTGAGGTTCATCAGTCACTGAAGTTCATCAGTCACTGAGGTTCATCATTCTCTGAGGTTCATCATTCTCTGAGGTTCATCAATCACTGAGTACATCAGTCACTGAGGTTCATCAGTCACTGAGGTTCATCATTCTCTGAGGTTCATCATTCTCTGAGGTTCATCATTCTCTGAGGTTCATCATTCTCTGAGGTTCATCAGTCACTGAGGTTCATCAGTTACTGAGGCTCATCATTCTCTGAGGTTCTTCATTCTCTGAGGTTCATCAGTCACTGAGGTTCATCAGTTACTGAGGTTCATCATTCTCTGAGGTTTATCATTCTCTGAGGTTCATCATTCTCTGAGGTTCTTCATTCACTGAGGTTCATCACTCTCTGAGGTTCATCACTCTCTGAGGTTCATCAGTCACTGAGGTTCATCACTCACTGAGATTCATCATTCTCTGAGGTTCATCATTCACTGAGGTTCACCATTCACTGAGGTTCATCATTCACTGAGGTCCATCAGTCACTGAGGTTCATCATTCTCTGAGGTTCATCATTCACTGAGGTTCATCATTCTCTGAGGTTCATCAATCACTGAGGTTCATCAGTTACTGAGGTTCATCATTCTCTGAGGTTCATCATTCACTGAGGTTCATCATTCTCTGAGGTTCATCAATCACTGAGGTTCATCAGTTACTGAGGTTCATCATTCTCTGAGGTTCATCATTCTCTGAGGTTCATCAATCACTGAGTTCATCAGTCACTAAGGTTCATCAGTCACTGAGGTTCATCATTCTCTGAGGTTCATCGTTCTCTGAGGTTCATCATTCTCTGAGGTTCATCATTCTCTGAGGTTCATCAATCACTGAGGTTCAGCAGTTACTGAGGCTCATCATTCTCTGAGGTTCATCATTCTCTGAGGTTCATCAGTCACTGAGGTTCATCATTCTCTGAGGTTCATCATTCTCTGAGGTTCATCATTCTCTGAGGTTCATCAATCACTGAGGTTCGTCATTTTCTGAGGTACATCATTCTCTGAGGTTCATCAATCACTGAGGTTCATCAGTTACTGAGGTTCATCATTCTCTGAGGTTCATCATTCTCTGAGGTTCATCATTCTCTGAGGTTCATCAGTCACTGAAGTTCATCAGTCACTGAGGTTCATCATTCACTGAGGTTCATCAGTCACTGAGGTTCATCATTCACTGAAGTTCATCAGTCACTGAGGTTCATCATTCACTGAGGTCCTTCATTCACTGAGGTTCATCACTCTCTGAGGTTCCTCACTCTCTGAGGTTCATCATTTACTGAGGATCATCAGGTGCTAAGGTTCATCAGTCACTGAAGTTCATCAGTCACTGAGGTTCATCATTCACTGAGGTTCATCAGTCACTGAGGTTCATCATTCACTGAGGTTCATCAGTCACTGAGGTTCATCATTCTCTGAGGTTCATCATTCACTGAGGTTCATCATTCTCTGAGGTTCATCAATCACTGAGGTTCATCAGTTACTGAGGTTCATCATTCTCTGAGGTTCATCATTCTCTGAGGTTCATCAATCACTGAGTTCATCAGTCACTGAGGTTCATCAGTCACTGAGGTTCATCATTCTCTGAGGTACATCATTCTCTGAGGTTCATCATTCTCTGAGGTTCATCAGTCACTGAGGTTCATCAGTTACTGAGGCTCATCATTCTCTGAGGTTCTTCATTCTCTGAGGTTCATCAGTCACTGAGGTTCATCAGTTACTGAGGTTCATCATTCTCTGAGGTTCATCATTCTCTGAGGTTCATCATTCTCTGAGGTTCATCATTCACTGAGGTTCATCATTCTCTGAGGTTCATCATTCACTGAGGTTCACCATTCACTGAGGTTCATCAGTCACTGAGGTTCATCAGTCACTGAAGTTCATCAGTTACTGAGGTTCATCATTCACTGAGGTTCATCAGTCACTGAGGTTCATCAGTCACTGAAATTCATCAGTCACTGATGTACATCACTCACTGAGATTCATCATTCTCTGAGGTTCATCATTCTCTGAGGTTCACCATTCACTGAGGTTCATCAGTCACTGAGGTTCATCAGTTACTGAGGCTCATCATTCTCTGAGGTTCATCATTCTCTGAGGTTCATCAGTCACTGAGGTTCATCAGTTACTGAGGTTCATCATTCTCTGAGGTTCATCATTCTCTGAGGTTCATCAATCACTGAGATTCGTCATTCGCTGAGGTTCATCATTCTCTGAGGTTCATCAATCACTGAGGTTCATCAGTTACTGAGGTTCATCATTCTCTGAGGTTCATCATTCTCTGAGGTTCATCATTCTCTGAGGTTCATCAGTCACTGAAGTTCATCAGTCACTGAGGTTCATCATTCACTGAGGTTCATCAGTCACTGAGGTTCATCATTCACTGAAATTCATCAGTCACTGAGGTTCATCATTCACTGAGGTCCTTCATTCACTGAGGTTCATCACTCTCTGAGGTTCATCACTCTCTGAGGTTTATCATTTACTGAGGATCATCAGGTGCTAAGGTTCATCAGTCACTGAGGTTCATCAGTCACTGAAGTTCATCAGTCACTGAGGTACATCACTCACTGAGATTCATCATTCTCTGAGGTTCATCATTCTCTGAGGTTCACCATTCACTGAGGTTCATCAGTCACTGAGGTTCATCAGTCACTGAAGTTCATCAGTCACTGAGGTTCATCATTCACTGAGGTTCATCAGTCACTGAGGTTCATCATTCACTGAGGTTCATCAGTCACTGAGGTTCATCATTCTCTGAGGTTCATCATTCACTGAGGTTCATCAGTCACTGAGGTTCATCATTCACTGAGGTTCATCAGTCACTGAGGTTCATCAGTCACTGAAATTCATCAGTCACTGATGTACATCACTCACTGAGATTCATCATTCTCTGAGGTTCATCATTCTCTGAGGTTCACCATTCACTGAGGTTCATCAGTCACTGAGGTTCATCAGTTACTGAGGCTCATCATTCTCTGACGATCATCAGTCTCTGAGGTTCATCAGTCACTGATTTTCATCAGTTACTGAGGTTCATCATTCTCTGAGGTTTATCATTCTCTGAGGTTCATCATTCTCTGAGGTTCATCAATCACTGAGGTTCGTCATTCGCTGAGGTTCATCATTCTCTGAGGTTCATCAATCACTGAGGTTCATCAGTTACTGAGGTTCATCATTCTCTGAGGTTCATCATTCTCTGAGGTTCATCATTCACTGAGGTTCATCATTCACTGAGGTTCATCAGTCACTGAGGTTCATCAATCACTGAGGTTCATCGGGAGCTAAGGTTCATCAGTCACTGAGGTTCATCATTCTCTGAGGTTCATCATTCTCTGAGGTTCATCAGTCACTGAGGTTCATCATTCTCTGAGGTTCATCAGTCACTGAGGTTCATCCGTCACTGAGGTTCATCAGTCACTGAAGTTCATCAGTCACTGAGGTTCATCGGGAGCTAAGGTTCATCAGTCACTGAGGTTCATCATTCTCTGAGGTTCATCATTCTCTGAGGTTCATCAGTCACTGAGGTTCATCATTCTCTGAGGTTCATCAGTCACTGAGGTTCATCCGTCACTGAGGTTCATCAGTCACTGAAGTTCATCAGTCACTGAGGTTCATCATTCACTGAGGTTCATCATTCACTGAGGTTCATCAATCACTGAGGTTCATCACTCACTGAGGTTTATCAATCACTGAGGTTCATTAGTCACTGAGGTTCATCAATCACTGAGGTTCATCAGTCACTGAGGTTCATCATTCACTGAGGTTCATCAGTCACTGAAGTTCATCAGTCACTGAGATTCATCAGGTGCTACGGTTTCATCATTCACTGAGGTTCATCAATCAGTGAGGTTCATCACTCACTGAGGTTTATCAATCACTGAGGTTCTTCATTCACTGAGGTTTATCACTCACTGAGGTTCATCATTCTCTGAGGTTCATCATTCTCTGAGGTTCACCATTCACTGAGGTTCATCAGTCACTGAGGATCATCAGTCACTGAGGTTCATCATTCACTGAGGTTCATCAATCACTGAAGTTCATCAGTCACTGAGGTTCATCATTCACTGAGGTTCATCATTCACTGAGGTTCAGCAGTCACTGAGGTTCATCAGTCACTGAGGTCCATCATTCACTGAGGTTCTTCATTCACTGAGGTTCTTCATTCACTGAGGTTCATCATTCACTGAAGTTCATCAGTCACTGAGGTTCTTCATTCACTGAGGTTCATCAGTCACTGAGGTTCATCAGTCACTGAGGTTCATCATTCACTGAAGTTCATCAGTCACTGAGGTTCATCATTCACTGCAGTTCCTCAGTCTCTGAGGTTCACCATTCACTGAGGTTCATCACTCTCTGAGGTTCATCATTCACTGAGGATCATCAGGTGCTAAGGTTCATCAGTCACTGAGGTTCATCAGTCACTGAGGTTCATCAGTCACTGAAGTTCATCAGTCACTGAGGTTCATCAGTCACTGAGGTTCATTAGTCACTGAAGTTCATCAGTCACTGAGGTTCATCACTCATTGAGATTCATCATTCTCTGAGGTTCATCATTCTCTGAGGTTCACCATTCACTGAGGTTCATCAGTCACTGAGGTTCATCAGTCACTGAAGTTCATCAGTCACTGAGGTTCATCATTCACTGAGGTTCATCAGTTACTGAGGTTCATCATTCTCTGAGGTTCATCATTCTCTGAGGTTCATCATTCTCTGAGGTTCATCAATCACTAAGGTTCATCAGTTACTGAGGCTCATCATTCTCTGAGGTTCATCATTCTCTGAGGTTCATCAGTCACTGAGGTTCATCATTCTCTGAGGTTCATCATTCTCTGAGGTTGATCATTCTCTGAGGTTCATCATTCTCTGAGTTTCATCAGCTACTGAGGTTCATCATTCACTGAGGTTCATCGATCACTGAAGTTCATCAGTCACTGAGGTTCATCATTCACTGAGGTTCATCATTAACTGAGGTTCAGCAGTCACTGAGGTTCATCAGTCACTGAGGTTCATCATTCACTGAGGTTCTTCATTCACTGAGGTTCTTCATTCACTGAGGTTCATCATTCACTGAAGTTCATCAGTCACTGAGGTTCTTCATTCACTGAGGTTCATCAGTCACTGAGGTTCATCAGTCACTGAGGTTCATCAGTCACTGAGGTTCATCATTCACTGAAGTTCATCAGTCACTGAGGTTCATCATTCACTGAAGTTCATCAGTCACTGAGGTTCATCATTCACTGAGGTTCTTCATTCACTGAGGTTCATCACTCTCTGAGGTTCATCACTCTCTGAGGTTCATCATTCACTGAGGATCATCAGGTGCTAAGGTTCATCAGTCACTGAGGTTCATCAGTCACTGAGGTTCATCAGTGACATGATAGGTCCAAGTCAGCATGGATTTGTGAAAGGGAAATCATGCTTGACAAATCTTCTGGAATTTTTTGAGGATGTTTCCAGTAGAGTGGATAAGGGAGAACCAGTTGATGTGGTATATTTGGACTTTCAGAAGGCGTTCGACAAGGTCCCACACAAGAGATTGATGTGCAAAGTTAGAGCACATGGGATTGGGGGTAGTGTACTGACATGGATTGAGAACTGGTTGTCAGACAGGAAGCAAAGAGTAGGAGTAAATGGGTACTTTTCAGAATGGCAGGCAGTGACTAGTGGGGTACCGCAAGGTTCTGTGCTGGGGCCCCAGCTGTTTACACTGTACATTAATGATTTAGATGAGGGGATTAAATGTAGTATCTCCAAATTTGCGGATGACACTAAGTTGGGTGGCAGTGTGAGCTGCGAGGAGGATGCTGTGAGGCTGCAGAGCGACTTGGATAGGTTAGGTGAGTGGGCAAATGCATGGCAGATGAAGTATAATGTGGATAAATGTGAGGTTATCCACTTTGGTGGTAAAAACAGAGAGACAGACTATTATCTGAATGGTGACAGATTAGGAAAAGGGGAGGTGCAAAGAGACCTGGGTGTCATGGTACATCAGTCATTGAAGGTTGGCATGCAGGTGCAGCAGGTGGTTAAGAAAGCAAATGGCATGTTGGCCTTCATAGCAAGGGGATTTGAGTACAGGGGCAGGGAGGTGTTGCTACAGTTGTACAGGGCATTGGTGAGGCCACACCTGGAGTATTGTGTACAGTTTTGGTCTCCTAACCTGAGGAAGGACATTCTTGCTATTGAGGGAGTGCAGCGAAGGTTCACCAGACTGATTCCCGGGATGGCGGGACTGACCTATCAAGAAAGACTGGATCAACTGGGCTTGTATTCACTGGAGTTCAGAAGAATGAGAGGGGACCTCATAGAAACATATAAAATTCTGACGGGATTAGACAGGTTAGATGCAGGAAGAATGTTCCCAATGTTGGGGAAGTCCAGAACCAGGGGTCACAGTCTAAGGATAAGGGGTAAGCCATTTAGGACCGAGATGCGGAGGAACTTCTTCACCCAGAGAGTGGTGAACCTGTGGAATTCTCTACCACAGAAAGTTGTTGAGGCCAATTCACTAAATATATTCAAAAAGGAGTTAGAAGAGGTCCTTACTGCTAGGGGGATCAAGGGGTATGGCGAGAAAGCAGGAATGGGGTACTGAAGTTGAATGTTCAGCCATGAACTCATTGAATGGCGGTGCAGGCTAGAAGGGCCGAATGGCCTACTCCTGCACCTATTTTCTATGTTTCTATGTTTCTATCAGTTACTGAAGTTCATCAGTCACTGAAGTTCATCAGTCACTGAGGTTCATCAGTCACTGAAGTTCATCAGTCACTGAGGTTCATCATTCACTGAGGTTCATCAGTCACTGAGGTTCATCATTCCCTGAGGTTCATCAGTCACTGAAGTTCATCAGTCACTGAGGTACTTCACTCACTGAGACTCATCATTCTCTGAGGTTCATCATTCTCTGAGGTTCACCATTCACTGAGGTTCATCAGTCACTGAGGTTCATCAGTCACTGAAGTTCATCAATCACTGAGGTTCATCATTCACTGAGGTTCATCAGTCACTGAGGTTCATCATTCCCTGAGGTTCATCAGTTACTGAGGTTCATCATTCTCCGGGGTTCATCATTCTCTGAGGTTCATCAATCACTGAGTTCATCAGTCACTGAGGTTCATCAGTCACTGAGGTTCATCATTCTCTGAGGTTCATCATTCTCTGAGGTTGATCATTCTCTGAGGTTCATCATTCTCTGAGGTTGATCATTCTCTGAGGTTCATCATTCTCTGAGGTTCATCAACCACTGAAGTTCATCAGTCACTGAGGTTCATCATTCACTGAGGTTCATCATTTACTGAGGTTCAGCAGTCACTGAGGTTCATCATTCACTGAGGTCCTTCATTCACTGAGGTACATCACTCTCTGAGGTTCATCACTCTCTGAGGTTCATCATTCACTGAGGATCATCAGGTGCTAAGGTTCATCAGTCACTGAGGGTCATCAGTCACTGAAGTTCATCAGTCACTGAGGTTCATCACTCACTGAGGTTCATCAGTCACTGAGGTTCATCAGTCACTGAAGTTCATCAGTCACTGAGGTTCATCATTCACTGAAGTTCATCAGTCACTGAGGTTCATCATTCACTGAAGTTCATCAGTCACTGAGGTTCATCATTCACTGAGGTCCTTCATTCACTGAGGTACATCACTCTCTGAGGTACATCACTCTCTGAGGTTCATCATTCACTGAGGATCATCAGGTGCTAAGGTTCATCAGTCACTGAGGTTCATCAGTCACTGAAGTTCATCAGTCACTGAGGTTCATCATTCACTGAGGTTCATCAGTCACTGAGGTTCATCAGTCACTGAAGTTCATCAGTCACTGAGGTTCATCATTCTCTGAGGTTCATCATTCTCTGAGGTTCATCAACCACTGAGTACATCAGTCACTGAGGTTCATCAGTCACTGAGGTTCATCATTCTCTGAGGTTCATCATTCTCTGAGGTTCATCATTCTCTGAGGTTCATCATTCTCTGAGGTTCATCAGTCACTGAGGTTCATCAGTTACTGAGGCTCATCATTCTCTGAGGTTCTTCATTCTCTGAGGTTCATCAGTCACTGAGGTTCATCAGATACTGAGGTTCATCATTCTCTGAGGTTCATCATTCTCTGAGGTTCATCATTCTCTGAGGTTCTTCATTCACTGAGGTTCATCACTCTCTGAGGTTCATCACTCTCTGAGGTTCATCATTCACTGAGGATCATCAGGTGCTAAGGTTCATCTGTCACTGAGGTTCATCACTCACTGAGATTCATCATTCTCTGAGGTTCATCATTCACTGAGGTTCACCATTCACTGAGGTTCATCATTCACTGAGGTCCATCAGTCACTGAGGTTCATCATTCTCTGAGGTTCATCATTCACTGAGGTTCATCATTCTCTGAGGTTCATCAATCACTGAGGTTCATCAGTTACTGAGGTTCATCATTCTCTGAGGTTCATCATTCACTGAGGTTCATCATTCTCTGAGGTTCATCAATCACTGAGGTTCATCAGTTACTGAGGTTCATCATTCTCTTAGGTTCATCATTCACTGAGGTTCATCATTCTCTGAGGTTCATCAATCACTGAGTTCATCAGTCACTGAGCTTCATCAGTCACTGAGGTTCATCATTCTCTGAGGTTCATCGTTCTCTGAGGTTCATCATTCTCTGAGGTTCATCATTCTCTGAGGTTCATCAATCACTGAGGTTCAGCAGTTACTGAGGCTCATCATTCTCTGAGGTTCATCATTCTCTGAGGTTCATCAGTCACTGAGGTTCATCATTCTCTGAGGTTCATCATTCTCTGAGGTTCATCATTCTCTGAGGTTCATCAATCACTGAGGTTCGTCATTCTCTGAGGTTCATCATTCTCTGAGGTTCATCAATCACTGAGGTTCATCAGTTACTGAGGTTCATCATTCTCTGAGGTTCATCATTCTCTGAGGTTCATCATTCTCTGAGGTTCATCAGTCACTGAAGTTCATCAGTCACTGAGGTTCATCATTCACTGAGGTTCATCAGTCACTGAGGTTCATCATTCACTGAAGTTCATCAGTCACTGAGGTTCATCATTCACTGAGGTCCTTCATTCACTGAGGTTCATCACTCTCTGAGGTTCCTCACTCTCTGAGGTTCATCATTTACTGAGGATCATCAGGTGCTAAGGTTCATCAGTCACTGAAGTTCATCAGTCACTGAGGTTCATCATTCACTGAGGTTCATCAGTCACTGAGGTTCATCATTCACTGAGGTTCATCAGTCACTGAGGTTCATCATTCTCTGAGGTTCATCATTCACTGAGGTTTATCATTCTCTGAGGTTCATCAATCACTGAGGTTCATCAGTTACTGAGGTTCATCATTCTCTGAGGTTCATCATTCTCTGAGGTTCATCAATCACTGAGTTCATCAGTCACTGAGGTTCATCAGTCACTGAGGTTCATCATTCTCTGAGGTACATCATTCTCTGAGGTTCATCATTCTCTGAGGTTCATCAGTCACTGAGGTTCATCAGTTACTGAGGCTCATCATTCTCTGAGGTTCTTCATTCTCTGAGGTTCATCAGTCACTGAGGTTCATCAATCACTAAGGTTCATCAGTTACTGAGGCTCATCATTCTCTGAGGTTCATCATTCTCTGAGGTTCATCATTCACTGAGGTTCATCAGTCACTGAGGTTCATCATTCTCTGAGGTTCATCATTCACTGAGGTTCACCATTCACTGAGGTTCATCAGTCACTGAGGTTCATCAGTCACTGAAGTTCATCAGTTACTGAGGTTCATCATTCACTGAGGTTCATCAGTCACTGAGGTTCATCAGTCACTGAAATTCATCAGTCACTGATGTACATCACTCACTGAGATTCATCATTCTCTGAGGTTCATCATTCTCTGAGGTTCACCATTCACTGAGGTTCATCAGTCACTGAGGTTCATCAGTTACTGAGGCTCATCATTCTCTGAGGTTCATCATTCTCTGAGGTTCATCAGTCACTGAGGTTCATCAGTTACTGAGGTTCATCATTCTCTGAGGTTCATCATTCTCTGAGGTTCATCAATCACTGAGGTTCGTCATTCGCTGAGGTTCATCATTCTCTGAGGTTCATCAATCACTGAGGTTCATCAGTTACTGAGGTTCATCATTCTCTGAGGTTCATCATTCTCTGAGGTTCATCATTTTCTGAGGTTCATCAGTCACTGAAGTTCATCAGTCACTGAGGTTCATCATTCACTGAGATTCATCAGTCACTGAGGTTCATCATTCACTGAAGTTCATCAGTCACTGAGGTTCATCATTCACTGAGGTCCTTCATTCACTGAGGTTCATCACTCTCTGAGGTTCATCACTCTCTGAGGTTTATCATTTACTGAGGATCATCAATCACTAAGGTTCATCAGTCACTGAGGTTCATCAGTCACTGAAGTTCATCAGTCACTGAGGTACATCACTCACTGAGATTCATCATTCTCTGAGGTTCATCATTCTCTGAGGTTCACCATTCACTGAGGTTCATCAGTCACTGAGGTTCATCAGTCACTGAAGTTCATCAGTCACTGAGGTTCATCATTCACTGAGGTTCATCAGTCACTGAAGTTCATCAGTCACTGAGGTTCATCATTCTCTGAGGTTCATCAGTCACTGAAGTTCATCAGTCACTGAGATTCATCATTCTCTGAGGTTCATCATTCTCTGAGGTTCACCATTCACTGAGGTTCATCAGTCACTGAGGTTCATCAGTCACTGAAGTTCATCAGTCACTGAGGTTCATCATTCACTGAGGTTCATCAGTCACTGAGGTTCATCATTCACTGAGGTTCATCAGTCACTGAGGTTCATCATTCTCTGAGGTTCATCATTCACTGAGGTTCATCATTCTCTGAGGTTCATCAATCACTGAGGTTCATCAGTTACTGAGGTTCATCATTCTCTGAGGTTCATCATTCTCTGAGGTTCATCAATCACTGAGTTCATCAGTCACTGAAGTTCATCAGTCACTGAGGTTCATCATTCTCTGAGGTTCATCATTCTCTGAGGTTCATCAGTCACTGAGGTTCATCAGTTACTGAGGCTCATCATTCTCTGAGGTTCTTCATTCTCTGAGGTTCATCAGTCACTGAGGTTCATCAGTTACTGAGGTTCATCATTCTCTGAGGTTCATCATTCTCTGAGGTTCATCAGTCACTGAGGTTCATCATTCTCTGAGGTTCATCATTCACTGAGGTTCATCAGTCACTGAGGTTCATCATTCTCTGAGGTTCATCATTCACTGAGGTTCAACATTCACTGAGGTTCATCAGTCACTGAGGTTCATCAGTCACTGAAGTTCATCAGTCACTGAGGTTCATCATTCACTGAGGTTCATCAGTCACTGAGGTTCATCAGTCACTGAAATTCATCAGTCACTGATGTACATCACTCACTGAGATTCATCATTCTCTGAGGTTCATCATTCTCTGAGGTTCACCATTCACTGAGGTTCATCAGTCACTGAGGTTCATCAGTTACTGAGGCTCATCATTCTCTGACGATCATCAGTCTCTGAGGTTCATCAGTCACTGATTTTCATCAGTTACTGAGGTTCATCATTCTCTGAGGTTCATCATTCTCTGAGGTTCATCATTCTCTGAGGTTCATCAATCACTGAGGTTCGTCATTCGCTGAGGTTCATCATTCTCTGAGGTTCATCAATCACTGAGGTTCATCAGTTACTGAGGTTCATCATTCTCTGAGGTTCATCATTCTCTGAGGTTCATCATTCACTGAGGTTCATCATTCACTGAGGTTCATCAGTCACTGAGGTTCATCAATCACTGAGGTTCATCGGGAGCTAAGGTTCATCAGTCACTGAGGTTCATCATTCACTGAGGTTCATCATTCTCTGAGGTTCATCAGTCACTGAGGTTCATCCGTCACTGAGGTTCATCAGTCACTGAGGTTCATCAGTCACTGAGTTTCATCATTCACTGAAGTTCATCAGTCACTGAAGTTCATCAGTCACTGAGGTTCATCATTCACTGAGGTTCATCCTTCACTGAGGTTCATCAGACACTGAGGTTCATCAGTCACTGAGGTTCATCATTCACTGAGGTTCATCAGTCACTGAGGTTCATCATTCACTGAGGTTCATCATTCACTGAGGTTCATCAATCACTGAGGTTCATCACTCACTGAGGTTCATCAGTCACTGAGGTTCATCATTCACTGAGGTTCATCAGTCACTGAGGTTCATCATTCACTGAGGTTCATCATTCACTGAGGTTTATCAATCACTGAGGTTCATTAGTCACTGAGGTTCATCATTCACTGAGGTTCATCAGTCACTGAAGTTCATCAGTCACTGAGATTCATCAGGTGCTACGGTTTCATCATTCACTGAGGTTCATCAATCAGTGAGGTTCATCACTCACTGAGGTTTATCACTCACTGAGGTTCATCATTCTCTGAGGTTCATCATTCTCTGAGGTTCACCATTCACTGAGGTTCATCAGTCACTGAGGTTCATCAATCACTGAAGTTCTTCAGTCACTGAGGTTCATCATTCACTGAAGTTCATCAGTCACTGAGGTTCATCATTCACTGAGGTTCATCATTAACTGAGGTTCAGCAGTCACTGAGGTTCATCAGTCACTGAGGTTCATCATTCACTGAGATTCTTCATTCACTGAGGTTCTTCATTCACTGAGGTTCATCATTCACTGAAGTTCATCAGTCACTGAGGTTCTTCATTCACTGAGGTTCATCAGTCACTGAGGTTCATCAGTCACTGAGGTTCATCAGTCACTGAGGTTCATCATTCACTGAAGTTCATCAGTCACTGAGGTTCATCATTCACTGAAGTTCATCAGTCACTGAGGTTCATCATTCACTGAGGTTCTTCATTCACTGAGGTTCATCACTCTCTGAGGTTCATCACTCTCTGAGGTTCATCATTCACTGAGGATCATCAGGTGCTAAGGTTCATCAGTCACTGAGGTTCATCAGTCACTGAGGTTCATCAGTGACATGATAGGTCCAAGTCAGCATGGATTTGTGAAAGGAAATCATGCTTGACAATCTTCTGGAATTTTTTGAGGATGTTTCCAGTAGAGTGGATAAGGGAGAACCAGTTGATGTGGTATATTTGGACTTTCAGAAGGCGTTCGACAAGGTCCCACACAAGAGATTGATGTGCAAAGTTAGAGCACATGGGATTGGGGGTAGTGTACTGACATGGATTGAGAACTGGTTGTCAGACAGGAAGCAAAGAGTAGGAGTAAATGGGTACTTTTCAGAATGGCAGGCAGTGACTAGTGGGGTACCGCAAGGTTCTGTGCTGGGGCCCCAGCTGTTTACACTGTACATTAATGATTTAGATGAGGGGATTAAATGTAGTATCTCCAAATTTGCGGATGACACTAAGTTGGGTGGCAGTGTGAGCTGCGAGGAGGATGCTGTGAGGCTGCAGAGCGACTTGGATAGGTTAGGTGAGTGGGCAAATGCATGGCAGATGAAGTATAATGTGGATAAATGTGAGGTTATCCACTTTGGTGGTAAAAACAGAGAGACAGACTATTATCTGAATGGTGACAGATTAGGAAAAGGGGAGGTGCAAAGAGACCTGGGTGTCATGGTACATCAGTCATTGAAGGTTGGCATGCAGGTGCAGCAGGCGGTTAAGAAAGCAAATGGCATGTTGGCCTTCATAGCAAGGGGATTTGAGTACAGGGGCAGGGAGGTGTTGCTACAGTTGTACAGGGCATTGGTGAGGCCACACCTGGAGTATTGTGTACAGTTTTGGTCTCCTAACCTGAGGAAGGACATTCTTGCTATTGAGGGAGTGCAGCGAAGGTTCACCAGACTGATTCCCGGGATGGCGGGACTGACCTATCAAGAAAGACTGGATCAACTGGGCTTGTATTCACTGGAGTTCAGAAGAATGAGAGGGGACCTCATAGAAACATATAAAATTCTGACGGGGTTAGACAGGTTAGATGCAGGAAGAATGTTCCCAATGTTGGGGAAGTCCAGAACCAGGGGTCACAGTCTAAGGATAAGGGGTAAGCCATTTAGGACCGAGATGCGGAGGAACTTCTTCACCCAGAGAGTGGTGAACCTGTGGAATTCTCTACCACAGAAAGTTGTTGAGGCCAATTCACTAAATATATTCAAAAAGGAGTTAGATGAGGTCCTTACTGCTAGGGGGATCAAGGGGTATGGCGAGAAAGCAGGAATGGGGTACTGAAGTTGAATGTTCAGCCATGAACTCATTGAATGGCGGTGCAGGCTAGAAGGGCCGAATGGCCTACTCCTGCACCTATTTTCTATGTTTCTATGTTTCTATCAGTTACTGAAGTTCATCAGTCACTGAAGTTCATCAGTCACTGAGGTTCATCAGTCACTGAAGTTCATCAGTCACTGAGGTTCATCATTCACTGAGGTTCATCAGTCACTGAGGTTCATCATTCCCTGAGGTTCATCAGTTACTGAGGTTCATCATTCTCCGGGGTTCATCATTCTCTGAGGTTCATCAATCACTGAGTTCATCAGTCACTGAGGTTCATCAGTCACTGAGGTTCATCATTCTCTGAGGTTGATCATTCTCTGAGGTTCATCATTCTCTGAGGTTGATCATTCTCTGAGGTTCATCAGTCACTGAGGTTCATCATTCACTGAGGTTCATCATTTACTGAGGTTCAGCAGTCACTGAGGTTCATCAGTCACTGAGGTTCACCATTCACTGAGGTTCTTCATTCACTGAGGTTCTTCATTCACTGAGGTTCATCATTCACTGAAGTTCATCAGTCACTGAGGTTCTTCATTCACTGAGGTTCATCAGTCACTGAGGTTCATCAGTCACTGAGGTTCATCATTCACTGAAGTTCATCAGTCACTGAGGTTCATCATTCACTGAAGTTCATCAGTCACTGATGTTCATCATTCACTGAGGTTCTTCATTCACTGAGGTTCATCACTCTCTGAGGTTCATCACTCTCTGAGGTTCATCATTCACTGAGGATCATCAGGTGCTAAGGTTCATCAGTCACTGAGGTTCATCAGTCACTGAGGTTCATCAGTCACTGAAGTTCATCAGTCACTGAGGTTCATCAGTCACTGAGGTTCATCAGTCACTGAAGTTCATCAGTCACTGAGGTTCATCATTCACTGAGGTTCATCAGTCACTGAGGTTCATCAGTCACTGAAGTTCATCAGTCACTGAGGTACATCACTCACTGAGATTCATCATTCTCTGAGGTTCATCATTCTCTGAGGTTCACCATTCACTGAGGTTCATCAGTCACTGAGGTTCATCAGTCACTGAGGTTCATCAATCACTGAGGTTCATCATTCACTGAGGTTCATCAGTCACTGAAGTTCATCAATCACTGAGGTTCATCAGTCACTGAGGTTCATCAGTCACTGAGGTTCATCATTTACTGAGGTTCATCAGTCACTGAGGTTCATCATTCTCTGAGGTTCATCAGTCACTGAGGTTCATCAGTCACTGAGGTTCATCATTCTCTGAGGTTCATCATTCTCTGAGGTTCATCAATCACTGAGTTCATCATTCACTGAGGTTCATCAGTCACTGAGGTTCATCATTCTCTGAGGTTCATCATTCTCTGAGGTTCATCATTCTCTGAGGTTCATCATTCTCTGAGGTTCATCAATCACTAAGGTTCATCAGTTACTGAGGCTCATCATTCTCTGAGGTTCATCATTCTCTGAGGTTCATCAGTCACTGAGGTTCATCATTCTCTGAGGTTCATCATTCTCTGAGGTTCATCATTCTCTGAGGTTCATCATTCTCTGAGGTTCATCAATCACTGAGGTTCGTCATTCTCAGAGGTTCATCATTCTCTGAAGTTCATCATTCTCTGAGGTTCATCATTCTCTGAGGTTCATCAATCACTGAGGTTCATCATTCACTGAGATTCATCAGTCACTGAGGTTCATCAGTCACTGAGGTTCATCAATCACTGAGGTTCATCAGTCACTGAGGTTCATCATTCACTGAGGTTCATCAGTCACTGAGGTTCATCACTCTCTGAGGTTCATCAGTCACTGAGGTTCATCAGTCACTGAGGTTCATCAATCACTGAGGTTCATCAGACACTGAGGTTCATCAGTCACTGAAGTTCATCACTCTCTGAGGTTCATCAATCACTGAGGTTCATCATTCACTGAGGTTCATCATTCACTGAGGTTCATCAGTCACTGAGGTTCATCAATCACTGAGGTTCATCATTCACTGAGGTTCATCACTCACTGTGTTTCATCATTCACTGAGGTTCATCATTCACTGAGGTTCATCAATCACAGAAGTTTATCAGTCACTGAAGTTCATCAGACAATAAGGTTCATCAGTCACTGAGGTTCATCAGTCACTGAGGTTCTTCATTCACTGAGATTCATCAGACACTGAGGTTCATCATTCTCTGAGGTTCATCAGTCATGGAGGTGCATCATTCACTGAGGTTCATCAGTCACTGAGGTTCATCGGGAGCAAAGGTTCATCAGTCACTGAGGTTCATCATTCACTGAGGTTCATCAGACACTGAGGTTCATCATTCACTGAGGTTCATCATTCACTGAGGTTCATCAGACACTGAGGTTCATCAGTCACTGAGGTTCATCAATCACTGAGGTTCATCAGTCTCTGAGGTTCATCAGTCACTGAGGTTCATCAGTCACTGAAGTTCATCAGTCACTGAGGTTCATCATTCACTGAGGTTCATCATTCACTGAGGTTCATCAGTCACTGAGGTTCATCAGTCACTGAGGTTCATCAGTCACTGAGGTTCATCAGACACTGAGGTTCATCAGTCACTGAGGTTCATCACTCTCTGAGGTTCATCAATCACTGAGGTTCAACAGTTACTGAGGTTCATCATTCATTGAGGTTCATCATTCACTGAGGTTCATCATTCACTGAGGTTCATCAGTCACTGAGGTTCATCAATCACTGAGGTTCATCAGTCTCTGAGGTTCATCAGTCACTGAGGTTCATCAATCACTGAGGTTCATCAATCACTGAGGTTCATCAGTCACTGAGGTTCATCAGTCACTGAGGTTCATCAATCACTGAGGTTCATCAGTCACTGAGGTTGATCAGTCACTGAGGTTCATCAGTCACTGAGGTTCATCAATCACTGAGGTTCATCAGTCACTGAGGTTTATCAGTCACTGAGGTTCATCAGTCACTGAGGTTTATCAGTCACTGAGGTTCATCAATCACTGAGGTTCATCAGTCACTGAGGTTGATCAATCACTGAGGTTCATCAGTCACTGAGGTTGATCAATCACTGAGGTTGATCAATCACTGAGGTTCATCAGTCACTGAGGTTCATCAATCACTGAGGTTGATCAATCACTGAGGTTCATCAGTCACTGAGGTTTATCAGTCACTGAGGTTGATCAATCACTGAGGTTCATCAGTCACTGAGGTTGATCAATCACTGAGGTTCATCAATCACTGAGGTTCATCAGTCACTGAGGTTGATCAATCACTGAGGTTCATCAGTCACTGAGGTTTATCAATCACTGAGGTTCATCATTCACTGAGGTTTATCAGTCACTGAGGTTGATCGGGAGCTAAGGTTCATCAGTCCCTGAGGTTCATCACTCTCTGAGGTTCATCAGTCACTGGGGTTCATCAGTCACTTAGGTTCATCAATCACTGAGGTTCATCAATCACTGAGGTTCATCAGTCACTGAGGTTCATCAACCACTGAGGTTCATCAGTCACTGAGGTTCATCAGTCACTGTGGTTCATCAATCACTGAGGTTCATCAGTCACTGAGGTTCATCATTCTCTGAGGTTCATCAGTCACTGAGGTTCATCATTCTCTGAGGTTCATCAGTCACTGAGGTTCATCATTCACTGAGGTTCATCAGTCACTGAGGTTCATCATTCTCTGAGGTTCATCAGTCACTGAGGTTCATCATTCACTGAGGTTCATCAGTCACTGAGGTTCATCATTCACTGAAGTTCATCATTCACTGAGATTCATCAGGCACAGAGGTTCATCAGTCACTGAGGTTCATCGGGAGCTAAGGTCTATCTGTCCCTGAGGTTCATCAATCACTGAGGTTCATCGGGAGCTAAGGTTCATCAGTCACTGAGGTTCATCATTCACTGAGGTTCATCATTCACTGAGGTTCATCAGTACTGAGGTTCATCATTCACTGAGGTTCATCATTCACTGAGGTTCTTCATTCACTGAGGTTCATCAGTCACTGAGGTTCATCACTCACTGAGGTTAATCATTCACTGAAGTTCATCAGTCACTGAGGTTCATCATTCACTGAGGTTCATCATTCACTGAGGTTCATCAGACACTGAGGTTCATCAATCACTGAGGTTCATCAGTCACTGAGGTTCATCATTCACTGAGGTTCATCATTCACTGAGGTTCACCATTCACTGAGGTTCATCAGTCACTGAGGTTCATCAGTCACTGAAGTTCATCAGTTACTGAGGTTCATCATTCACTGAGGTTCATCAGTCACTGAGGTTCATCAGTCACTGAAATTCATCAGTCACTGATGTACATCACTCACTGAGATTCATCATTCTCTGAGGTTCATCATTCTCTGAGGTTCACCATTCACTGAGGTTCATCAGTCACTGAGGTTCATCAGTTACTGAGGCTCATCATTCTCTGAGGTTCATCATTCTCTGAGGTTCATCAGTCACTGAGGTTCATCAGTTACTGAGGTTCATCATTCTCTGAGGTTCATCATTCTCTGAGGTTCATCAATCACTGAGGTTCGTCATTCGCTGAGGTTCATCATTCTCTGAGGTTCATCAATCACTGAGGTTCATCAGTTACTGAGGTTCATCATTCTCTGAGGTTCATCATTCTCTGAGGTTCATCATTCTCTGAGGTTCATCAGTCACTGAAGTTCATCAGTCACTGAGGTTCATCATTCACTGAGATTCATCAGTCACTGAGGTTCATCATTCACTGAAGTTCATCAGTCACTGAGGTTCATCATTCACTGAGGTCCTTCATTCACTGAGGTTCATCACTCTCTGAGGTTCATCACTCTCTGAGGTTTATCATTTACTGAGGATCATCAATCACTAAGGTTCATCAGTCACTGAGGTTCATCAGTCACTGAAGTTCATCAGTCACTGAGGTACATCACTCACTGAGATTCATCATTCTCTGAGGTTCATCATTCTCTGAGGTTCACCATTCACTGAGGTTCATCAGTCACTGAGGTTCATCAGTCACTGAAGTTCATCAGTCACTGAGGTTCATCATTCACTGAGGTTCATCAGTCACTGAGGTTCATCAGTTACTGAGGTTCATCAGTCACTGAGGTTCATCATTCTCTGAGGTTCATCAGTCACTGAGGTTCATCATTCTCTGAGGTTCATCATTCACTGAGGTTCATCAGTCACTGAGGTTCATCATTCTCTGAGGTTCATCATTCACTGAGGTTCAACATTCACTGAGGTTCATCAGTCACTGAGGTTCATCAGTCACTGAAGTTCATCAGTCACTGAGGTTCATCATTCACTGAGGTTCATCAGTCACTGAGGTTCATCAGTCACTGAAATTCATCAGTCACTGATGTACATCACTCACTGAGATTCATCATTCTCTGAGGTTCATCATTCTCTGAGGTTCACCATTCACTGAGGTTCATCAGTCACTGAGGTTCATCAGTTACTGAGGCTCATCATTCTCTGACGATCATCAGTCTCTGAGGTTCATCAGTCACTGATTTTCATCAGTTACTGAGGTTCATCATTCTCTGAGGTTCATCATTCTCTGAGGTTCATCATTCTCTGAGGTTCATCAATCACTGAGGTTCGTCATTCGCTGAGGTTCATCATTCTCTGAGGTTCATCAATCACTGAGGTTCATCAGTTACTGAGGTTCATCATTCTCTGAGGTTCATCATTCTCTGAGGTTCATCATTCACTGAGGTTCATCATTCACTGAGGTTCATCAGTCACTGAGGTTCATCAATCACTGAGGTTCATCGGGAGCTAAGGTTCATCAGTCACTGAGGTTCATCATTCACTGAGGTTCATCATTCTCTGAGGTTCATCAGTCACTGAGGTTCATCCGTCACTGAGGTTCATCAGTCACTGAGGTTCATCAGTCACTGAGTTTCATCATTCACTGAAGTTCATCAGTCACTGAAGTTCATCAGTCACTGAGGTTCATCATTCACTGAGGTTCATCCTTCACTGAGGTTCATCAGACACTGAGGTTCATCAGTCACTGAGGTTCATCAGTCACTGAGGTTCATCATTCACTGAGGTTCATCAGTCACTGAGGTTCATCATTCACTGAGGTTCATCATTCACTGAGGTTCATCAATCACTGAGGTTCATCACTCACTGAGGTTCATCAGTCACTGAGGTTCATCATTCACTGAGGTTCATCAGTCACTGAGGTTCATCATTCACTGAGGTTCATCATTCACTGAGGTTTATCAATCACTGAGGTTCATTAGTCACTGAGGTTCATCAATCACTGAGGTTCATCAGTCACTGAGGTTCATCATTCACTGAGGTTCATCAGTCACTGAAGTTCATCAGTCACTGAGATTCATCAGGTGCTACGGTTTCATCATTCACTGAGGTTCATCAATCAGTGAGGTTCATCACTCACTGAGGTTTATCACTCACTGAGGTTCATCATTCTCTGAGGTTCATCATTCTCTGAGGTTCACCATTCACTGAGGTTCATCAGTCACTGAGGTTCATCAATCACTGAAGTTCTTCAGTCACTGAGGTTCATCATTCACTGAAGTTCATCAGTCACTGAGGTTCATCATTCACTGAGGTTCATCATTAACTGAGGTTCAGCAGTCACTGAGGTTCATCAGTCACTGAGGTTCATCATTCACTGAGATTCTTCATTCACTGAGGTTCTTCATTCACTGAGGTTCATCATTCACTGAAGTTCATCAGTCACTGAGGTTCTTCATTCACTGAGGTTCATCAGTCACTGAGGTTCATCAGTCACTGAGGTTCATCAGTCACTGAGGTTCATCATTCACTGAAGTTCATCAGTCACTGAGGTTCATCATTCACTGAAGTTCATCAGTCACTGAGGTTCATCATTCACTGAGGTTCTTCATTCACTGAGGTTCATCACTCTCTGAGGTTCATCACTCTCTGAGGTTCATCATTCACTGAGGATCATCAGGTGCTAAGGTTCATCAGTCACTGAGGTTCATCAGTCACTGAGGTTCATCAGTGACATGATAGGTCCAAGTCAGCATGGATTTGTGAAAGGAAATCATGCTTGACAAATCTTCTGGAATTTTTTGAGGATGTTTCCAGTAGAGTGGATAAGGGAGAACCAGTTGATGTGGTATATTTGGACTTTCAGAAGGCGTTCGACAAGGTCCCACACAAGAGATTGATGTGCAAAGTTAGAGCACATGGGATTGGGGGTAGTGTACTGACATGGATTGAGAACTGGTTGTCAGACAGGAAGCAAAGAGTAGGAGTAAATGGGTACTTTTCAGAATGGCAGGCAGTGACTAGTGGGGTACCGCAAGGTTCTGTGCTGGGGCCCCAGCTGTTTACACTGTACATTAATGATTTAGATGAGGGGATTAAATGTAGTATCTCCAAATTTGCGGATGACACTAAGTTGGGTGGCAGTGTGAGCTGCGAGGAGGATGCTGTGAGGCTGCAGAGCGACTTGGATAGGTTAGGTGAGTGGGCAAATGCATGGCAGATGAAGTATAATGTGGATAAATGTGAGGTTATCCACTTTGGTGGTAAAAACAGAGAGACAGACTATTATCTGAATGGTGACAGATTAGGAAAAGGGGAGGTGCAAAGAGACCTGGGTGTCATGGTACATCAGTCATTGAAGGTTGGCATGCAGGTGCAGCAGGCGGTTAAGAAAGCAAATGGCATGTTGGCCTTCATAGCAAGGGGATTTGAGTACAGGGGCAGGGAGGTGTTGCTACAGTTGTACAGGGCATTGGTGAGGCCACACCTGGAGTATTGTGTACAGTTTTGGTCTCCTAACCTGAGGAAGGACATTCTTGCTATTGAGGGAGTGCAGCGAAGGTTCACCAGACTGATTCCCGGGATGGCGGGACTGACCTATCAAGAAAGACTGGATCAACTGGGCTTGTATTCACTGGAGTTCAGAAGAATGAGAGGGGACCTCATAGAAACATATAAAATTCTGACGGGGTTAGACAGGTTAGATGCAGGAAGAATGTTCCCAATGTTGGGGAAGTCCAGAACCAGGGGTCACAGTCTAAGGATAAGGGGTAAGCCATTTAGGACCGAGATGCGGAGGAACTTCTTCACCCAGAGAGTGGTGAACCTGTGGAATTCTCTACCACAGAAAGTTGTTGAGGCCAATTCACTAAATATATTCAAAAAGGAGTTAGATGAGGTCCTTACTGCTAGGGGGATCAAGGGGTATGGCGAGAAAGCAGGAATGGGGTACTGAAGTTGAATGTTCAGCCATGAACTCATTGAATGGCGGTGCAGGCTAGAAGGGCCGAATGGCCTACTCCTGCACCTATTTTCTATGTTTCTATGTTTCTATCAGTTACTGAAGTTCATCAGTCACTGAAGTTCATCAGTCACTGAGGTTCATCAGTCACTGAAGTTCATCAGTCACTGAGGTTCATCATTCACTGAGGTTCATCAGTCACTGAGGTTCATCATTCCCTGAGGTTCATCAGTTACTGAGGTTCATCATTCTCCGGGGTTCATCATTCTCTGAGGTTCATCAATCACTGAGTTCATCAGTCACTGAGGTTCATCAGTCACTGAGGTTCATCATTCTCTGAGGTTCATCATTCTCTGAGGTTGATCATTCTCTGAGGTTCATCATTCTCTGAGGTTGATCATTCTCTGAGGTTCATCAGTCACTGAGGTTCATCATTCACTGAGGTTCATCATTTACTGAGGTTCAGCAGTCACTGAGGTTCATCAGTCACTGAGGTTCACCATTCACTGAGGTTCTTCATTCACTGAGGTTCTTCATTCACTGAGGTTCATCATTCACTGAAGTTCATCAGTCACTGAGGTTCTTCATTCACTGAGGTTCATCAGTCACTGAGGTTCATCAGTCACTGAGGTTCATCATTCACTGAAGTTCATCAGTCACTGAGGTTCATCATTCACTGAAGTTCATCAGTCACTGATGTTCATCATTCACTGAGGTTCTTCATTCACTGAGGTTCATCACTCTCTGAGGTTCATCACTCTCTGAGGTTCATCATTCACTGAGGATCATCAGGTGCTAAGGTACATCAGTCACTGAGGTTCATCAGTCACTGAGGTTCATCAGTCACTGAAGTTCATCAGTCACTGAGGTTCATCAGTCACTGAGGTTCATCAGTCACTGAAGTTCATCAGTCACTGAGGTTCATCATTCACTGAGGTTCATCAGTCACTGAGGTTCATCAGTCACTGAAGTTCATCAGTCACTGAGGTACATCACTCACTGAGATTCATCATTCTCTGAGGTTCATCATTCTCTGAGGTTCACCATTCACTGAGGTTCATCAGTCACTGAGGTTCATCAGTCACTGAGGTTCATCAATCACTGAGGTTCATCATTCACTGAGGTTCATCAGTCACTGAAGTTCATCAATCACTGAGGTTCATCAGTCACTGAGGTTCATCAGTCACTGAGGTTCATCATTTACTGAGGTTCATCAGTCACTGAGGTTCATCATTCTCTGAGGTTCATCAGTCACTGAGGTTCATCAGTCACTGAGGTTCATCATTCTCTGAGGTTCATCATTCTCTGAGGTTCATCAATCACTGAGTTCATCATTCACTGAGGTTCATCAGTCACTGAGGTTCATCATTCTCTGAGGTTCATCATTCTCTGAGGTTCATCATTCTCTGAGGTTCATCATTCTCTGAGGTTCATCAATCACTAAGGTTCATCAGTTACTGAGGCTCATCATTCTCTGAGGTTCATCATTCTCTGAGGTTCATCAGTCACTGAGGTTCATCATTCTCTGAGGTTCATCATTCTCTGAGGTTCATCATTCTCTGAGGTTCATCATTCTCTGAGGTTCATCAATCACTGAGGTTCGTCATTCTCAGAGGTTCATCATTCTCTGAAGTTCATCATTCTCTGAGGTTCATCATTCTCTGAGGTTCATCAATCACTGAGGTTCATCATTCACTGAGATTCATCAGTCACTGAGGTTCATCAGTCACTGAGGTTCATCAATCACTGAGGTTCATCAGTCACTGAGGTTCATCATTCACTGAGGTTCATCAGTCACTGAGGTTCATCACTCTCTGAGGTTCATCAGTCACTGAGGTTCATCAGTCACTGAGGTTCATCAATCACTGAGGTTCATCAGACACTGAGGTTCATCAGTCACTGAAGTTCATCACTCTCTGAGGTTCATCAATCACTGAGGTTCATCATTCACTGAGGTTCATCATTCACTGAGGTTCATCAGTCACTGAGGTTCATCAATCACTGAGGTTCATCATTCACTGAGGTTCATCACTCACTGTGTTTCATCATTCACTGAGGTTCATCATTCACTGAGGTTCATCAATCACAGAAGTTTATCAGTCACTGAAGTTCATCAGACAATAAGGTTCATCAGTCACTGAGGTTCATCAGTCACTGAGGTTCTTCATTCACTGAGATTCATCAGACACTGAGGTTCATCATTCTCTGAGGTTCATCAGTCATGGAGGTGCATCATTCACTGAGGTTCATCAGTCACTGAGGTTCATCGGGAGCAAAGGTTCATCAGTCACTGAGGTTCATCATTCACTGAGGTTCATCAGACACTGAGGTTCATCATTCACTGAGGTTCATCATTCACTGAGGTTCATCAGACACTGAGGTTCATCAGTCACTGAGGTTCATCAATCACTGAGGTTCAGCAGTCTCTGAGGTTCATCAGTCACTGAGGTTCATCAGTCACTGAAGTTCATCAGTCACTGAGGTTCATCATTCACTGAGGTTCATCATTCACTGAGGTTCATCAGTCACTGAGGTTCATCAGTCACTGAGGTTCATCAGTCACTGAGGTTCATCAGACACTGAGGTTCATCAGTCACTGAGGTTCATCACTCTCTGAGGTTCATCAATCACTGAGGTTCAACAGTTACTGAGGTTCATCATTCATTGAGGTTCATCATTCACTGAGGTTCATCATTCACTGAGGTTCATCAGTCACTGAGGTTCATCAATCACTGAGGTTCATCAGTCTCTGAGGTTCATCAGTCACTGAGGTTCATCAATCACTGAGGTTCATCAATCACTGAGGTTCATCAGTCACTGAGGTTCATCAGTCACTGAGGTTCATCAATCACTGAGGTTCATCAGTCACTGAGGTTGATCAGTCACTGAGGTTCATCAGTCACTGAGGTTCATCAATCACTGAGGTTCATCAGTCACTGAGGTTTATCAGTCACTGAGGTTCATCAGTCACTGAGGTTTATCAGTCACTGAGGTTCATCAATCACTGAGGTTCATCAGTCACTGAGGTTGATCAATCACTGAGGTTCATCAGTCACTGAGGTTGATCAATCACTGAGGTTGATCAATCACTGAGGTTCATCAGTCACTGAGGTTCATCAATCACTGAGGTTGATCAATCACTGAGGTTCATCAGTCACTGAGGTTTATCAGTCACTGAGGTTGATCAATCACTGAGGTTCATCAGTCACTGAGGTTGATCAATCACTGAGGTTCATCAATCACTGAGGTTCATCAGTCACTGAGGTTGATCAATCACTGAGGTTCATCAGTCACTGAGGTTTATCAATCACTGAGGTTCATCATTCACTGAGGTTTATCAGTCACTGAGGTTGATCGGGAGCTAAGGTTCATCAGTCCCTGAGGTTCATCACTCTCTGAGGTTCATCAGTCACTGGGGTTCATCAGTCACTTAGGTTCATCAATCACTGAGGTTCATCAATCACTGAGGTTCATCAGTCACTGAGGTTCATCAACCACTGAGGTTCATCAGTCACTGAGGTTCATCAGTCACTGTGGTTCATCAATCACTGAGGTTCATCAGTCACTGAGGTTCATCATTCTCTGAGGTTCATCAGTCACTGAGGTTCATCATTCTCTGAGGTTCATCAGTCACTGAGGTTCATCATTCACTGAGGTTCATCAGTCACTGAGGTTCATCATTCTCTGAGGTTCATCAGTCACTGAGGTTCATCATTCACTGAGGTTCATCAGTCACTGAGGTTCATCATTCACTGAAGTTCATCATTCACTGAGATTCATCAGGCACAGAGGTTCATCAGTCACTGAGGTTCATCGGGAGCTAAGGTCTATCTGTCCCTGAGGTTCATCAATCACTGAGGTTCATCGGGAGCTAAGGTTCATCAGTCACTGAGGTTCATCATTCACTGAGGTTCATCATTCACTGAGGTTCATCAGTACTGAGGTTCATCATTCACTGAGGTTCATCATTCACTGAGGTTCTTCATTCACTGAGGTTCATCAGTCACTGAGGTTCATCACTCACTGAGGTTAATCATTCACTGAAGTTCATCAGTCACTGAGGTTCATCATTCACTGAGGTTCATCATTCACTGAGGTTCATCAGACACTGAGGTTCATCAATCACTGAGGTTCATCAGTCACTGAGGTTCATCATTCACTGAGGTTCATCATTCACTGAGGTTCATCATTCTCTGAGATTCATCATTCTCTGAGGTTCACCATTCACTGAAGTTCATCAATCACAGAAGTTTATCAGTCACTGAAGTTCATCAGACAATAAGGTTCATCAGTCACTGAGGTTCTTCATTCACTGAGATTCATCAGACACTGAGGTTCATCATTCTCTGAGGTTCATCAGTCATGGAGGTGCATCATTCACTGAGGTTCATCAGTCACTGAGGTTCATCATTCACTGAGGTTCATCAGACACTGAGGTTCATCATTCACTGAGGTTCATCATTCACTGAGGTTCATCAGACACTGAGGTTCATCAGTCACTGAGGTTCATCAATCACTGAGGTTCATCAGTCTCTGAGGTTCATCAGTCACTGAGGTTCATCAGTCACTGAAGTTCATCAGTCACTGAGGTTCATCAGTCACTGAGGTTCATCAATCACTGAGGTTCATCAGTCACTGAGGTTCATCATTCACTGAGGTTCATCAGTCACTGAGGTTCATCACTCTCTGAGGTTCATCAGTCACTGAGGTTCATCAGTCACTGAGGTTCATCAATCACTGAGGTTCATCAGACACTGAGGTTCATCAATCACTGAGATTCATCACTCTCTGAGGTTCATCAATCACTGAGGTTCATCAGTTACTGAGGTTCATCATTCATTGAGGTTCATCATTCACTGAGGTTCATCATTCACTGAGGTTCATCAGTCACTGAGGTTCATCAATCACTGAGGTTCATCAGTCTCTGAGGTTCATCAGTCACTGAGGTTCTTCATTCACTGAGATTCATCAGACACTGAGGTTCATCATTCTCTGAGGTTCATCAGTCATGGAGGTGCATCATTCACTGAGGTTCATCAGTCACTGAGGTTCATCGGGAGCAAAGGTTCATCAGTCACTGAGGTTCATCATTCACTGAGGTTCATCAGACACTGAGGTTCATCATTCACTGAGGTTCATCATTCACTGAGGTTCATCAGACACTGAGGTTCATCAGTCACTGAGGTTCATCAATCACTGAGGTTCATCAGTCTCTGAGGTTCATCAGTCACTGAGGTTCATCAGTCACTGAAGTTCATCAGTCACTGAGGTTCATCATTCACTGAGGTTCATCAATCACTGAGGTTCATCATTCACTGAGGTTCATCAATCACTGAGGTTCATCATTCACTGAGGTTCATCATTCACTGAGGTTCATCAGTCACTGAGGTTCATCAATCACTGAGGTTCATCAGTCTCTGAGGTTCATCAGTCACTGAGGTTCATCAATCACTGAGGTTCATCAATCACTGAGGTTCATCAGTCACTGAGGTTGATCAGACACTGAGGTTCATCAGTCACTGAGGTTCATCAGTCACTGAGGTTCATCAATCACTGAGGTTCATCAGTCACTGAGGTTCATCATTCACTGAGGTTCATCAGTCACTGAGGTTCATCACTCTCTGAGGTTCATCAGTCACTGAGGTTCATCAATCACTGAGGTTCATCAGACACTGAGGTTCATCAATCACTGAGATTCATCACTCTCTGAGGTTCATCAATCACTGAGGTTCATCAGTTACTGAGGTTCATCATTCATTGAGGTTCATCATTCACTGAGGTTCATCATTCACTGAGGTTCATCAGTCACTGAGGTTCATCAATCACTGAGGTTCATCAGTCTCTGAGGTTCATCAGTCACTGAGGTTCTTCATTCACTGAGATTCATCAGACACTGAGGTTCATCATTCTCTGAGGTTCATCAGTCATGGAGGTGCATCATTCACTGAGGTTCATCAGTCACTGAGGTTCATCGGGAGCAAAGGTTCATCAGTCACTGAGGTTCATCATTCACTGAGGTTCATCAGACACTGAGGTTCATCATTCACTGAGGTTCATCATTCACTGAGGTTCATCAGACACTGAGGTTCATCAGTCACTGAGGTTCATCAATCACTGAGGTTCATCAGTCTCTGAGGTTCATCAGTCACTGAGGTTCATCAGTCACTGAAGTTCATCAGTCACTGAGGTTCATCATTCACTGAGGTTCATCAATCACTGAGGTTCATCATTCACTGAGGTTCATCAATCACTGAGGTTCATCATTCACTGAGGTTCATCATTCACTGAGGTTCATCAGTCACTGAGGTTCATCAATCACTGAGGTTCATCAGTCTCTGAGGTTCATCAGTCACTGAGGTTCATCAATCACTGAGGTTCATCAATCACTGAGGTTCATCAGTCACTGAGGTTGATCAGACACTGAGGTTCATCAGTCACTGAGGTTCATCAGTCACTGAGGTTCATCAATCACTGAGGTTCATCAGTCACTGAGGTTGATCAGTCACTGAGGTTCATCAGTCACTGAGGTTCATCAATCACTGAGGTTCATCAGTCACTGAGGTTTATCAGTCACTGAGGTTCATCAGTCACTGAGGTTTATCAGTCACTGAGGTTCATCAATCACTGAGGTTCATCAGTCACTGAGGTTGATCAATCACTGAGGTTCATCAGTCACTGAGGTTGATCAATCACTGAGGTTCATCAGTCACTGAGGTTGATCAGTCACTGAGGTTCATCATTCACTGAGGTTCATCAGTCACTGAGGTTTATCAGTCACTGAGGTTCATCAATCACTGAGGTTCATCAGTCACTGAGGTTTATCAGACACTGAGGTTCATCATTCACTGAGGTTTATCAGTCACTGAGGTTGATCGGGAGCTAAGGTTCATCAGTCCCTGAGGTTCATCACTCTCTGAGGTTCATCAGTCACTGGGGTTCATCAGTCACTTAGGTTCATCAATCACTGAGGTTCATCAATCACTGAGGTTCATCAGTCACTGAGGTTCATCAACCACTGAGGTTCATCAGTCACTGAGGTTCATCAGTCACTGAGGTTCTTCAATCACTGAGGTTCATCAGTCACTGAGGTTCATCATTCTCTGAGGTTCATCAGTCACTGAGGTTCATCATTCTCTGAGGTTCATCAGTCACTGAGGTTCATCATTCACTGAGGTTCATCAGTCACTGAGGTTCATCATTCTCTGAGGTTCATCAGTCACTGAGGTTCATCATTCACTGAGGTTCATCAGTCACTGAGGTTCATCATTCACTGAAGTTCATCATTCACTGAGATTCATCAGGCACAGAGGTTCATCAGTCACTGAGGTTCATCGGGAGCTAAGGTCTATCTGTCCCTGAGGTTCATCAATCACTGAGGTTCATCGGGAGCTAAGGTTCATCAGTCACTGAGGTTCATCATTCACTGAGGTTCATCATTCACTGAGGTTCATCAGTACTGAGGTTCATCATTCACTGAGGTTCATCATTCACTGAGGTTCATCAGTCACTGAGGTTCATCACTCACTGAGGTTCTTCATTCACTGAGGTTCATCAGTCACTGAGGTTCATCACTCACTGAGGTTAATCATTCACTGAAGTTCATCAGTCACTGAGGTTCATCATTCACTGAGGTTCATCATTCACTGAGGTTCATCAGACACTGAGGTTCATCAATCACTGAGGTTCATCAGTCACTGAGGTTCATCATTCACTGAGGTTCATCATTCACTGAGGTTCATCATTCTCTGAGATTCATCATTCTCTGAGGTTCACCATTCACTGAAGTTCATCAATCACAGAAGTTTATCAGTCACTGAAGTTCATCAGACAATAAGGTTCATCAGTCACTGAGGTTCTTCATTCACTGAGATTCATCAGACACTGAGGTTCATCATTCTCTGAGGTTCATCAGTCATGGAGGTGCATCATTCACTGAGGTTCATCAGTCACTGAGGTTCATCGGGAGCAAAGGTTCATCAGTCACTGAGGTTCATCATTCACTGAGGTTCATCAGACACTGAGGTTCATCATTCACTGAGGTTCATCAGACACTGAGGTTCATCAGTCACTGAGGTTCATCAATCACTGAGGTTCATCAGTCTCTGAGGTTCATCAGTCACTGAGGTTCATCAGTCACTGAAGTTCATCAGTCACTGAGGTTCATCAGTCACTGAGGTTCATCAATCACTGAGGTTCATCAGTCACTGAGGTTCATCATTCACTGAGGTTCATCAGTCACTGAGGTTCATCACTCTCTGAGGTTCATCAGTCACTGAGGTTCATCAGTCACTGAGGTTCATCAATCACTGAGGTTCATCAGACACTGAGGTTCATCAATCACTGAGATTCATCACTCTCTGAGGTTCATCAATCACTGAGGTTCATCAGTTACTGAGGTTCATCATTCATTGAGGTTCATCATTCACTGAGGTTCATCATTCACTGAGGTTCATCAGTCACTGAGGTTCATCAATCACTGAGGTTCATCAGTCTCTGAGGTTCATCAGTCACTGAGGTTGATCAATCACTGAGGTTCATCAGTCACTGAGGTTCATCAGTCACTGAAGTTCATCAGTCACTGAGGTTCATCAGTCACTGAGGTTCATCAGTCACTGAGGTTCATCAATCACTGAGGTTCATCAGTCACTGAGGTTCATCAGTCACTGAGGTTCATCAGACACTGAGGTTCATCATTCACTGAGGTTTATCAGTTACTGAGGTTGATCGGGAGCTAAGGTTCATCAGTCCCTGAGGTTCATCACTCTCTGAGGTTCATCAGTCACTGGGGTTCATCAGTCAATTAGGTTCATCAATCACTGAGGTTCATCAGACACTGAGGTTCATCAGTCACTGAGGTTCATCACGCTCTGAGGTTCATCAATCACTGAGGTTCATCATTCATTGAGGTTCATCATTCACTGAGGTTCATCATTCACTGAGGTTCATCAGTCACTGAGGTTCATCAATCACTGAGGTTCATCATTCACTGAGGTTCATCAGTCACTGAGGTTCATCAGTCACTGAGGTTCATCAATCACTGAGGTTCATCGGGAGCTAAGGTTCATCAGTCACTGAGGTTCATCATTCACTGAGGTTCATCAGTCACTGAGGTTCATCATTCTCTGAGGTTCATCAGTCACTGAGGTTCATCATTCACTGAGGTTCATCAGTCACTGAGGTTCATCATTCACTGAAGTTCATCATTCACTGAGATTCATTAGGCACAGAGGTTCATCAGTCACTGAGGTTCATCGGGAGCTAAGGTCTATCTGTCCCTGAGGTTCATCAATCACTGAGGTTCATCGGGAGCTAAGGTTCATAAGTCACTGAGGTTCATCATTCACTGAGGTTCATCAGTCACTGAGGTTCATCATTCTCTGAGGTTCATCAGTCCCTGAGGTTCATCACTCTCTGAGGATCATCAATCACTGAGGTTCATCAGACACTGAGGTTCATCAGTCACTGAGGTTCATCACGCTCTGAGGTTCATCAATCACTGAGGTTCATCATTCATTGAGGTTCATCATTCACTGAGGTTCATCATTCACTGAGGTTCATCAGTCACTGAGGTTCATCAATCACTGAGGTTCATCATTCACTGAGGTTCATCAATCACTGAGGTTCATCAGTCACTGAGGTTCATCAATCACTGAGGTTTATCGGGAGCTAAGGTTCATCATTCACTGAGGTTCATCAATCACTGAGGTTCATCATTCACTGAGGTTCCTCAATCACTGAGGTTCATCAATCACTGAGGTTCATCACTCACTGAGGTTCATCACTCACTGAGGTTCATCAGTCACTGAGGTTCATCATTCACTGAGGTTCATCAATCACTGAGGTTCATCAGTCACTGAGTTTCATCAGTCAATGAGGTTCATCAGTCACTGACCTTTATTGGGACCTAACGTTCACCTTTCACTGATGTTCATCAGACACTGAGGTTCATCGGGAGCTAAGGTTCATCCGTCACTGAGGTTCATCAATCACTGAGGTTCATCGGGAGCTAAGGTTTATCAGTCCCTGAAGTTCATCAGTCACTGAGGTTCATCATTCACTGAGGTTCATCATTCACTGAGGTTCATCACTCACTGAGGTTCTTCATTCACTGAGGTTCATCAGTCACTGAGGTTCATCACTCACTGAGGTTCATCATTCACTGAGGTTCATCACTCACTGAGGTTCTTCATTCACTGAGGTTCATCACTCACTGAGGTTATTCATTCACTGAGGTTCATCAGTCACTGAGGTTCATCATACACTGAGGTTCATCATTCACTGAGGTTCATCAGACACTGAGGTTCATCAATCTCTGAGGTTCATCAGTCACTGAGGTTCATCATTCACTGAGGTTCATCATTCACTGAGATTCATCATTCTCTGAGATTCATCATTCTCTGAGGTTCACCATTCACTGAAGTTCATCAATCACAGAAGTTCATCAGTCACTGAAGTTCATCAGACAATAAGGTTCATCAGTCACTGAGGTTCATCAGTCACTGAGGTTCTTCATTCACTGAGGTTCATCAGACACTGAGGTTCATCATTCACTGAGGTTCATCAGTCACTGAGGTTCATCATTCACTGAGGTTCATCAGACACTGAGGTTCATCATTCACTGAGGTTCATCAATCACTGAGGTTCATCATTCACTGAGGTTCATCATTCACTGAGGTTCATCAGTCACTGAGGTTCATCAATCACTGAGGTTCATCAGTCTCTGAGGTTCATCAGTCACTGAGGTTCATCAATCACTGAGGTTCATCAATCACTGAGGTTCATCAGTCACTGAGGTTGATCAGACACTGAGGTTCATCAGTCACTGAGGTTCATCAGTCACTGAGGTTCATCAATCACTGAGGTTCATCAGTCACTGAGGTTGATCAGTCACTGAGGTTCATCAGTCACTGAGGTTCATCAATCACTGAGGTTCATCAGTCACTGAGGTTTATCAGTCACTGAGGTTCATCAGTCACTGAGGTTTATCAGTCACTGAGGTTCATCAATCACTGAGGTTCATCAGTCACTGAGGTTGATCAATCACTGAGGTTCATCAGTCACTGAGGTTGATCAATCACTGAGGTTCATCAGTCACTGAGGTTGATCAGTCACTGAGGTTCATCATTCACTGAGGTTCATCAGTCACTGAGGTTTATCAGTCACTGAGGTTCATCAATCACTGAGGTTCATCAGTCACTGAGGTTTATCAGACACTGAGGTTCATCATTCACTGAGGTTTATCAGTCACTGAGGTTGATCGGGAGCTAAGGTTCATCAGTCCCTGAGGTTCATCACTCTCTGAGGTTCATCAGTCACTGGGGTTCATCAGTCACTTAGGTTCATCAATCACTGAGGTTCATCAATCACTGAGGTTCATCAGTCACTGAGGTTCATCAACCACTGAGGTTCATCAGTCACTGAGGTTCATCAGTCACTGAGGTTCTTCAATCACTGAGGTTCATCAGTCACTGAGGTTCATCATTCTCTGAGGTTCATCAGTCACTGAGGTTCATCATTCTCTGAGGTTCATCAGTCACTGAGGTTCATCATTCACTGAGGTTCATCAGTCACTGAGGTTCATCATTCTCTGAGGTTCATCAGTCACTGAGGTTCATCATTCACTGAGGTTCATCAGTCACTGAGGTTCATCATTCACTGAAGTTCATCATTCACTGAGATTCATCAGGCACAGAGGTTCATCAGTCACTGAGGTTCATCGGGAGCTAAGGTCTATCTGTCCCTGAGGTTCATCAATCACTGAGGTTCATCGGGAGCTAAGGTTCATCAGTCACTGAGGTTCATCATTCACTGAGGTTCATCATTCACTGAGGTTCATCAGTACTGAGGTTCATCATTCACTGAGGTTCATCATTCACTGAGGTTCATCAGTCACTGAGGTTCATCACTCACTGAGGTTCTTCATTCACTGAGGTTCATCAGTCACTGAGGTTCATCACTCACTGAGGTTAATCATTCACTGAAGTTCATCAGTCACTGAGGTTCATCATTCACTGAGGTTCATCATTCACTGAGGTTCATCAGACACTGAGGTTCATCAATCACTGAGGTTCATCAGTCACTGAGGTTCATCATTCACTGAGGTTCATCATTCACTGAGGTTCATCATTCTCTGAGATTCATCATTCTCTGAGGTTCACCATTCACTGAAGTTCATCAATCACAGAAGTTTATCAGTCACTGAAGTTCATCAGACAATAAGGTTCATCAGTCACTGAGGTTCTTCATTCACTGAGATTCATCAGACACTGAGGTTCATCATTCTCTGAGGTTCATCAGTCATGGAGGTGCATCATTCACTGAGGTTCATCAGTCACTGAGGTTCATCGGGAGCAAAGGTTCATCAGTCACTGAGGTTCATCATTCACTGAGGTTCATCAGACACTGAGGTTCATCATTCACTGAGGTTCATCAGACACTGAGGTTCATCAGTCACTGAGGTTCATCAATCACTGAGGTTCATCAGTCTCTGAGGTTCATCAGTCACTGAGGTTCATCAGTCACTGAAGTTCATCAGTCACTGAGGTTCATCAGTCACTGAGGTTCATCAATCACTGAGGTTCATCAGTCACTGAGGTTCATCATTCACTGAGGTTCATCAGTCACTGAGGTTCATCACTCTCTGAGGTTCATCAGTCACTGAGGTTCATCAGTCACTGAGGTTCATCAATCACTGAGGTTCATCAGACACTGAGGTTCATCAATCACTGAGATTCATCACTCTCTGAGGTTCATCAATCACTGAGGTTCATCAGTTACTGAGGTTCATCATTCATTGAGGTTCATCATTCACTGAGGTTCATCATTCACTGAGGTTCATCAGTCACTGAGGTTCATCAATCACTGAGGTTCATCAGTCTCTGAGGTTCATCAGTCACTGAGGTTGATCAATCACTGAGGTTCATCAGTCACTGAGGTTCATCAGTCACTGAAGTTCATCAGTCACTGAGGTTCATCAGTCACTGAGGTTCATCAGTCACTGAGGTTCATCAATCACTGAGGTTCATCAGTCACTGAGGTTCATCAGTCACTGAGGTTCATCAGACACTGAGGTTCATCATTCACTGAGGTTTATCAGTTACTGAGGTTGATCGGGAGCTAAGGTTCATCAGTCCCTGAGGTTCATCACTCTCTGAGGTTCATCAGTCACTGGGGTTCATCAGTCAATTAGGTTCATCAATCACTGAGGTTCATCAGACACTGAGGTTCATCAGTCACTGAGGTTCATCACGCTCTGAGGTTCATCAATCACTGAGGTTCATCATTCATTGAGGTTCATCATTCACTGAGGTTCATCATTCACTGAGGTTCATCAGTCACTGAGGTTCATCAATCACTGAGGTTCATCATTCACTGAGGTTCATCAGTCACTGAGGTTCATCAGTCACTGAGGTTCATCAATCACTGAGGTTCATCGGGAGCTAAGGTTCATCAGTCACTGAGGTTCATCATTCACTGAGGTTCATCAGTCACTGAGGTTCATCATTCTCTGAGGTTCATCAGTCACTGAGGTTCATCATTCACTGAGGTTCATCAGTCACTGAGGTTCATCATTCACTGAAGTTCATCATTCACTGAGATTCATTAGGCACAGAGGTTCATCAGTCACTGAGGTTCATCGGGAGCTAAGGTCTATCTGTCCCTGAGGTTCATCAATCACTGAGGTTCATCGGGAGCTAAGGTTCATAAGTCACTGAGGTTCATCATTCACTGAGGTTCATCAGTCACTGAGGTTCATCATTCTCTGAGGTTCATCAGTCCCTGAGGTTCATCACTCTCTGAGGATCATCAATCACTGAGGTTCATCAGACACTGAGGTTCATCAGTCACTGAGGTTCATCACGCTCTGAGGTTCATCAATCACTGAGGTTCATCATTCATTGAGGTTCATCATTCACTGAGGTTCATCATTCACTGAGGTTCATCAGTCACTGAGGTTCATCAATCACTGAGGTTCATCATTCACTGAGGTTCATCAATCACTGAGGTTCATCAGTCACTGAGGTTCATCAATCACTGAGGTTTATCGGGAGCTAAGGTTCATCATTCACTGAGGTTCATCAATCACTGAGGTTCATCATTCACTGAGGTTCCTCAATCACTGAGGTTCATCAATCACTGAGGTTCATCACTCACTGAGGTTCATCACTCACTGAGGTTCATCAGTCACTGAGGTTCATCATTCACTGAGGTTCATCAATCACTGAGGTTCATCAGTCACTGAGTTTCATCAGTCAATGAGGTTCATCAGTCACTGACCTTTATTGGGACCTAACGTTCACCTTTCACTGATGTTCATCAGACACTGAGGTTCATCGGGAGCTAAGGTTCATCCGTCACTGAGGTTCATCAATCACTGAGGTTCATCGGGAGCTAAGGTTTATCAGTCCCTGAAGTTCATCAGTCACTGAGGTTCATCATTCACTGAGGTTCATCATTCACTGAGGTTCATCACTCACTGAGGTTCTTCATTCACTGAGGTTCATCAGTCACTGAGGTTCATCACTCACTGAGGTTCATCATTCACTGAGGTTCATCACTCACTGAGGTTCTTCATTCACTGAGGTTCATCACTCACTGAGGTTATTCATTCACTGAGGTTCATCAGTCACTGAGGTTCATCATACACTGAGGTTCATCATTCACTGAGGTTCATCAGACACTGAGGTTCATCAATCTCTGAGGTTCATCAGTCACTGAGGTTCATCATTCACTGAGGTTCATCATTCACTGAGATTCATCATTCTCTGAGATTCATCATTCTCTGAGGTTCACCATTCACTGAAGTTCATCAATCACAGAAGTTCATCAGTCACTGAAGTTCATCAGACAATAAGGTTCATCAGTCACTGAGGTTCATCAGTCACTGAGGTTCTTCATTCACTGAGGTTCATCAGACACTGAGGTTCATCATTCACTGAGGTTCATCAGTCACTGAGGTTCATCATTCACTGAGGTTCATCAGACACTGAGGTTCATCATTCACTGAGGTTCATCAATCACTGAGGTTCATCAGACACTGAGGTTCATCAGACACTGAGGTTCATCAGACACTGAGGTTCATCATTCACTGAGGTTCATCAGTCTCTGAGGTTCATCAATCACTGAGGTTCATCAGACACTGAGGTTCATCATTCACTGAGTTTCATCAGACACTGAGGTTCATCATTCACTGAGGTTCATCATTCACTGAGGTTCATCAGACACTGAGGTTCATCATTCACTGAGTTTCATCAGACACTGAGATTCATCATTCACTGAGGTTCATCAGTCACTGAGGTTCATCAAACACTGAGGTTCATCAGACACTGAGGTTCATCAGTCACTGAGGTTCATCACGCTCTGAGGTTCATCAATCACTGAGGTTCATCATTCATTGAGGTTCATCATTCACTGAGTTTCATCATTCACTGAGGTTCATCAGTCACTGAGGTTCATCAATCACTGAGGTTCATCATTCACTGAGGTTCATCAGTCACTGAGGTTCATCAGTCACTGCGGTTCATCAATCACTGAGGTTCATCGGGAGCTAAGGTTCATCAGTCACTGAGGTTCATCAGTCACTGAGGTTCATCATTCTCTGAGGTTCATCAGTCACTGAGGTTCATCATTTACTGAGTTTCATCAGTCACTGAGGTTCATCATTCACTGAAGTTCATCATTCACTGAGATTCATCAGGCACAGAGGTTCTTCAGTCACTGAGGTTCATCAGTCACTGAGGTTCATCATTCACTGAAGTTCATCATTCACTGAGATTCATCAGGCACAGAGGTTCATCAGTCACTGAGGTTCATCAGTCACTGAGGTTCATCATTCTCTGAGGTTCATCAGTCACTGAGGTTCATCATTTACTGAGTTTCATCAGTCACTGAGGTTCATCATTCACTGAAGTTCATCATTCACTGAGATTCATCAGGCACAGAGGTTCATCAGTCACAGAGGTTCATCAGTCACTGAGGTTCATCGGGAGCTAAGGTCTATCTGTCCCTGAGGTTCATCAGTCACTGAGGTTCATCGGGAGCTAAGGTTCATCAGTCCCTTAGGTTCATCAGTCACTGAAGTTCATCAGTCACTGAGGTTCATCATTCATTGAGGTTCATCATTCACTGAGGTTCATCAGGCACAGAGGTTCATCAGTCACTGAGGTTCATCAGGCACAGAGGTTCATCAGTCACTGAGGTTCATCGGGAGCTAAGGTCTATCTGTCCCTGAGGTTCATCAGTCACTGAGGTTCATCGGGAGCTAAGGTTCATCAGTCCCTTAGGTTCATCAGTCACTGAAGTTCATCAGTCACTGAGGTTCATCATTCATTGAGGTTCATCATTCACTGAGGTTCATCAATCACTGAGGTTCATCATTCACTGAGGTTCCTCAATCACTGAGGTTCATCAATCACTGAGGTTCATCACTCACTGAGGTTCATCACTCACTGAGGTTCATCAGTCACTGAGGTTCATCATTCACTGAGGTTCATCAATCACTGAGGTTCATCAGTCACTGAGTTTCATCAGTCACTGAGGTTCATCAGTCACTGACCTTTATTGGGACCTAACGTTCACCTTTCACTGATGTTCATCAGACACTGAGGTTCATCGGGAGCTAAGGTTCATCCGTCACTGAGGTTCATCAATCACTGAGGTTCATCGGGAGCTAAGGTTTATCAGTCCCTGAAGTTCATCAGTCACTGAGGTTCATCATTCACTGAGGTTCATCATTCACTGAGGTTCATCATTCACTGAGGTTCTTCATTCACTGAGGTTCATCAGTCACTGAGGTTCATCACTCACTGAGGTTCATCATTCACTGAGGTTCATCACTCACTGAGGTTCTTCATTCACTGAGGTTCATCACTCACTGAGGTTATTCATTCACTGAGGTTCATCAGTCACTGAGGTTCATCATTCACTGAGGTTCATCATTCACTGAGGTTCATCAGACACTGAGGTTCATCAATCACTGAGGTTCATCAGTCACTGAGGTTCATCATTCACTGAGATTCATCATTCTCTGAGGTTCACCATTCACTGAAGTTCATCAATCACAGAAGTTCATCAGTCACTGAAGTTCATCAGACAATAAGGTTCATCAGTCACTGAGGTTCATCAGTCACTGAGGTTCTTCATTCACTGAGGTTCATCAGACACTGAGGTTCATCATTCTCTGAGGTTCATCAGTCATTGAGTTGCATCATTCACTGAGGTTCATCAGTCACTGAGGTTCATCATTCACTGAGGTTCATCAGTCACTGAGGTTCATCATTCACTGAGGTTCATCAGACACTGAGGTTCATCATTCACTGAGGTTCATCAATCACTGAGGTTCATCAGACACTGAGGTTCATCAGACACTGAGGTTCATCATTCACTGAGGTTCATCATTCACTGAGGTTCATCAGACACTGAGGTTCGTCAGACACTGAGGTTCATCATTCACTGAGGTTCATCAGTCTCTGAGGTTCATCAATCACTGAGGTTCATCAGACACTGAGGTTCATCATTCACTGAGTTTCATCAGACACTGAGGTTCATCATTCACTGAGGTTCATCATTCACTGAGGTTCATCAGACACTGAGGTTCATCATTCACTGAGTTTCATCAGACACTGAGATTCATCATTCACTGAGGTTCATCAGTCACTGAGGTTCATCAGACACTGAGATTCATCATTCACTGAAGTTCATCAGTCACTGAGGTTCATCAAACACTGAGGTTCATCAGACACTGAGGTTCATCAGTCACTGAGGTTCATCACGCTCTGAGGTTCATCAATCACTGAGGTTCATCATTCATTGAGGTTCATCATTCACTGAGGTTCATCATTCACTGAGGTTCATCAGTCACTGAGGTTCATCAATCACTGAGGTTCATCATTCACTCAGGTTCATCAGTCACTGAGGTTCATCAGTCACTGCGGTTCATCAATCACTGAGGTTCATCGGGAGCTAAGGTTCATCAGTCACTGAGGTTCATCATTCACTGAGGTTCATCAGTCACTGAGGTTCATCATTTACTGAGTTTCATCAGTCACTGAGGTTCATCATTCACTGAAGTTCATCAGTCACTGAGATTCATCATTCACTGAGGTTCATCAGTCACTGACCTTTATTGGGAGCTAACGTTCACCTTTCACTGATGTTCATCAGACACTGAGGTTCATCGGGAGCTAAGGTTCATCCGTCACTGAGATTCATCAATCACTGAGGTTCATCATTCACTGAGGTTCTTCATTCACTGAGGTTCATCAGTCACTGAGGTTCATCACTCACTGAGGTTCATCATTCACTGAGGTTCATCACTCACTGAGGTTCTTCATTCACTGAGGTTCATCACTCACTGAGGTTATTCATTCACTGAGGTTCATCAGTCACTGAGGTTCATCATTCACTGAGGTTCATCATTCACTGAGGTTCATCAGACACTGAGGTTCATCAATCACTGAGGTTCATCATTCACTGAGGTTCATCATTCACTGAGGTTCATCATTCTCTGAGATTCATCATTCTCTGAGGTTCACCATTCACTGAAGTTCATCAATCACAGAAGTTCATCAGTCACTGAAGTTCATCAGACAATAAGGTTCATCAGTCACTGAGGTTCATCAGTCACTGAGGTTCTTCATTCACTGAGATTCATCAGACACTGAGGTTCATCATTCTCTGAGGTTCATCAGTCATTGAGGTGCATCATTCACTGAGGTTCATCAGTCACTGAGGTTCATCATTCACTGAGGTTCATCAGTCACTGAGGTTCATCATTCACTGAGGTTCATCATTCACTGAGGTTCATCAGACACTGAGGTTCATCAGACACTGAGGTTCATCATTCACTGAGGTTCATCAGTCACTGAGGTTCATCAATCACTGAGGTTCATCAGACACTGAGGTTCATCATTCACTGAGTTTCATCAGACACTGAGGTTCATCATTCACTGAGGTTCATCATTCACTGAGGTTCATCAGACACTGAGGTTCATCATTCACTGAGTTTCATCAGACACTGAGATTCATCATTCACTGAGGTTCATCAGTCACTGAGGTTCATCAGACACTGAGATTCATCATTCACTGAGGTTCATCATTCACTGAGGTTCATCAGTCACTGAGGTTCATCATTCACTGAGGTTCATCATTCACTGAGGTTCACCATTCACTGAGGTTCACCATTCACTGAGGTTCATCAGTCACTGAAGTTCATAGTCACTGAGGTTCATCAGTCACTGAGGTTCATCAGTCACTGAGTTTCATCAGTCACTGAGGTTCGTCAGTCACTGAGGTTCATCATTCTCCGAGGTTCATCAGTCACTGAGGTTCATCAGACTCTGAGTTTCATCAGTCACTGAGGTTCATCAGTCACTGAGGTTCATCATTCACTGAGGTTCACCATTCACTGAGGTTCATCAGTCACTGAAGTTCATAGTCACTGAGGTTCATCATTCTCTGAGGTTCATCAGTCACTGAGGTTCGTCAGTCACTGAGGTTCATCAGACTCTGAGTTTCATCAGTCACTGAGGTTCATCAGTCACTGAGGTTCATCATTCACTGAGGTTCACCATTCACTGAGGTTCATCAGTCACTGAAGTTCATAGTCACTGAGGTTCATCATTCTCTGAGGTTCATCAGTCACTGAGGTTCATCAGTCACTGAGGTTCATCTATCACTGAGGTTCACCATTCACTGAGGTTCATCAGTCACTGAGGTTCATCAGTCACTGAGGTTCATCGGGAGCTTCACTGAGCTTCATCATTCACTGAGGTTCATCATTCTCTGAGGTTCATCATTCTCTGAGGTTCATCACTCACTGAGGTTCATCATTCACTGAGGTTCATCAGACACTGAGCTTCGTCAGTCACTGAGGTTCATCAATCACTGAGGTTCATCAGTCACTGAAGTTCATCAGTCACTCAGGTTCACCATTCACTGAGGTTCATCATTCACTGAGGTTCATCAGGCACTGAGGTTCATCAGTTACTGAGGTTCATCATTCTCTGAGGTTCATCATTCTCTGAGGTTCTTCAGTCACTGAGGTTCATCAGACACTGAGGTTCATCAGTCATTGAGGTTCATCACTCACTGAGCTTCATCTCTCACTGAGGTTCACCATTCACTGAGGTTCATCAGTCACTGAGGTTCATCAGTCACTGAGGTTCATCAGTCATTGAGGTTCATCAATCACTGAGGTTCATCAGTCACTGAGGTTCATCAGACACTGAGGTTCATCATTCACTGAGGTTTATCAGTCACTGAGGTTCATCGGGAGCTAAGGTTTATCAGTCCCTGAGGTTCATCAGTCACTGAGTTTCATCGGGAGCTAAGGTTCATCAGTCCCTGAGGTTCATCAGTCACTGAAGTTCATCAGTCACTGAGGTTCATCATTCACTGAGGTTCATCAATCACAAGGTTCATCAGTCACTGAGGTTCATCATTCACTGAGGTTCATCAATCACTGAGGTTCATCATTCACTGAGGTTCCTCAATCACTGAGGTTCATCAGTCACTGAGGTTCATCAGTCACTGAGGTTCATCAATCACTGAGGTTCATCAGTCACTGAGGTTCATCATTCTCTGAGATTCATCATTCTCTGAGGTTCACCACTCACTGAGGTTCATCAGTCACTGAGGTTCATCAGACTCTGAGGTTCATCAGTCACTGAGGTTCATCAGTCACTGAAGTTCATCAGACACTAAGGTTCATCAGTCACTGAGGTTCATCAGTCACTGAGGTTCATCAGTCACTGAAGTTCATCAGACACTAAGGTTCATCAGTCACTGAGGTGCATCAGTCACTGAGGTTCATCAGTCACTGAGGTTCATCAGACTCTGAGGTTCATCAGTCACTGAGGTTCACCATTCTCTGAGGTTCATCAGACACTAAGGTTCATCAGTCACTGAGGTTCATCAGTCACTGAGGTGCATCAGTCACTGAGGTTCATCAGTCACTGAGGTTCATCAGACTCTGAGGTTCATCAGTCACTGAGGTTCACCATTCTCTGAGGTTCATCAGTCACTGAGGTTCATCAGTCACTGAGGTTCATCAGTCACTGAAGTTCATCAGACACTAAGGTTCATCAGTCACTGAGGTTCATCAATCACTGAGGTTCATCAGTCACTGAAGTTCATCAGACACTAAGGTTCATCAGTCACTGAGGTGCATCAGTCACTGAGGTTCATCAGTCACTGAGGTACATCAGTCACTGAGGTTCATCATTCACTGAGGTTCATCACTCACTGAGGTTCTTCATTCACTGAGGTTCATCAGTCACTGAGGTTCATCATTCTCTGAGATTCATCATTCTCTGAGGTTCACCACTCACTGAGGTTCATCAGTCACTGAAGTTCATCAGACACTAAGGTTCATCAGTCACTGAGGTTCGTCAGTCACTGAGGTTCATCAGTCACTGAGGTTCATCAGACTCTGAGGTTCATCAGTCACTGAGGTTCATCAGACTCTGAGGTTTATCAGTCCCTGAGGTTCATCAGTCACTGAGGTTCATCAATCACTGAGGTTCATCAGTCACTGAGGTTCATCAGACTCTGAGGTTTATCAGTCCCTGAGGTTCATCAGTCACTGAGGTTCATCAGACTCTGAGGTTTATCAGTCCCTGAGGTTCACCATTCACTGAGTTTCATCAGTCACTGAGGTTCATCACTCTCTGAGGTTCACCAACTTTCTCTGAGGTTCACCATTCACAGAGGTTCATCAGTCACTGAGGTTCATCAGTCACTGAGGTTCATCGGGAGCTTCACTGAGGTTCATCATTCACTGAGGTTCATCATTCTCTGAGGTTCATCATTCTCTGAGGTTCATCAGTCACTGAGGTTCATCAGTCACTGAAGTTCATCAGTCACTGAGGTTCATCAGTCACTGAGGTTCATCAGTCACTGAGGTTCATCAATTACTGAGGTTCATCATTCTCTGAGGTTCATCATTCTCTGAGGTTCATCAGTCACTGAGGTTCATCGGAGCTTCACTGAGGTTCATCACTCACTGAGGTTCATCATTCTCTGAGGTTCATCATTCTCTGATGTTCATCAGTCACTGAGGTTCATCAGTCACTGAGGTTCATCAGTCATTGAGGTTCATCAATCACTGAGGTTCATCAGTCACTGAGGTTCATCAGACACTGAGGTTCATCATTCACTGAGGTTTATCAGTCACTGAGGTTCATCGGGAGCTAAGGTTTATCAGTCCCTGAGGTTCATCAGTCACTGAGTTTCATCGGGAGCTAAGGTTCATCAGTCCCTGAGGTTCATCAGTCACTGAAGTTCATCAGTCACTGAGGTTCATCATTCACTGAGGTTCATCAATCACAAGGTTCATCAGTCACTGAGGTTCATCATTCACTGAGGTTCATCAATCACTGAGGTTCATCATTCACTGAGGTTCCTCAATCACTGAGGTTCATCAGTCACTGAGGTTCATCAGTCACTGAGGTTCATCAATCACTGAGGTTCATCAGTCACTGAGGTTCATCATTCTCTGAGATTCATCATTCTCTGAGGTTCACCACTCACTGAGGTTCATCAGTCACTGAGGTTCATCAGACTCTGAGGTTCATCAGTCACTGAGGTTCATCAGTCACTGAAGTTCATCAGACACTAAGGTTCATCAGTCACTGAGGTTCATCAGTCACTGAGGTTCATCAGTCACTGAAGTTCATCAGACACTAAGGTTCATCAGTCACTGAGGTGCATCAGTCACTGAGGTTCATCAGTCACTGAGGTTCATCAGACTCTGAGGTTCATCAGTCACTGAGGTTCACCATTCTCTGAGGTTCATCAGACACTAAGGTTCATCAGTCACTGAGGTTCATCAGTCACTGAGGTGCATCAGTCACTGAGGTTCATCAGTCACTGAGGTTCATCAGACTCTGAGGTTCATCAGTCACTGAGGTTCACCATTCTCTGAGGTTCATCAGTCACTGAGGTTCATCAGTCACTGAGGTTCATCAGTCACTGAAGTTCATCAGACACTAAGGTTCATCAGTCACTGAGGTTCATCAATCACTGAGGTTCATCAGTCACTGAAGTTCATCAGACACTAAGGTTCATCAGTCACTGAGGTGCATCAGTCACTGAGGTTCATCAGTCACTGAGGTACATCAGTCACTGAGGTTCATCATTCACTGAGGTTCATCACTCACTGAGGTTCTTCATTCACTGAGGTTCATCAGTCACTGAGGTTCATCATTCTCTGAGATTCATCATTCTCTGAGGTTCACCACTCACTGAGGTTCATCAGTCACTGAAGTTCATCAGACACTAAGGTTCATCAGTCACTGAGGTTCGTCAGTCACTGAGGTTCATCAGTCACTGAGGTTCATCAGACTCTGAGGTTCATCAGTCACTGAGGTTCATCAGACTCTGAGGTTTATCAGTCCCTGAGGTTCATCAGTCACTGAGGTTCATCAATCACTGAGGTTCATCAGTCACTGAGGTTCATCAGACTCTGAGGTTTATCAGTCCCTGAGGTTCATCAGTCACTGAGGTTCATCAGACTCTGAGGTTTATCAGTCCCTGAGGTTCACCATTCACTGAGTTTCATCAGTCACTGAGGTTCATCACTCTCTGAGGTTCACCAACTTTCTCTGAGGTTCACCATTCACAGAGGTTCATCATTCTCTGAGGTTCATCAGTCACTGAGGTTCATCGGGAGCTTCACTGAGGTTCATCATTCACTGAGGTTCATCATTCTCTGAGGTTCATCATTCTCTGAGGTTCATCAGTCACTGAAGTTCATCAGTCACTGAGGTTCATCAGTCACTGAGGTTCATCAGTCACTGAGGTTCATCAATTACTGAGGTTCATCATTCTCTGAGGTTCATCATTCTCTGAGGTTCATCAGTCACTGAGGTTCATCGGAGCTTCACTGAGGTTCATCACTCACTGAGGTTCATCATTCTCTGAGGTTCATCATTCTCTGATGTTCATCAGTCACTGAGGTTCATCAGTCACTGAGGTTCATCAATCACTGAGGTTCACCATTCACTGAGGTTCATCAGTCACTGAGGTTCGTCAGTCACTGAGGTTCATCAGTCACTGAGGTTCATCGGGAGCTTCACTGAGGTTCATCACTCACTGAGGTTCATCATTCTCTGAGGTTCATCAATCACTGAGGTTCATCAGTTACTGAGGTTCATCATTCTCTGAGGTTCATCATTCTCTGATGTTCATCAGTCACTGAGGTTCATCAGTCACTGAGGTTCATCAATCACTGAGGTTCACCATTCACTGAGGTTCATCAGTCACTGAGGTTCGTCAGTCACTGAGGTTCATCAGTCACTGAGGTTCATCGGGAGCTTCACTGAGGTTCATCACTCACTGAGGTTCATCATTCTCTGAGGTTCATCAATCACTGAGGTTCATCAGTTACTGAGGTTCATCATTCTCTGAGGTTCATCATTCTCTGAGGTTCGTCAGTCACTGAGGTTCATCAATCACTGAGGTTCATCATTCTCTGAGGTTCATCAATCACTGAGGTTCATCAGTCACTGAGGTTCATCAATCACTGAGGTTCATCAGTCACTGAGGTTCATCGGGAGCTTCACTGAGGTTCATCACTCACTGAGGTTCATCATTCTCTGAGGTTCATCAATCACTAAGGTTCATCAGTCACTGAGGTTCATCAATCACTGAGGTTCATCAGTCACTGAAGTTCATCAGTCACTGAGGTTCATCATTCACTGAGGTTCATCAGTTACTGAGGTTCATCATTCTCTGAGGTTCATCATTCTCTGAGGTTCTTCTGTCACTGAGGTTCATCATTCTCTGAGGTTCTTCTGTCACTGAGGTTCATCAGTCACTGAGGTTCATCACTCACTGAGGTTCATCACTCTCTGAGGTTCACCATTCACTGAGGTTCATCAGACACTGAGGTTCATCAGTCACTGAGGTTCATCAGTCACTGAGGTTCATCAATCACTGAGGTTTATCAATCACTGAGGTTCATCATTCACTGAGGTTCATCAGTCACTGACCTTTATTGCGAGCTAACGTTCACCATTCACTGAGGTTCATCAGACACTGAGGTTCATCGGGAGCTAAGGTTCATCAGTCACTGAGGTTCATCAATCATTGAGGTTCATCGGGAGCTAAGATTTATCAGTCCTTGAGGTTCATCAGTCACTGAGGTTCATCACTCACTGAGGTTCATCATTCACTGAAGATCATCATTCACTGAGGTTCATCATTCACTGAGGTTCATCACTCACTGAGGTTCTTCATTCACTGAGGTTCATCAGTCACTGAGGTTCATCACTCACTGAGGTTCATCATTCACTGAGGTTCATCACTCACTGAGGTTCTTCATTCACTGAGGTTCATCACTCACTGAGGTTATTCATTCACTGAGGTTCATCAGTCACTGAGGTTCATCATTCACTGAGGTTCATCATTCACTGAGGTTCATCAGACACTGAGGTTCATCAATCACTGAGGTTCATCAGTCACTGAGGTTCATCATTCACTGAGGTTCATCATTCACTGAGGTTCATCATTCTCTGAGATTCATCATTCTCTGAGGTTCACCATTCACTGAAGTTCATCAATCACAGAAGTTCATCAGTCACTGAAGTTCATCAGACAATAAGGTTCATCAGTCACTGAGGTTCATCAGTCACTGAGGTTCTTCATTCACTGAGGTTCATCAGACACTGAGGTTCATCATTCTCTGAGGTTCATCAGTCATTGAGGTGCATCATTCACTGAGGTTCATCAGTCACTGAGGTTCATCATTCACTGAGGTTCATCAGTCACTGAGGTTCATCATTCACTGAGGTTCATCAATCACTGAGGTTCATCAGACACTGAGGTTCATCAGACACTGAGGTTCATCATTCACTGAGGTTCATCAATCACTGAGGTTCATCAGACACTGAGGTTCATCATTCACTGAGGTTCATCAGACACTGAGGTTCATCAGACACTGAGGTTCATCATTCACTGAGGTTCATCAGTCTCTGAGGTTCATCAATCACTGAGGTTCATCAGACACTGAGGTTCATCATTCACTGAGTTTCATCAGACACTGAGGTTCATCATTCACTGAGGTTCATCATTCACTGAGGTTCATCAGACACTGAGGTTCATCATTCACTGAGTTTCATCAGACACTGAGATTCATCAGTCACTGAGGTTCATCAGACACTGAGATTCATCATTCACTGAGATTCATCATTCACTGAGGTTCATCAGTCACTGAGGTTCATCAGACACTGAGATTCATCATTCACTGAGATTCATCATTCACTGAGGTTCATCATTCACTGAGGTTCATCAGTCACTGAGGTTCATCAATCACTGAGGTTCTTCATTCACTGAGGTTCATCAGTCACTGAGGTTCATCAGTCACTGAGGTTCATCAATCACTGAGGTTCATCGGGAGCTAAGGTTCATCAGTCACTGAGGTTCATCATTCACTGAGGTTCATCAGTCACTGAAGTTCATCATTCACTGAGATTCATCAGGCACAGAGGTTCATCAGTCACTGAGGTTCATCGGGAGCTAAGGTCTATCTGTCCCTGAGGTTCATCAGTCACTGAGGTTCATCGGGAACTAAGGTTCATCAGTCCCTGAGGTTCATCAGTCACTGAGGTTCATCAGTCACTGAAGTTCATCAGTCACTGAGGTTCATCATTCATTGAGGTTCATCATTCACTGAGGTTCATCAATCACTGAGATTCATCATTCACTGAGGTTCCTCAATCACTGAGGTTCATCAATCACTGAGGTTCATCACTCACTGAGGTTCATCACTCACTGAGGTTCATCAGTCACTGACTTTCATCATTCACTGAGGTTCATCAATCACTGAGGTTCATCAGTCACTGAGTTTCATCAGTCACTGAGGTTCATCAGTCACTGACCTTTATTGGGACCTAACGTTCACCTTTCACTGATGTTCATCAGAAACTGAGGTTCATCGGGAGCTAAGGTTCATCCGTCACTGAGGTTCATCAATCACTGAGGTTCATCGGGAGCTAAGGTTTATCAGTCCCTGAAGTTCATCAGTCACTGAGGTTCATCATTCACTGAGGTTCATCAGTCACTGAGGTTCATCACTCACTGAGGTTCATCAGTCACTGAGGTTCATCACTCACTGAGGTTCTTGATTCACTGAGGTTCATCACTCACTGAGGTTATTCATTAACTGAGGTTCATCAGTCACTGAGGTTCATCATTCACTGAGGTTCATCATTCACTGAGGTTCATCAGACACTGAGGTTCATCAATCACTGAGGTTCATCAGTCACTGAGGTTCATCATTCACTGAGGTTCATCATTCACTGAGGTTCATCATTCTCTGAGATTCATCATTCTCTGAGGTTCACCATTCACTGAAGTTCATCAATCACAGAAGTTCATCAGTCACTGAAGTTCATCAGACAATAAGGTTCATCAGTCACTGAGGTTCATCAGTCACTGAGGTTCTTCATTCACTGAGATTCATCAGACACTGAGGTTCATCATTCTCTGAGGTTCATCAGTCATTGAGGTGCATCATTCACTGAGGTTCATCAGTCACTGAGGTTCATCATTCACTGAGGTTCATCAGTCACTGAGGTTCATCATTCACTGAGGTTCATCAATCACTGAGGTTCATCAGACACTGAGGTTCATCAGACACTGAGGTTCATCATTCACTGAGGTTCATCAATCACTGAGGTTCATCAGACACTGAGGTTCATCAGACACTGAGGTTCATCATTCACTGAGGTTCATCATTCACTGAGGTTCATCAGACACTGAGGTTCATCAGACACTGAGGTTCATCAGACACTTAGGTTCATCATTCACTGAGGTTCATCAATCACTGAGGTTCATCAGACACTGAGGTTCATCAGACACTGAGGTTCATCATTCACTGAGGTTCATCATTCACTGAGGTTCATCAGACACTGAGGTTCATCAGTCACTGAGGTTCATCAATCACTGAGGTTCATCAGACACTTAGGTTCATCATTCACTGAGTTTCATCAGACACTGAGGTTCATCATTCACTGAGGTTCATCATTCACTGAGTTTCATCAGACACTGAGATTCATCATTCACTGAGGTTCATCAGTCACTGAGGTTCATCAGACACTGAGATTCATCATTCACTGAGGTTCATCATTCACTGAGGTTCATCAGTCACTGAGGTTCATCATTCACTGAGGTTCATCATTCACTGAGGTTCACCATTCACTGAGGTTCATCAGTCACTGAAGTTCATAGTCACTGAGGTTCATCAGTCACTGAGGTTCATCAGTCACTGAGGTTCATCAGTCACTGAGGTTCATCAAACACTGAGGTTCATCAGTCACTGAGTTTCATCAGTCACTGAGGTTCATCAGTCACTGAGGTTCATCAGTCACTGAGGTTCATCATTCACTGAGGTTCACCATTCACTGAGGTTCACCATTCACTGAGGTTCATCAGTCACTGAAGTTCATAGTCACTGAGGTTCATCATTCTCTGAGGTTCATCAGTCACTGAGGTTCGTCAGTCACTGAGGTTCATCAGTCACTGAGGTTCATCATTCTCCGAGGTTCATCAGTCACTGAGGTTCATCAGACTCTGAGTTTCATCAGTCACTGAGGTTCATCAGTCACTGAGGTTCATCTATCACTGAGGTTCACCATTCACTGAGGTTCATCAGTCACTGAGGTTCATCACTCTCTGAGGTTCACCATTCTCTGAGGTTCACCATTCACTGAGGTTCATCAGTCACTGAGGTTCATCGGGAGCTAAGGTTTATCAGTCCCTGAGGTTCATCAGTCCCTGAGGTTCATCAGTCACTGAAGTTCATCAGTCACTGAGGTTCATCATTCACTGAGGTTCATCAATCACTGAGGTTCATCAGTCACTGAGGTTCATCATTCACTGAGGTTCATCAATCACTGAGGTTCATCATTCACTGAGGTTCATCAATCACTGAGGTTCATCAGTCACTGAGGTTCATCATTCACTGAGGTTCATCAATCACTGAGGTTCATCATTCACTGAGGTTCCTCAATCACTGAGGTTCATCAGTCACTGAGGTTCATCATTCACTGAGGTTCATCAATCACTGAGGTTCATCATTCACTGAGGTTCATCAATCACTGAGGTTCATCAGTCACTGAGGTTCATCATTCACTGAGGTTCATCAATCACTGAGGTTCATCATTCACTGAGGTTCCTCAATCACTGAGGTTCATCAGTCACTGAGGTTCATCAGTCACTGAGGTTCATCAATCACTGAGGTTCATCACTCACTGAGGTTCATCTGTCACTGAAGTTCATCATTCACTGAGGTTCATCAATCACTGAGGTTCATCAATCACTGAGGTTCATCATTCACTGAGGTTCATCAGTCACTGACCTTTATTGGGAGCTAACGTTCACCATTCACTGAGGTTCATCAGACACTGAGGTTCATCGGGAGCTAAGGTTTATCAGTCCCTGAGGTTCATCAGTCACTGAGGTTCATCACTCACTGAGGTTCATCATTCACTGAAGATCATCATTCACTGAGGTTCATCACTCACTGAGGTTCTTCATTCACTGAGGGTCATCACTCACTGAGGTTCTTCATTCACTGAGGTTCATCAGCCACTGAGGTTCATCATTCTCTGAGATTCATCATTCTCTGAGGTTCACCACTCACTGAGGTTCATCAGTCACTGAGGTTCATCAGACTCTGAGGTTCATCAGTCACTGAGGTTCATCAGTCACTGAAGTTCATCAGACACTAAGGTTCATCAGTCACTGAGGTGCATCAGTCACTGAGGTTCATCAGTAACTGAGGTTCATCAGACTCTGAGGTTGATCAGTCACTGAGGTACATCAGTCACTGAGGTTCATCATTCACTGAGGTTCATCACTCACTGAGGTTCTTCATTCACTGAGGTTCATCAGTCACTGAGGTTCATCAGTCACTGAAGTTCATCAGACACTAAGGTTCATCAGTCACTGAGGTTCATCAGTCACTGAGGTTCATCAGTCCCTGAGGTTCATCAGTCACTGAGGTTCATCAATCACTGAGGTTCACCATTCACTGAGTTTCATCAGTCACTGAGGTTCATCACTCTCTGAGGTTCACCAACTTTCTCTGAGGTTCACCATTCACAGAGGTTCATCAGTCACTGAGGTTCATCAGTCACTGAGGTTCATCGGGAGCTTCACTGAGGTTCATCAGTCACTGAGGTTCATCAGTCACTGAAGTTCATCACTCACTGAGGTTCATCACTCACTGAGGTTCATCAGTCACTGAGGTTCATCAATTACTGAGGTTCATCATTCTCTGAGGTTCATCACTCACTGAGGTTCATCATTCTCTGAGGTTCATCATTCTCTGATGTTCATCAGTCACTGAGGTTCATCAATCACTGAGGTTCACCATTCACTGAGTTTCATCAGTCACTGAGGTTCATCACTCTCTGAGGTTCACCATTCTCTGAGGTTCACCATTCACTGAGGTTCGTCAGTCACTGAGGTTCATCAGTCACTGAGGTTCATCATTCTCTGAGGTTCATCAATCACTGAGGTTCATCAGTTACTGAGGTTCATCATTCTCTGAGGTTCATCATTCTCTGAGGTTCGTCAGTCACTGAGGTTCATCAATCACTGAGGTTCATCATTCTCTGAGGTTCATCATTCTCTGAGGTTCATCAGTCACTGAGGTTCATCAGTCACTGAGGTTCATCAGTCACTGAGGTTCATCAATTACTGAGGTTCATCATTCTCTGATGTTCATCAGTCACTGAGGTTCATCAATCACTGAGGTTCATCAGTCACTGAAGTTCATCAGTCACTGAGGTTCATCAATCACTGAGGTTCATCAGTCACTGAAGTTCATCAGTCACTGAGGTTCATCATTCACTGAGGTTCATCAGTTACGAGGTTCATCATTCTCTGATGTTCATCAGTCACTGAGGTTCATCAATCACTGAGGTTCATCAGTCACTGAAGTTCATCAGTCACTGAGGTTCATCATTCTCTGAGGTTCTTCTGTCACTGAGGTTCATCATTCTCTGAGGTTCTTTTGTCACTGAGGTTCATCAGTCACTGAGGTTCATCACTCACTGAGGTTCATCACTCCTTGAGGTTCACCATTCACTGAGGTTCATCAGACACTGAGGTTCATCAGTCACTGAGGTTCATCAGTCATTGAGGTTCATCAATCACTGAGGTTGATCAGACACTGAGGTTCATCAGTCACTGAGGTTCATCAGTCATTGAGGTTCATCAATCACTGAGGTTCATCATTCTCTGAGGTTCATCAGTCACTGAGGTTCATGTGTCACTGAGGTTCATCAGTCACTGAGGTTCAACAATCACTGAGGTTCATCATTCACTAAGGTTCCTCAATCACTGAGGTTCATCAGTCACTGAGGTTCATATGTCACTGAGGTTCATCACTCACTGAGGTTCATCATTCTCTGAGGTTTATCAATCACAGAGGTTCATCAGTCACTGAGTTCATCAGACACTGAGGTTCATCACTCACTGAGGTTCATCAGTCACTGAGGTTCATCATTCACTGAGGTTCATCAATCACTGAGGTTTATCAATCACTGAGGTTCATCATTCACTGAGGTTCATCAGTCACTGACCTTTATTGGGAGCTAACGTTCACCATTCACTGAGGTTCATCAGACACTGAGGTTCATCGGGAGCTAAGGTTCATCAGTCACTGAGGTTCATCAATCACTGAGGTTCATCGGGAGCTAAGGTTTATCAGTCCTTGAGGTTCATCAGTCACTGAGGTTCATCACTCACTGAGGTTCATCATTCACTGAAGATCATCATTCACTGAGGTTCATCACTCACTGAGGTTCTTCATTCACTGAGGTTCATCAGTCACTGAGGTTCATCATTCTCTGAGATTCATCATTCTCTGAGGTTCACCATTCACTGAGGTTCATCAGTCACTGAGGTTCATCGGGAGCTAAGGTTCATCAGTCACTGAGGTTCATCAGTCACTGAGGTTCATCAGTCACTGAGGTTCATCAGACACTGAGATTCATCAGTCACTGAGATTCATCATTCACTGAGGTTCATCAGACACTGAGGTTCATCAGTCACTGAGGTTCATCAGTCACTGAGGTTCATATGTCACTGAGGTTCATCAGTCACTGAGGTTCATCAGACACTGAGGTTCATCAGACACTGAGGTTCATCAGTCACTGAGGTTCATCATTCACTGAGGTTCATCATTCACTGAGGTTCGTCAATCACTGAGGTTCATCATTCTCTGAGGTTCACCACTCACTGAGGTTCATCATTCACTGAGGTTCATCATTCACTGAGGTTCGTCAATCACTGAGGTTCATCAGTCACTGAGGTTCATCAATCACTGAGGTTCACCATTCACTGAGTTTCTTCAGTCACTGAGGTTCATCACTCTCTGAGGTTCACCAACTTTCTCTGAGATTCACCATTCACAGAGGTTCATCAGTCACTGAGGTTCATCAGTCACTGAGGTTCATCGGGAGCTTCACTGAGGTTCATCAGTCACTGAGATTCATCAGTCACTGAAGTTCATCAGTCACTGAGGTTCATCAGTCACTGAGGTTCATCATTCTCTGAGGTTCATCAATCACTGAGGTTCATCAGTTACTGAGGTTCATCATTCTCTGAGGTTCATCAATCACTGAGGTTCATCAGTTACTGAGGTTCATCATTCTCTGAGGTTCATCAATCACTGAGGTTCATCAGTTACTGAGGTTCATCATTCTCTGAGGTTCATCAATCACTGAGGTTCATCAGTTACTGAGGTTCATCATTCTCTGAGGTTCATCATTCTCTGAGGTTCGTCAGTCACTGAGGTTCATCATTCTCTGAGGTTCATCAATCACTGAGGTTCATCAGTCACTGAGGTTCATCAATCACTGAGGTTCATCAGTCACTGAGGTTCATCAGTCACTGAGGTTCATCAGTCACTGAGGTTCATCATTCACTGAGGTTCATCAGTCACTGAGGTTCATCAGTCACTGAGGTTCATCAATCACTGAGGTTCATCAGTCACTGAAGTTCATCAGTCACTGAGGTTCATCATTCACTGAGGTTCATCAGTTACTGAGGTTCATCATTCTCTGAGGTTCATCATTCTCTGAGGTTCTTCTGTCACTGAGGTTCATCAGTCACTGAGGTTCATCAGACACTGAGGTTCATCAGTCACTGAGGTTCATCAGTCATTGAGGTTCATCAATCACTGAGGTTGATCAGACACTGAGGTTCATCAGTCACTGAGGTTCATCAGTCATTGAGGTTCATCAATCACTGAGGTTCATCATTCTCTGAGGTTCATCAGTCACTGAGGTTCATATGTCACTGAGGTTCATCAGTCACTGAGGTTCATCAGTCACTGAGGTTCATCAGACATTGAGGTTCATCATTCACTGAGGTTTATCAGTCACTGAGGTTCATCGGGAGCTAAGGTTCATCAGTCCCAGAGGTTCATCATTCTCTGAGGTTCATTCAGTCACTGAGGTTCATATGTCACTGAGGTTCATCAGTCACTGAAGTTCATCAGTCACTGAGGTTCATCATTCACTGAGGTTCATCAATCACTGAGGTTCATCATTCACTAAGGTTCCTCAATCACAGAGGTTCATCAGTCACTGAGGTTCATCAGTCACTGAGGTTCATCACTCACTGAGGTTCATCAGTCACTGAGGTTCATCATTCACTGAGGTTCATCAATCACTGAGGTTTATCAATCACTGAGGTTCATCATTCACTGAGGTTCATCAGTCACTGACCTTTATTGGGAGCTAACGTTCACCATTCACTGAGGTTCATCAGACACTGAGGTTCATCGGGAGCTAAGGTTCATCAGTCACTGAGGTTCATCAATCACTGAGGTTCATCGGGAGCTAAGGTTTATCAGTCCTTGAGGTTCATCAGTCACTGAGGTTCATCACTCACTGAGGTTCATCATTCACTGAAGATCATCATTCACTGAGGTTCATCACTCACTGAGGTTCTTCATTCACTGAGGTTCATCAGTCACTGAGGTTCATCATTCTCTGAGATTCATCATTCTCTGAGGTTCACCATTCACTGAAGTTCATCAGTCACTGAGGTTCATCGGGAGCTAAGGTTCATCAGTCACTGAGGTTCATCAGTCACTGAGGTTCATCAGTCACTGAGGTTCATCAGACACTGAGATTCATCAGTCACTGAGATTCATCATTCACTGAGGTTCATCAGACACTGAGGTTCATCAGTCACTGAGGTTCATCAGTCACTGAGGTTCATATGTCACTGAGGTTCATCAGTCACTGAGGTTCATCAGACACTGAGGTTCATCAGACACTGAGGTTCATCAGTCACTGAGGTTCATCATTCACTGAGGTTCGTCAATCACTGAGGTTCATCATTCACTGAGGTTCGTCAATCACTGAGGTTCATCATTCACTGAGGTTCATCAGACACTGAGGTTCATCATTCACTGAGGTTCATCAGTCACTGAGGTTCATCAGACACTGAGGTTCATCAGTCACTGAGGTTCATCATTCACTGAGGTTCGTCAATCACTGAGGTTCATCATTCACTGAGGTTCATCAGTCACTGAGGTTCATCAGTCACTGAGGTTCATCAGACACTGAGGTTCATCAGACACTGAGGTTCATCAGTCACTGAGGTTCGTCAATCACTGAGGTTCGTCAATCACTGAGGTTCATCATTCACTGAGGTTCATCATTCACTGAGGTTCATCAGTCACTGAGGTTCATCAGTCACTGAGGTTCATCATTCACTGAGGTTCATCATTCACTGAGGTTCATCAGTCACTGAGGTTCATCAGTCACTGAGGTTCATCAGTCACTGAGGTTCATCATTCACTGAGGTTCATCATTCACTGAGGTTCATCAGTCACTGAGGTTCATCAGTCACTGAGGTTCATCAGTCACTGAGGTTCATCATTCACTGAGGTTCATCAGTCACTGAGGTTCATCAGTCACTGAGGTTCATCATTCACTGAGGTTCATCATTCACTGAGGTTCATCAGTCACTGAGGTTCATCAGACACTGAGGTTCATCATTCACTGAGGTTCATCATTCACTGAGGTTCATCAGTCACTGAGGTTCATCAGTCACTGAGGTTCATCATTCACTGAGGTTCATCATTCACTGAGGTTCATCAGTCACTGAGGTTCATCAGACACTGAGGTTCATCATTCACTGAGGTTCATCATTCACTGAGGTTCATCAGTCACTGAGGTTCATCAGTCACTGAGGTTCATCAGTCACTGAGGTTCATCAGTCACTGAGGTTCATCAGACACTGAGGTTCATCAGACACTGAGGTTCATCAGTCACTGAGGTTCGTCAATCACTGAGGTTCGTCAATCACTGAGGTTCATCATTCACTGAGGTTCATCATTCACTGAGGTTCGTCAATCACTGAGGTTCGTCAATCACTGAGGTTCATCAGACACTGAGGTTCATCAGACACTGAGGTTCATCATTCACTGAGGTTCATCATTCACTGAGGTTCATCATTCACTGAGGTTCGTCAATCACTGAGGTTCATCATTCACTGAGGTTCGTCAATCACTGAGGTTCGTCAATCACTGAGGTTCATCAGACACTGAGGTTCATCAGACACTGAGGTTCATCATTCACTGAGGTTCATCATTCACTGAGGTTCATCATTCACTGAGGTTCATCAGACACTGAGGTTCATCATTCACTGAGGTTCGTCAATCACTGAGGTTCGTCAGTCACTGAGGTTCATCATTCACTGAGGTTCATCAGACACTGAGGTTCATCATTCACTGAGGTTCGTCAATCACTGAGGTTCATCAGACACTGAGCTTCATCGGGAGCTAAGGTTCACCAGTCACCAAAGTTCATCGGGAAGTTAGGAACATACGACCATAGAAACAGCAGAAGGCCATTCATCCCCTCGAGCCTGTTTCGCTATTCAATTAGATCATGGCTGATCTGATCTTGTCCTCAACTCCACTCCCCTCATAACCTTTGAATCCCTTATCATTCAAAAATCTGTATTTTGCCTCCATCTACCCGCATTGGTTCTGTAACCCTTCCTACCCTTGCCGAACAAAAATATCTCACTCTCACTTCTGACAGTTTCAATTGACCCTCAGCCTCAACAGCTTGTGGGTGAAACGTTTCCAGATTTCCCTTGCACTTGGGGTGAAGGAGTGCTTCCTGACATCACCCCTGAATGACCTAGCTCTAATTTTAAGAGTATGCCACTATCATGTATCTCACACTGCTGTGTATCTTACCATGCTATACATGACTGTAACTCGATATGACCTGTAACCACAAGCATACTTTACCACAGCGGTGCACTTGCAGGAGACACTGCATACCTGTTCCACACAGGTATATAAAGGCAGGGCTCAGGCAATTGTGGCACTCGAGAACTGTGAAATAAAGGTGCAGATCCAGAGTGACCTTGACTTCAGCATGTGCCTCGTGTAAGTCTGTTCTGCAGTGTCAGGACTTTACAGTGGCGATGAGTTACGGGATCACAGAATCCACAGAATGGCTACCAATGGCTCAGATGAGAAATACAATGCTGGAGCCAATTGGGAGGATTTTATAAAAAGGCTCCAGCAAAGCTTTGTAACCAAAGACGAGTTGGGCGATGATAAGGCAGACAAGAGAAGAGCCCATCTTTTGACCAGCTGTGGCTCGAAAACATACGCCTTAATGAAGGACCTGCTGGCATCCGAGAAACCAGCAAGAAAGTCGTTTGAAGAGTTGAGCACACTGGTGAGAGACCACCTGAAGCCAGCGAACAGCCTACACATGGCCAGACACAGGTTCTACAACTACAGATGCTGTGTGGGCCAGGGCATACCTGACTTTGTGACAGAACTTCGGAAGCTGGCTAGTTTATGTGAGTTCTCCGATGAACTAAGGAGAGAAGTACTGAGAGACTTTATTATTGAAGGAATAGGCCACGCAGGCATATTCCGAAAGCTTATAGAGACCAAGAACTTGACCCTCGAGGCAGCAGCACTGGTCGCACAGACATTCTTGGCAGGAGAAGAAGAAACGAGGTTGATCTTTACTGCGGGTACGACAACTAACGAAACATCGGAACAAGGGGTTCATAGCGTGAAACAAGCCGCTACCCCTACACACAGACAAAGACAGAAGAGCAGGCCTTCAACAGCAGGCAGTGGCGCCAGAAGCCATCAAGGGCCACGTGAATGGCCGTTCACACCTCATCAACCCACAATGCAAGCAATCAACTACAGATTGAGAGAAGCTCAAGAGCGATCAACCAGACGCAGTTCATCCTTCGGAAACAATGGAAGCGCTGTGCTGGAGATGTGGGGGAAGGCACTCAACAAGGGGGTGTTGATTTCAGCATGCCGTTTGCAGAAACTGCAACTATACAGGGCATCTGGCTCGCATGTGCAGAAAAACAGCAGCTCGGCTGGTATACGAATCGGAAGGGTTGGAAAGCGGACCAGAAGACGGTGGGGACAGTGCCCGGGACGCCGAGGTATAGCAGGTCAACACGATCAATGTCCACTGTTCTTACAAAAAGACGCCTCCAATAAAGATGAGGGTCCTACTCAACGGGATACCCGTCAACATGGAACTGGACACAGGAGCTAGTCAATCTCTCATGAACGTCCAACAATTTGAACAGCTGTGGCTGCACAAAAGCAACAGACCAAAACTCACAAGGATCGACACAAAACTAAGGACCTATACCAAAGAAATCGTCCCAGTCCTTGGCAGCGCCATGCTCTCAGTCGCACACAAAGGGACGGTGAACCGACTTCCTCTGTGGATTGTCCCCGGAGATCTCCCAGCACTGTTGGGGAGAAGCTGGCTGGCAAAACTAAATTGGAAATGGGATGATGTTCACGCCATGTCGTCAGAGGAACGGACCTCCTGCTCAACAGTTCTAAGTCGTTTTGAAGATCTCTTTCAGCCAGGTGTGGGCACCTTCAAAGGCACCAAAGTTAAAATCGACATCACACAGGATTCCAGACCAGTCCATCACAAGGCTAGAGCTGTGCCTTATGTGATGAGGGAAAAGATTGAATATGAACTGGACAGGCTTCTGCGGGAAGGCATTATCTCACCCGTGGAATTTAGTGACTGGGCAAGTCCCATCGTCCCCATCATGAAGCCTGATGGATCCGTACGACCATAAACAGAGTCTCCCTACAGGACCAATACCCGCTGCCCAGAGCAGAAGATCTATTTGCCACATTGACTGGAGGAAAACCTTTCTCAAAACTAGATCTCACATCTGCGTATATGACGCAAGAACTGACCGAAGAGTCTAAGCTACTCACCACCATCAACACACAACGAGGCCTTTTTATGTACAATAAATGCCCATTCGGCATCAGGTCAGCAGCTGCTATATTCCAGCGAAACATGGAGAATCTGCTCATGTCCATCCCGGGGACGGTTGTGTTTCAAGATGACATACTTATCACAGGCAGGGACACCGACTCCCATCTCTGCAATTTGGAGGAAGTACTGCCGAAGAGTTAATAAATCCAAGTGTCTGTTTCTCGCGCCCGAGGTTGAATTTTTGGACAGAAGGATTGCCGCTGATGGAATCCGCCCATCAGAATCCAAAACCGAAGCAATTCGTCTGGCACCCAGGCCCCGGAATGTCTCAGAATTGCGCGCCTTTCTCAGGCTACTCAATTACTTTGGGAACTTTAAGCAGAACTTGAGCATGCTGCTGGAGCCTCTCCACATGCTACTCAGAAAGGGGTGCGATTGGTTTTGGGGGGACGCCCAAGAATGCGCCTTCAATCAGGCACGCAACCTTCTATGTTCCAACAGTGTTTTAGCCTTTTTGACCCAGGTAAAAAGATAGTTCTTACATGTGATGCGTCAGCATACGGGGTCAGGTGCGTTTTACAGCATGCCAATGATGCGCTAAATTACAATCCATTGCTTATGACTCCAGGTCACTTTCGTGGGCAGAGCGCGGGTGCAGAAGGAGGCGCTCGCGTGCGTGTACGGTGTCAAAAAGATGCACCAATACCTTTTCGGGGCCAAGTTCGCGTTAGAAACCGACCACAAACCCCTCACGTCCCTGTTATCCGAGTGCAAGGCAATAAACAGCAACACCTCAGCGCGCATTCAGCGGTGGGCACTCATGCTGGCGTCTTACGACTACACAATAAGGCACAGGCCAGGCACAGACAACTGTCCCGACGCGCTTAGCAGGCTACCCCTGGCAACCACGGAAGGGTTCACGAACAGGACTGTGAGATGGTCATGGCAATCAATGCCTTTGAATCCACAGCTTTGCCCATGATGGCTCGCCAAATCAGAGCCTGGACGACCAGCGACCCACGTTATCCTTAGTCAAAAGATGTGTTTTAACTGGTGACTGGGCAGAGGCTCACGATGCCTGCCCCGAGGAGATCAAACCTTTCCATAGGCGCATGCATGAACTATCACTACAGGCAGACTGCCTGTGTGGGGCAGCCGAGTAGTTATGCCTTGCGAGGCAGAGAGGCGTTTGTCCGGGAGCTCCACCACGAGCACCCGGGGATCGTCCTTATGAAGGCCATAGCCAGATCCCATGTCTGGTGGCCTGGCATTGACGCGGACTTGGAGCTCTGCGTCCAGCGGTGCACCATTTGTGCCCAACTCAGTAATGCCCCCAGGGAGGCCCCCCTGAGCCCCTGGCCCACCAAACCGTGGTCGCGGGTGCATGTAGACTATGCGGGCCCATTCATGGGCAAAATGTTCCTCGTAGTCGTCGATGCATTTTCAAAGTGGATCGAGTGCACCATTTTAAACTCGAGCACCACCTCCACCACTGTGCAGAGCCGTAGAACCATGTTTGCAACGCACGGAATTCCTGACATATTGGTCAGTGATAATGGTCCGTGCTTCACCAGCGCAGAATTTCAAGATTTTATAGTTGACCACGGCATAAATCAAGTTAAGACTGCACCATTCAAGCCGGCCTCCGATGGCCGGCGGAGCGAGCAGTGCAAATCGTTAAACAAGACATGCTAAAAATCCAAGGTCCCACACTGCAGAGCCACCTGTCGCGACTGCTGCTGGCATACAGATCTCGTCCGCATTCGTTGACTGGGGTTCCCCCCGCGCAACTATTGATGAAACGGACCTTAAAGACGAGGCTCTCGATAATCCTCCCAGACATGCATGAAATTATTGAGGCAAAGCGCCGGAAGCTAACTGAGTACCATGACCGAAAATCGAGGGGAAGGTGGAATGAGATAGGGGACAAAGTGTTTGTGCTAAACTATGGCAGGGGTTCCAAATGGCTTGCCGGGACAGTAACAGGCAAGGAAGGAAACAGGCTACTGGTTGTACAAATTGACAATGGCCAAACCTGCCGGAGGCATGTAGACCAAGTAAAAAGTAGATTCACCAACAACACTGCAGAACCAGAGGCAGACTACAGTGTGGAACTCACACCACACCTGGTGGACAGACAGAGGGAACAACCTGAGGAAAGGGCAGTCCCAACAGACAGCCCAGGCGAGATACCAGCAATCACACTGAACGAAACAGACAGCACAGGCAAGATACCAACAATCACACCGAAAGAAACAGACAGCACAGGCAAGATACCAACAATCACACCGAAAGAAAAACAGGCACCAAGGCAAACAACTGAACCACAACTGAGACGCTCCACGCGAGAGCGTAGACCACCTGAGAGACTGAAACTATAAAGATAATAAGACCTTGGGGCAGGGTAATGTCATGTATCACACACTACTGTACATAACTGTATCTTACCATGCGATACATGACTGTAACTAGATATGACCTGTAACCACAAGCATACGTTACCACCAGGGGTGCATTTGCAGGAGACACTGCATACCTGTTCCACACAAGTATTTCAAGGCAGGTCTCAGGCAAATGTGGCACTCGAGAGTGACCTTGACTTCAGCATGTGCCTTGTGTAAGTCTGTTCTGCAGGGTCAGGACTTTACAGCCACCTTATTCTCGACTTCCCCAGCAGAGGCAATAGCTTATCTCTAACTACCCTGTTATCTCCTTTAATCATCTCAAACACCTCAATTAGATTACCCCTTAATCTTCTATACTCAAGTCAATACAAGCCTTGTCTATGCAACCCGTCCTCATAATTTAACCCTTTTAACCCAGTATCATTCTGGTGAACCTGCGCCGAACACTCTTCAAGCCTAATATATTCTTCCTGAAAGTGCGGTTCCTAGAACTGAATGCAGTACTCCAGATGGGGTCTCACCAGAGCTCTGTACAGATGTTACATAACTTCCACTCCTTTACGTTCCAGTCCTCTTGAGATAAAGTCCAACATTCTATGAGCTTGTTCAATTATTTTTTGTTCCTGCCTACTAGCTTTTAGTGATTGCTACACTTTTTTTTATTCATTTATGGGATTTGAGCATTGCTGGCAAGACCAGCATTTATTACCCACTCCGAATTTCCTTGAGAAGATGGTGAGCCGCCTTCTTGAGCCGTTGCAGTCCGTGAGATGAAGATACTCCAACAGTGCTGTTAGGGAGGGAATTCCAATATTGACCCAGGGACGATGAAGTACCGATTTAGTTCCAAGTCAGGATGGTGTATGATGTGGAGGGGAACTTGGACATAGTGGTGTTCCCATGCGCTTGTTGCCCTCGTTCTTCTCGGTGGTAGATGCCGCGAGTTTTGGAGGTGCTGTCGAAGAAGCGTTGGCGAGTTGCTGCAGTGCATCTTGTAGATGGTACACACGGCAGCCACGGTGTGCTGCTGGTGGAGAGAGTGAATGTTGATTGGCACCCAATCACCAACTTCAAGTGTCCTGGAAAGTGTTGTGCTTCTTGAGTGTTGTTGGAGCTGCACTCATCCAGGCAAGTGGAGAGTATTCCATCAAACAACATAGATAGGAACAGTGGGGGAGGTCCTGCTGAAAGAGTAACAGGAGCTAGGATCTAAATTAAAAAGCAGGTCCTCGAGGGTAATAATCTCTGGATTATTGCCCGAGCCGTGTGCAAATTGTCATAGAAGCAGACAGATCAGGAGAATTAACACGTGGCTAAAGGACTGGTGTGGGAAAGAGGGGTTCCTTTTCATGGGACACTGGCACCAGTTCTGGGACAGGAAGGAGCTGTACCGATGGAACGGGCTCCACCTGAACCGGGATGGAACTCGTGTCCTAGCGGAAAGAGTAAATAGGGAGGTGGCACAGGCTTTAAACTAGTAAGATTGAGGGAGGGTTCTACAAAAACATAATCAGCCTAAATATAAACATAACAGGAAAAGAGAGCATAGGAAAGAATAAAGTAAGGAAGGATGTTGATGGCAAGGAAATAAATAGAGTTATAGAACAGGGGTCTAAAAAGATGGTTAAGCATAAAGTGAGAGGAAATCCTATTAAAAGTGAGTTAAACTGCCTATACAGCAATGTAGACAGTGTCCGTAATAAAACAGGGGAGCTGGAGGCAATCATGCGTTGTGAGGAGCCAGACATTGTAAGGATTACTGAGACATGGCTACAGAAAAATCAGGACTTGGATTTAAACATTGCAAGGTATAACATAATGAGAAAAGATAGCAAGGGGAAAAGGGGAGGTGGAGTAGCTGTACTTATTAGGGATAACATAATGGCAGTAAAAAAAATGACGCAGCTATCAGCAAGACAAAAATAGAATCCATATGGATAGGGGCCTCATGGCTTAATGTATAAAGCGTCTGCCTTCGATGCAAACGCTGATGTTATCAGCACAAAAATAGTTGTATAGAAAAAAAATAATAAAGGATCAATTACACTAACAGGTGTTGTCCACAGACCACCTAACAGTGGAAGGGAGTTGGAGGAAAAAATATGCAGATAAATTAGGGAAATTATTCAAAAAACATGGGGGGCTCAATTGCCTTGCGCACAATTGGAATGGTGAAGATTTAGCACCCAGCGAGCTGGGCTGCTAAACCTTGCTGAATTGGGCACTTAAAAAGAGAAAAAGTTGGGGGGCGGTATCGGAGTCGGGAATGGCCTCCACAGGCTGCTGCCAGGGCGTTAGCGGGGCACGATGCTCAGCACCGCGCAGAGCACGTGAGCGGGCATTGATGACAGCAGAGCAACGCGGACATGCCACCTCCCACTGACGTGTCACAATGTCCCTCCCCTTCTTTTAAAGGTGAGGGCCACTGCGAACGCGGCAGCCATTTTCGTGGCGCCCACTGGGCCACCAGTGACGGTTTCTGCCGGGCATACAGTAGTCATTTATCTAAGTTTTCAAAAAGCCATCAATAAGGTACCCCATAATAGACTGATGAACAAGCTCACCCCTTACTATGTTTTCACTATCCCGTCTGACTTTCGCCTCTCTGACCCTGAATGATCAGTCCTCAGCAAAGGCTTGAGCTTCATCCCCTTACGTCCCCACCTCAATGAATTTTGAGATCGGCACGACGCTGAGCTCTTTTTCCATCGCTGTTATCTCCATGCTCACTACTTTGTCCAGGAGTCTTCCCCTCCACACGGCTGACCCTTCCACCTGCTTTCAGAATTCTCATTCTACCTGGACCCTGCCCTCTGGTCTCTTACCTCTCGAGATCTTTTCATTGCGAACTGTCAGCGTGACATCGGCCATCTCAATATCTCTGTTCCGCTCACTCACTTTCCCTTGTTCCCCTTGTCCTCACCTTTCACCCCACCAGCCTCCATGTTCAACGGATCATCCTCCGCCATTTCCATTCACCTCCAGCATGACCCCTCCACCAAACACACATTTCCCTCCCCTCCCCTCCCTTCTCAGCACCCCAAAGGGACCGCTCCCTCTGCGATACCCTGGTCCGCTCCGCAATCAACCCCAGTGCACCCTCCCCTTCCCACGGCACCTTCCCGTGCAAGTGCAGGAGATGCAACACCTGCCCTTTCACCTCCTCCCTTCCCACTGTCCAGGGCCCCAAACAGTCCTTCCAGGTGAAAAAATGATTTACTTGTACTTTCAATTTAGTATACTGTATTCACTGCTCATGATGTGGTCTCCTGTACATTGGGGAGTCCAAACGCAGATTATATAAGAACATAAGAAATAGGAACAGGAGTAGGCCATACGACCCCTCGAGCCTGCTCTGCCATTCAATACGATCATAGCTGATCTGATCGTGGGCTCAGCTCCACTTCCCTGCCCGCTCCCCATAACCCCTTATCCCCTATTTTTTAAGAAACTGTCTATTTCTGTCTTAAATTTATTCAATGTCCCAGCATCCACAGCTCTCTGAGGCAGCGAATTCCACAGATTTACAACCCTCTGAGAGAAGAAATTTCTCGTCATCTCTGTTTTAAATGGGCGGCCCCTTATTCTAAGATCATGCCCTCTCGTTCTCTCCCCCATCAGTGGAAACATCCTCTCTGCATCCACCTTGTCAAGCCCCCTCATAATCTTATACATTCGATAAGATCACTTCTCATTCTTCTGAATTCCAATGAGTAGAGGCCAGCCTGTTCAACCTTTCCTCATAAGTCAACCCCCTCATCCCTGGAATCAACCTAGTGAACCTTCTCTGAACTGCCTCCAAAGCAAGTATATCCTTTCATAAATATGGAAACCAAAACTGCACGCAGTATTCCAGGTGTGGCCTCACCAATACCCTGTATAACTGTAGCAAGACTTCCCTGCTTTTATACTCCATCCCATTTGCAATAAAGGCCAAGATACCATTGGCCTTCCTGATCACTTGCTGTACCTGCACACTAACCTTTTGTGTTTCATGCACAAGTAATCCCAGGTTCCGTTGTACTGCAGCACTTTGCAATCTTTCTCAATTTAAATAATATCTTGCTGTTTGATTTTTTCTGCCAAAGTGCATGACCTCACACTTTCCAACATTATACTCCATCTGGGTGACCGCTTTGCAGAAAATCTCCATTCAGTCCGTAAGCATGACCCCCGATATTCCGGTTGCCTGTCACTTTAATTCCTCGCTCCATTCCCACTGTGACCTCTCTGTCCTCGGCCTCTTACACTGTTCCAACGAAGCTCAACACAAGCTCGAGGAACAGCACCTCATCTTTCGAGTCGACACTTTACAGCCTTCTGGGCTTAACATCGAGTTCAACAATTTCAAACCTCTGCCCCTTTTTTTTTCTTATTTGCTCTTTTTTTTTTCTCTTTCCCACGATAGGGTGTAAATGGATCATTCTACCATCTCCATTCTAGACTCATCTTTGTTTCTTAACTTGTCCCATTACCATCTCCTTTTGCCTTGCACCATCATCCCTTTTGTCTCTTAATCTCTCCTGCCTCCCAACCTATCAAAGACCATCCATTTTGTTCTTTCCTCCCCTCACTCCTTTCCCTGCCCCTACACTTGCTTAAAAACCTGTTACGTCTCTTAACTTTTTCCAGTTCTGACGAAGGGTCATTGACCTGAAACGTTAACTCTGTTTCTCCCTCCACAGATGCTGTCTGACCTGCTGAGTATTTCAGCATTTTCTGTTTTTATATCAGAGAATGCAGAATCGGGGGACAAGTAGCAGAATGAATAGCTAGCTGGCTTCCACGCAGAAAGCAGAGAGTGGGGGTAAAGGGTAGCTATTTATCGGGGCTGAAGGAGGGTAATGGTGTTCCACAAGGATCAGTGCTAGGATCACTGTTGTTCACAATTTATATTAACAATTTAGACTTTGGAATCAAAAGCACAATTTCTAAATTTGCGGATGACACCAAATTGGCGGATAGTCAATACTGAGGAGGACTGCAACAAATTACAGGAGGACATTAATAATCTTGCAGAATGGGCATATAATTGGCAAATTAAATTCAACACAGATAAATATGAGGTATTATATTTTGGTAGGAATAGGAAGGTCACTTATTACTTGGAGGGTGTGAGTCTGGGTGGGGTAGAGGAACAAAGGGATCTCGGATTACAAATACACTAATTGCTAAAAGTAGTGACACAAATTAACAAGGCCATTAAAAAAAGCAAACCAAGCACTTGGGTTTATGTCTAGAGGGATAGAAGTGAAAAGTATTGAAGTTATGTAAACTTGTATCGAAGCTTGGTTAGAACACACTTCGAGTACTGCATACAGTTCTGGTCGCCACATTATAAAAACAATATAGAGGCACTGGAGAGGGTGCAGAGAAGATTTACAAGGATGATACCAGAAATGCAAAGGTATACATATCAGGAAAGGATGAACAGGCTGGGTCTATTTTCTCTTGAAAAAAGAAGGCTGAGGGGTAACATAATAGAGGTCTTTAAAATTATGAAAGGTTTTGATACAGAGAGAATGTTTCCACTTGTGGGGAAGAGGCCAACAATATAAGATAGTCACCAAGAAATCCAATAGGGAATTCAGAAGGAACTCCTTTACCCAAAGAGTGGTGAGAATGTGGAACTCACTACCACAGGGAGTGGTTGAAGCGAATAGTATCGATGCATTTAAGGGGAGGTTAGACAAGCATATGAGGGAGAAGGGAATAGAGGGTTATGCTGATAGATTTAGATGGGGAAAGACAGGAGGAGGCTCCAGTGAAACATAAACGCCAGCATGGACTGGTTAGGCTGATCGCCTGTTTCTGTGCCGCATATCCTATGTAACCCTATGTAATCACATTTCTGATTGTGCCTTGTAGATGGTGGAAAGGCTTTGGCGAGACAGGATGTGAGTCACACGCCACAGGATATCCAGGCTCGAATCTGCTCTTGTAGTCACAGTGTTTATGTGGCTGATCCAATTAAGTTTCTGGTCAATGGTGACCCCCAGGATATTGAGGAAAAAGGAAGAGAGTAGCTAAAGTAAACGTTGATCCCTTAGAGGATGAGACTGTGGAATTAATAATGGGAAATAGGTAAATCGCAGAGACTTTGAACAAATATTTTGTGTCGGTCTTCACGGTGGAAGACACTAAAAGCATCCCAATAATAATAGATAATCAAGGGGCTATATCGGGGGGGGAATCTTAAAACAATCACTATCACTAGAGAAAAAATACTATGCAAACTAATGGGAATAAGGTGGGCAAGTCCCTGGACCTCAGGACCTGCATTTTAGGGTTTTAAAGGAAGCAGCTGCAGAGATAGTGGATGCATTGGTTGTAATCTTCCAAAATTTCCTGGATTCTGGAGAGGTCCCAGCAGATTGGAAAACCACAAATGTAATGCCCCTATTCAAGAAAGGAGGGAGACAGCAAGCAGGAAACTATAGACCATTTAGCCTAACATCTGTTGTTGGGAAAATGTTGGAGTCCATTATTAAGGAAGCAGTAGCAGGACATTTAGAAAATCATAATACAGTCAAGTAGAGTCAGCATGGTTTTATGAAAGGGAAATCATGTTTGACAAATTTGCTGGAGTTCTTTGAGGATGTAACAAGTAGGGTGGATAAAGGGGAACCAGTATTTGGATTTTCAGAAGGCATTCGATCGGTGCCACATAAAAGGTTACTGCGCAAGATAAGAGCTCACGGGGTTGGGCGTAATATATTAAGATGGATAGAGGATTGGCTAACTAACAAAAAACAGAGAGATGGGATAAATGGATCATTTTCAGGTTGGCAAACAGTGACTAGTGGGGTGCCACAGGGATCAGTGCTGGGGCCTCAACTATTTACAATCTATATAAATGACTTGGATGAAGGGACCGAGTGTAATGTAGCCAAATTTGCTGATGATACAAAGATAGGTGGGAAAGCAAGTTGTGAAGAGGACACAAATAATCTGCAAAGGGATATAGATAGGTTAAGTGAGTGGAGAAAAATGTGGCAGCTGGAGTATAATGTGGGAAAGTCTGAGATTATCCACTTTTGTAGGAAGAATAAAAAAACAAATTATTATTTAAATGGAGAAAGACTACAGAATGTTGCAGTACAGAGGGATCTGGGAGTCCTTGTACACAAAACACAAAAAGTTGGCATGCAGGTACAACAAGTAATTTGGAAGGCAAATGGAATCTTGGCCTTTATTGCAAGGGGCTGGAGTATAAAAGCAGGCAAGTCTTGCGACAACTGTACAGGGTAGTGATGAGACCACACCTAGAGTACTGCGTACAGTTTTGGTTTCCTTATTAAAGGAAGGATATACTTGCATTGGAGACAGTTCAGAGAAGGTTCACTAGATTAATTCCTGAGATGAAGTGGTTGTCTTATGAAGAAAGCTTGAGCAGGTTGGGCCTATATTCATTGGAGTTTAGAAGAATGAGAGGTGATCTTATTGAAATGTATAAGATTATGAAGGGGCTTGACAAGCTGGATGCAGAGAGGATATTTCCCCTCGTGGGAGAATCTAGAACGAGGGTCATAGTTTCAGAATAAGGGGTCGCCCATTTAAAACGGAGATGAGGATGAATTTCTTCTCTCAGAGGATCGTGAATCTTTGTAATTCTCTACCTCTGAGAGGTGTGGAGGCTGTGTCATTGAATATATTTAAGGTGGAGAATTTGTTACATAACAGATTTTTGAATTATGAGGGAGTCAAAGATTATGGGGAGCGGGCAGGGAAGTGGAGCTGAGGCCAAGATTACATCAGCCATGATCTTATTGAGTGGCAGAGCAGGCTCGAAGGACCAAATGGCCTACTCCTATTTCTTATGTTCTTGATTATGGATGGTTCGACAATGGTAATGCCATTGAATGTCAAGGGGAGGTGGTTAGATTTTCTTTAGTTGGAGATGGTTATTACCTGACAGTTGTGTGGCATGAATCTAACTTGCCACTTAGCAGCCCAAGCCTGAATGTTGTCCAGGTCTTGCTTCATTATCTGCAAATGGAACTGAACACTCTGCAATAATCAGCGAACATCCCCACTTTTGACCTTATGATGGAGGGAAGGCAATTGATGAAACAGCTGAAGATAGTTGGGCCTTGGATACAGCCCTGAGTAACTTCTGCAGCAATGTACTCGGGCGGAGTTGATTGACCTCCAACCACCATAACCATCTTCATTAGTTCTAGGTATGACTTGAGCCAGTGGAGAGTTTTCCCCCTGATTCTCATTGACTTCAATTTTACTAGGGCTCCTTAATGCCACACTTTGTTGTCAAAGGCAGCCACTCTCATCTCTGGAATTCAGCTCTTTTGTCCATGTTTAGACCAAGGCTGCAATGAGGTCTGGAGCCGAGTGGTGCTGCTAGAACCCAAACTGGGCATCGGTGAGCAGGTTATTGGTGAGTAAGTGCCGCTTGATAGCACTGTCGACGACTGAGAGTACGATACTGATGGGATTTACCAGATTGGATTTGTCCTGCTTTTTGTGGACAGGACATACCTAGGCAGTTTTCCACTTTGTCGGGTTGATGCCCGTGTTGTAGTCATACTGAAAAACTTGACTCAAGGCGCAGCTAGTTCTGGAGCACAAGTCTTCAGCACGACAGCCGTGATGTTGTCAGGGCCAATAGCCTTTGCTGTATCCAGTGCGATCAGCCGTTTCTTGATATCATGTGGAGTGAATCAAGTTAGCTGAAGATTGGCTTCAGTAATGGTGGGGACCTCAAGAGGAGGCCGAGATGGATCATCTACTCGGCACTTCTGGCTGAAGTTGGTTGCAAAGGCTTTTTTGGCATGCACGTGCTGGTTGCCATGATTGTGGATATTCATGGAGCTTTCTTCTCCCAATTGCCAACCACTCACTATTCACGACTGGATGTGGCAGGACTGCGGAGCTTTGATCTGATCCGTTGATTGTGTGATTGTTTAGCACTTTCTATAGCATGCTGCTTCTACTGTTTAGCATGCATCTAGTCCTGAACCCAGAATCTCTCTGATTATCCACAGTTCTTACCTTATCACCATTTTGACCTCACATTTCCCCATGTTGAACTCCATCTGCCATAGTTTTGCTCACTAGCTTAATTTATCAATGTCCCTTTGCAACTGTTTGCTCCCGTCTGTGCCACCTAATTTGGCGTCATCAGCAAACTTTAGTATACAACTCTCGATTCCTTCATCGAAGTAATCTACAAATAGAGCGAAAAGCTGATGCCCCAATACAGATCCCTGGGGGGCATCCTGCCAAATTGAGTACATACCCATTCTCCCTCCTCTCCGTCTCCTAACCAATTCCCAGCCAGGTCATTAGGCTGCCTGCAATTCCATGAGTTCTCATTTATGTTAGCAATCTCTTATGTGAAACCTTATCAAAAGCCTTCGAGAATTACATATAAATAACATGCATAGACACACGCTTATCTATCACAATTGTTGCCTCCTCAAAAAATTCAACTAGGTTCATTGGACATGTCTTATCTTTTACAAATCCCTGCTGGCTCTCTCTGATAAGTTCATGTTTGTCTAAGTGCTCAGTCACTCTATCCCTAATAATAGATGCTAGTAACTTCCCCACAACAAACGTTAGACAAATAGATCTATAATTTCTTAGTTTATCTCTCTTACCCTTCTTAAATAATGGAGTGGCATTGCCAATTCAATCCAAGGGGACAATTCCTGAATCGAGGGAGCTTTGGAAGATCATGACTAGAGCAGCTACAATTTCCTCACTTACTTCTTTTAATACCCTGTGTGGAAACCATCAGGTCCTGGAGATTTGTCTCATTATTTTCATCATTACCTTTTTTTTACTTATTTAAAATCTAGTACGCTCCCCTCCTTGATTTATTTTTATTTTTCCTCGTGTCTCTGGTACTTTATCCTCATCCTGTACTGTGAGGACCGATACAAAGGAAGTATTTTGCAAGTCTGTCATTTCCTGATTTTCTGCGTCTGTCTTTAAGGGGCCCATATTACTCTTGGTCACCCACTCTCTTAATATACTGATATAAATCTTTCGTGTTGTCCTTGATTACTCTCGCAAGTATTTTCTCGTATTTCATTTTTGCAGCTCTCATTATTTCTTAGTTTCCCTTTGCTGTTCTTAATATCTCTCCCGATCCACAGGGTCTCCACTGTCCTTTGCAATCGTATCAGCTTTCCTTTTAGTTTTATTCTGTCGGTCACTTCTCTTGTTGACCAAGGTTGTTTAATTACACAAGTAGAGCTCTTGCCCTTTAGGTACAGGTCTTGAATTCCACCAAATGCTTCTTTGAACTCCTCCCACTGTTTGTCTGCACTTTTCTCCGTTAGCAGTTCTGCCCAGTCTACTGGGGTCAATTTCTGCCTCATCCCTTCAAAGTCCGCTTTACCCAAATTAAAAAACTTGGTGCATGACTCACCCTTCTCCCTCTCAAACCTAATACTGAATTCAACCATGTTATGGTCGTTGTTAGCTAGGTGTTCCCTTATTGTTAGATTATTGTCTAGTTCAGCCTCATTATTCATCAATAAATCTAAGATGGCCTGTTCGCTTGTTAGTTGAAGAACAATGGGCTGGATTTTCGGCTTTGCTGATTTTGGGGCGGTAATGGCGGCAAAGTTTGTGCCCAGGAACAGTTTACGCCTCAGTCAGCAAAATTCGGCAGCTGGGCTCTGAGTGTGGGACGGAGCACGAAGGGAGCTAGGCCAACTGAGCATGCGAATATCCCAAGCTAAACAGCTGGCCTCGAAGCGCTGGAGAGAAAAAAAAACCTGAACAAAACCCACCAAAAACATTCCCAATAAATCATCATCATAGGCAGTCCTATGGAATTGAGGAAGACTTGCTTCCATTCTTAGAATGAGTCCTTAGGCGGCTGAACAGTTCATTATGAGAGCCAGAGTCCCTGCCACAGGGACATACAGTCGTTGAGGGAAGGGGTGGGTGGGACAGGTTTGCCGCACGCTCTTTCCGCTGCCTGCGCTTGGTTTCTGCATGCTTTCGGCGATGAGACTCGAGGTGCTCAGCACCCTCCCGGATGCATTTCCTCCACTTAGGGCGGTCTTTGACCAGGGACTCCCAGGTGTCGGTGGGGATGTTGCACTTTATCAGGGAGGCTTTGAGGGTGTCCTTGTAACGTTTCCTCTGCCCACCTTTGGCTCGTTTGCCGTGAAGGAGTTCCGAGTAGAGCGCTTGCTTTGGGAGTCTTGTGTCAGGCATGCGAACAATGTGGCCTGCCCAGCGGAGCTGGTCAAGTGTGGTCAATGCTTCAAAGCTGGGGATGTTAGCCTGGTTGAGGACGCTAACGTTGGTGCGTCTGTCCTCCCAGGGGATTTGTAGGATCTTGCAGTAATAAATAACTCCAATAAATAACTCACGCACCACAACATAAATTGCAAAAAAACCCAATCACACGTACCTGAAGTCGACATAGCAAACCTCACTACAGCCGCTACAGGTCGGACCGCCCACTTTCACAGGCGATCCCAGTACGGCGCTCTATGGAGAGCTACGGAGCGGTTGGCAGCCAAAAATCGAGCCGGTGTCGCAACCGGGGGCATTACGCACTGGCTGCCTCTTCCGGGTGGTAAGAGATCCCGTCGAAACCGGCCCGGAAAATCCCGTTGGAGCGCTGGTAGCTGGCCGACTGCCCGGAAGAGCTTGCTACCGCTATTGCCCCCCCCTCTGGGGCGAAAACTGAGGCAACAACAAATCCAACCCATATTGTTCCAGGAAACTTTCTTGACTACACTCAAAAAGTTGCCTCTTTTCGGACTCGGACTGTTTTACTTCTCCTAGTTTACGTGAAAAAGTCTCTCGTGATAACCACTCTGTTTTTGCAACAAGCTTCTAAGATGTCATGGTTATGCATTCCGTTACTTTATCACCGTTATCAGGCTACCACCAAATTTTACATTTTTTTGATTCCTCAGTTCTACCCACCGTGTTTCCTGCCCACCCTTGCTGATATCCCCTGGTTCGTACGGACTCGGCGAGGCCTTGCAAAAGCCAGTTTTCGGGGCGCGATGCGCATGCACCAAAAACGAGCTTTTCCGATCTGTCACGATTTCTCCGAAAAGGATTCTCCGCATCACCAAAGCCAATAACAAGTCCGGCCCGCTGGTTTTCGGACAATAATTCCGGATTTATTTTACTCAATATCAAATGGGATTTTCTCAAAAATGTCCGGTTTTCGGACAGCCGCTGAGACGTTGTATTTGTAGTGTGCTAGATCAGTATTGTTACTAATCCAGGCTCATTAATTATCACTAAATCTAATATGGTCATTTCTCTTGTTGCTTTATCAATACAGCTAAGGTTCATCAGCCTCAAAGGTTCATCAGCAGTGAAGATTCATCGGTATCTAAAATACATCGGCAGCTAAGAAAGAAAGACTTGGATTTATATAGAGCCTTTCACGATCACCAGACATCTCAAAGCACTTTACGGCCAATGAAGTACTTTTGAAGTGTAGTCACTGTTGTAATGTGGGAAACACGGCAGACAATTTGCTCACAGCAAGCTCCTACAAACAGCAATGTGATAATGAGCAGATAATCTGTTTTTTTCAAATGTTGATTGAGGGATAAATATTGGCCAGGACACCAGGGATAAGTCTCTTACTCTTCTTCAAAATAGTGCCATGGGATCATTTATGTACACTTGAGAGAGCAGACGCGACCTTGGTTTAATGACTCATCCGAAAGATGGCACCTCCGACAGTGCAGTGCTCCCTCAGGTTCAACAGGAACTAAGGTTCAACAGGAACTAAGGTTCATCAGGAACTAAATTCATCAGCAGCTAAAGTTCATCGGGAACTAAGTTCATCGGCAGTTAAGGTTCAACAGGAACTAAGGTTCATCAGGAACTAAATTCATCAGCAGCTAGAGTTCATCAGGAACTAAATCCATCAGCAGCTAAACTTCATCGGGAACTAAATTCATCGGCAGCTAAAGTTCATCGGGAACTAAGTTCATCGGCAGTTAAGGTTCAACAGGAACTAAGGTTCATCAGGAACTAAGTTCATCGGCAGCTAAAGTTCATCAGCAGCTAAAGTTCATCAGGACCTAAGTTCATCAGCAGCTAAGGTTCATCAGGAACTAAGTTCATCGGCAGCTAAAGTTCATCAGGAACTAAGTTCATCAGCAGTTAAGGTTCATCAGGAACTAAATTCATCGGCAGCTAAAGTTCATCAGGAACAAAGTTCATCGGCAGTTAAGGTTCATCAGGAACTAAGTTCATCGGCAGCGAAGGTTCATCAGGAACTAAGTTCATCAGCAGCTACATATCATCAGCTCAGTGTGCTTCATGCACATGGTTTATATCCCGGTATGGTCTATGCAGCAGAACAGTGAGTTACATATCCCAGTGTAATCTATATGTGTTATATATCAGAGTTTCATCTATATAACTGAGCTGGGAATGATGTATCCCAGTCTAATCTATGTAATGTTAGTGTGAGTGAATTATCCCAATGTAATGCTGAAACCCTCATCCTTGCCTTTGTTACCTCTAGACATGACAGTTTCAATGCTCTGCTGGCTGGCTTCCCATCTTCCACTTTCCATAAACTTGAACTCCTCCAAAACTCTGCTGCCCGTATGCGAACTCATGCCAAGTCGCGTTCATCCATCACCCCTGTGCTCGCTGACATATATTGGCTACTGGTCCGGCAACGTCTCAATTTTAAAGTTCTCATCCTTGTTTTCAAACCCCTCCATTGCCTCACACCTTGCTATCTCTGTAACCTCCTCCAGCCTTACAACACTCCGAGATCTCTACGCTCCTCCAATTCTGACCTCTTACGCATCCTCGATTTTAATAACTCGACCATTGGCTGCCAATGCTCTAAGCCCTCAAATTCCCTCCTGAGGCCTCTCTGCCCTCTAAGGGGGAAATTGATGCACTTACCGCTGACTGCCGCCCACTGTTGAGGAAATTCCTCCTCAGGTTCCGCCCAGTGCCTGTTTCAATCTGGTCTGGAGCGGGCAGGAGGGGAGAGCCGCCGGGAGCCGCCCGCTGACGTCAACGGATGGCCGAGTGGTGTAAGTGGACTCCCGCCGGCGAGCTCCCAGATTGGTGCGGGTGGGAATCTGTGCCAGAACGGGGGTGGACTGCTGCGAGGAGGCTGGTCTGTCCAGTAGTAGTGATGTTGGGGAGGGCATCAAACAGGAAATTAGGGGTGCATGCAATAAAGGTGCAGCAGTTATCATGGTGACTTTAATATGCATATAGATTTGGCTAACCAAACTGGAAGCAATACGGTGGAGGAGGATTTCCTAGAGTTTTCTAGACCAATATGTCGAGGAACCAACTAGGGGGGAGGCCATCTTAGACTGGGTGTTGTGTAATGAGAGAGGATTAATTAGCAATCTCGTTGTGCGAGGCCCCTTGGGGAAGAGTGACCATAATATGGTGGAATTCTACATTAGGATGGAGAATGAAACAGTTAATTCAGAGACCATGGTCCAGAACTTAAAGAAGGGTAACTTTGAAGATATGAGGCATGAATTGGCTTAGATTGGCGAATGATACTTAAGGGGTTGACAGTGGATGGGCAATGGCAGACATTTAGAGACCGCATGGATGAACTACAACAATTGTACATCTCTATCTGGCGTAAAAATAAAAAAGAGAAGGTGGCTGAACCGTGGCTATCAAGGGAAATCAGGGATAGCATTAAAGCCAAGGAAGTGGCATGCAAATTGGCCAGAAATAGCAGCGAACCCGGGGACTGGTGAGGTCAGCAGAGGAGGACAAAGGGTTTGATTAGGGCAGGGAAAATAGAGTACGAGAGGAAGCTTGCAGGGAACATTAAAATGGACTGCAAAAGCTTCTATAAATATGTAAAGATAAAAAGGTTAGTAAAGACCAATGTAGGTCCTCTGCAGTCAGAATCAGGGGAAGTCATAACTGGGAACAAAGAAATGGCAGACCAATTGAACAAATACTTTGGTTCGGTATTCACTAAGGAGGACACAAACAACCTTCCGGATATAAAAGAGGTCAGAGGGTCTAGTTAGAAGGAGGAACTGAGGGAAATCCTTATTAGTCGGGAAATTGTGTTGGGGAAATTGATGGGATTGAAGGCCGATAAATCCCCAGGGCCTGATGGACTGCATCCCAGAGTACTTAAGGAGGTGACTTTGAAAATAGCGGATGCCTTGACAGTAATTTTCCAACATTCCATAGACTCTGAATCAGTTCCTATGGAGTGGAGGGTAGCCAATGTAACCCCACTTTTTAAAAAAGGAGGGAGAGAGAAAACAGGGAATTATAGACCGGTCAGCCTGACATCGGTAGTGGGTAAAATGATGGAATCAATTATTAAGGATGTCATAGCAGCGCATTTGGAAAGAGGTGACAAGATAGGTCCAAGTAAGCATGGATTTGTGAAAGGGAAATCATGCTTGACAAATCTTCTGGAATTTTTTGAGGATGTTTCCAGTAGAGTGGACAAGGGAGAACCAGTTGATGTGCTGTATTTGGACTTTTTGAAGGCTTTCGACAAGGTCCCACACAAGAGATTAATGTGCAAAGTTAAAGCACATGGGATTGGGGGTAGTGTGCCGACATGGATTGAGAACTGGTTGTCAGACAGGAAGCAAAGAGTAGGAGTAAATGGGTACTTTTCAGAATGGCAGGCAGTGACTAGTGGGGTACCGCAAGGTTCTGTGCTGGGGCCCCAGCTGTTTACATTGTACATTAATGATTTAGATGAGGGGATTAAATGCAGTATCTCCAAATTTGCGGATGACACTAAGTTGGATGGCAGTGTGAGCTGCGAGGAGGATGCTCTGATGCTATTAGGCTGCAGAGTGACTTGGATAGGTTAGGTGAGTGGGCAAATGCATGGCAGATGAAGTATAATGTGGATAAATATAAGGTTCTCCACTTTGGTAGTAAAAACAGAGAGACAGACTATTATCTGAATGGTGACAAATTAGGAAAAGGGGAGGTGCAACGAGACCTGGGTGTCATGGTACATCAGTCATTGAAGGTTGGCATGCAGGTACAGCAGGCGGTTAAGAAAGCAAATGGCATGTTGGCCTTCATAGCGAGGGGATTTGAGTACAAGGGCAGTGAGGTGTTACTACAGTTTTACAGGGTCTTGGTGAGGCCACACCTGGAGTATTGTGTACAGATTTGGTCTCCTAACTTGAGGAAGAACATTCTTGCTATTGAGGGAGTGCAGCGAAGGTTCACCAGACTGATTCCCGGGATGGCGAGACTGACATATCAAGAAAGACTGGATCAACTGGGCTTGTATTCACTGGAGTTCAGAAGAATGAGAGGGGATCTCAAAGAAACGTTTAAAATTCTGATGGGTTTAGATAGGTTAGAAGCAGGAAGAATGTTGTCAATGTTGGGGAAGTCCAGAACCAGGTGTCACAGTCTAAGGATAAGGGGTAAGCCATTTAGGACCGAGATGAGGAGAAACTTCTTCACCCAGAGAGTGGTGAACCTGAGGAATTCTCTACCACAGAAAGTTGTTGAGGCCAATTCACTAAATATATTCAAAAAGGAGTTAGATGTAGTCCTTACTACTAGGGGGATCAAGGGGTATGGCGATAAAGCAGGAATGGGGTACTGAAGTTGCATGTTCAACCATGAATTCATTGAATGGCGGTGCAGGCTAGAAGGGCCGAATGGCCTACTCCTGCACCTATTTTCTATGTTTCGATGTTTCCATGTCCCCAACGGTAGGTATGAAGAGCTGAATAAAAAGGTGATTAAATATTTTTTTCCTTTCTTCTTCACAGGGACTTACCTGTATGGGGTCCCCTGAAGGTGTTCCGTTGTTTTTTTTTTGATGCTTTTTCTTTGCAGGTCTTCGACCCTCCGTGGGGCCCAACTCCATCCTCGGCGGCACTTGAGCAGCAAATGCCTTTGCCTCCGAGATTGGAAGCTCCTGCCGGCTGCTGCCCAGATTGGCAGCGTAAGTCCCTCATTTGCTGCCCGCCGCCCTTCGAGGGACATTGGCGATGAAAACCCTGTCCAAAGTACCGTCAGGTACCTTGGCAGCCATAGGCGGTCCTTTGGGCGGCACTTGGACGGGCGGAAGCCTTCTTCAAATTCGGGTCTTAACACTCTCACCTCCTTAAAAACGGCCCTTAAATTTTCCCTCTTTCACCAAGTTTTTTGTTAACTGTCCTAACATCTCATCGTGTGGCTCGGTGTCAAATTTTGTTTGATAACGCTGCTGTGAAGCACCTTGGGACTTTTTATAACATTAAAGGTGCTCTATAAATGCAAGTTGTTTTTGATATAATCTGTGTAACCAACCTGTGAGTGATATATCCCAGTGTAACGTATGTAACAGATTCATAAGTGATATATTTCAATGTAATATATTTAACATAACTGTGCGTTATATATCGCAAAATACTTGAGATAACATAACTGTGAGTGATATATTCCAGTGTAATTTGTGCAGCAGAAGTGTGAGTAATATATCCGGGTGTAATCTATGTACCAGACCTGTGTGTGATATATCCCAGTCTTGTCATGACAGATAGTGTCATGACTTGAGAATCTCCATGTCAAGTACCTCCCTCGTGACCGCTATCTCTGGTGGACCAGGCTGTGATTCGCTAGCCTGGGAGAGTGGCGTCTTAGGATCGAATACAGTAAACCTTTCCAATAATTAGATTAGTAAAAAGCTTTATTTCGCATCAGATTTGTTTGCATACATAAATCTCACATGAGGTGGCTTCGTTCATCAAAAAGCATGTATATAATGAAACAGTTCACATATAAACAGCAATATAACCAATAATATAAAATGTCACCAACAATCAATCTATTGCCCGCCAAGCAGGCAGCTACGGATCATGGGCAGATAAGATTCATCAGCATCTAAGGTTCACGGCATCTAGGGTTCATTGGCAGCTCAGATTCAAAGGCAGCAATTCTATATAACAGAACTGTGAGTGAGGTATCCTAATGTAATCTGTGTGACAGAATTGTAAGTGATATATCCCAGTATACTCTATAGAATAGATCCCAGTGTAATCTAACAGATCTCTGAGGGCTATCACAGAATTATACAATGATACGGCACTTTGACAGAGCTATCCAATTGGTCCGACTCCCTATTCTTTACACATTGTCCTGTATTTTTTCCCTTCAAGTAGTTATCCATTCCCTTTTGAAAGTTACTGTTGAATCTGCATCCACCTCCATTTGAGGCACAGCATTCAAGATCACAACAACTCGCTGCATAAAATGTTTTCCTTATCTCTGCCCAACATCTTAAATCTGTATCCTCTAGTTACCGACCCTGCTGCCGTTGGAAATAGTTTCTTCTTATTTACTTTATCAAAATGGTTCAGGATTTTGAACACATCTATCACATCTCCTTTTAATCTTCTCTGCTCTAAGAAGAGCAGCCCCAGTTTCTCCAGTCTATCCACATAACTGAGGTCCCTCATTCCCAGCAACCTTCTAGTAAATCTCTGACTCTCTCTAATTCCTAGAGTGTGGTGCCCATACTGAACACAATACCCCAGCTGAGGCCTAACCAGTTATTATAAAGGTTTAGCATAACTTCCTTGCTTTTGTACCTTATGGCTCTATTAATAAAGCCACACTAACTATTAATCAATATGCTTTTTTAACAGCCTTTTCAATTTGTCCTGCCACCTTCAAAGATTTGCCTACATACACACCCAGCTCTCTTTGTTCCTGCACCGACTTTAAAATTGTATCATTGAGTTCATATTGACTCTCCTTATTCTTCATACTAAAATGTGTCACTTCACACTTTGCTGTGTGATATATCCCAATATAATCTATATATCAGAACTATGAGTGATATATTCCAGTGTAATCTCTACAACTGAACTGTGTGATATATCCCAATTTAAATTATATAACAAAACTGGGATGTATCTTGTTTTAACAGAACACTGAGTGATATATCCCAGTGTAATCTACATAACAGAGCTGTAAAGAGATATATTCCAGTGTAATCTATGCAACAGAAATGTGAGTAATATATCCGGGTGTAATCTATGTACCAGACCTGTGTGTGATATATCCCAGTCTTGTCATGATGGATCGGGTCAGTACATGAGAACTGCTAACTAAAGTACCTCCCCTACTGATCGCTAACTCTGGTAGACCAGACTGTGATTCACTAGCCTGGGAGCAAGGAGTAGTGTCTTAGGATTGAATACGGTAAACCACACCAATAATTAGATTAGCTTCAAAAATTAAGGGGGAGAAATTCACTATCGCCCCATTTGGGGTGCTAACTATTAAAAGTTTGAAAAGTTAGTGCCAGGCGCTAATGATTTCAAACTTTAAAAAAAATTGCCATAAGTGCTCCAAGAAGGAAGTGGAGTAATCAATCAAGCATATCACTTCCTTCCTTAGCGCGCAATCGGTGACTTCAGCAGCGCTGCACCCTGGGCCGTGTGGCACTGCCACATTGGAAGGCTGCTTCCCTCCCTTAAAGTGAAGGGCCATCACTGCAGGCTCTTCAAAATAAAAAGTACCTACCTGGACCACCACAGCAGCCGTGTTCCCGTGCAATCAGCCCAGCACTTAAGCAGAGTACCAGGCTGATCGATCGCGGGTGAAAAAAACTGGAAGTAAAAAGGTACGTTTTTCTTTTACTTACCTCGTCCACCTCGCCTTTAAGCATTGCCCCGAACCGGCCAGATGCCCGATGCTCGCTTGCTGCAGCGGTCGGTGTTTTTGCCCGGCACTGCTGCAGGGGGCGGAAGGCAATTTCAGGCCCGGAGCTCTAAAGGGGCAATGCGCACAGTCATAACGTCACGATCTCCGGGTGAAGGAGATCAGGGCGCAACGATGTAGCACCGCCGCAAAACTCCCGCCGAATATGGTGGGAGTCGATGTCATCACCGCTTTCGGTCACAAGGCCTTTTGCGCCCCATTAGCACCCCCAGGGGGATGCTAACGGGAGACACAAAGGCACCGAATTTGGCCCCTTTGTTTAGCATCAAATTTCAACACGTACACAAATCTCACTTTAGGTGGCTTAGTTCATCAAAGGTAGGCAATTATACAACAGTTTATGTACACAATAGCAATAAAGCCAAAAAGATAAAAGCTCACTAATAATTGATCTATTGTCCTTCATGCAGGCAGCTGCTGAGCATCGCACCGCAGGTTCATCGCACTGCAGGTTCATCGCACCGCAGGTTCATCGCAGTGCAGGTTCATCGCACCGCAAGTTCATGGTTCATCGCACCGCAGATTCATCGCACCGCAGGTTCATCGCACCGCAGGTTCATCACACCGCAGGTTCATCGCACCGCAAGTTCATGGTTCATCGCACCGCAGATTCATCGCACCGCAGGTTCATCGCACCGCAGGTTCATCACACCGCAGGTTCATCGCACCGCAAGTTCATGGTTCATCGCACCGCAGATTCATCGCACCGCAGGTTCATCGCACCGCAGGTTCATCGCACTGCAGGTTCATCGCACCGCAGGTTCATCGCACCGCAGGTTCATCAGCACCGCAGGTTCATCGCACCGCAGATTCATCGCACCGCAGGTTCATCGCACTGCAGGTTCATCGCACCGCAGGTTCATCGCACCGCAGGTTCATCGCACCGCAGGTTCATCGCACCGCAGGTTCATCAGCACCGCAGGTTCATCGCACTGCAGGTTCATCAGCACCGCAGATTCATCGCACTGCAGGTTCATCAGCACCGCAGATTCATCGCACCGCAGATTCATCGCACTGCAGGTTCATCGCACTGCAGGTTCATCGCACTGCAGGTTCATCGCACCGCAGGTTCATTGCACCGCAGGTTCATCGCACCGCAGGTTCATCAGCACCGCAGGTTCATCGCACTGCAGGTTCATCGCACCGCAGGTTCATCAGCACCGCAGGTTCATCGCACCGCAGGTTCATCGCACTGCAGGTTCATCGCACTGCAGGTTCATCGCACCGCAGGTTCATTGCACCGCAGGTTCATCGCACCGCAGGTTCATCAGCACCGCAGGTTCATCGCACCGCAGGTTCATCGCACTGCAGGTTCATCGCACTGCAGGTTCATCGCACCGCAGGATCCTTCTGCACCGCAGGTTCATCGCACCGCAGGTTCATTGCACCGCAGGATCCTTCTGCACCGCAGGTTCATCGCACCGCAGGTTCATCGCACCGCAGGTTCATCGCACCGCAGGTTCATTGCACCGCAGGTTCATCGGCACCGCAGGATCCTTCTGCACCGCAGGTTCATCGCACCGCAGGTTCATCGCACCGCAGGTTCATCGCACCGCAGGTTCATCGGCACCGCAGGATCCTTCTGCACCGCAGGTTCATCGCACCGCAGGTTCATCGCACCGCAGGTTCATCGCACCGCAGGTTCATCGGCACCGCAGGATCCTTCTGCACCGCAGGTTCATCGCACCGCAGGTTCATCGCACCGCAGGTTCATCGGCACCGCAGGATCCTTCTGCACCGCAGGTTCATCGCACCGCAGGTTCATCGCACCGCAGGTTCATCGCACCGCAGGTTCATCGGCACCGCAGGTTCATCGCACCGCAGGTTCATCGCACCGCAGGTTCATCGCACCGCAGGTTCATCGCACCGCAGGTTCATCGGCACCGCAGGTTCATCGCACCGCAGGTTCATCGCACCGCAGGTTCATCGGCCCCTGAGATTCATCGGCACCGCAGGTTCATCGCACCGCAGGTTCATCGGCACTGCAGGCTCATCGGCACCGCAGGTTCATCGCACCGCAGGTTCATCGCACCGCAGGTTCATCGGCCCCTGAGATTCATCGGCACCGCAGGTTCATCGCACCGCAGGTTCATCGCACCGCAGGTTCATCGGCCCCTGAGATTCATCGGCACTTCAGATTCTTCGCACCGAAGGTTCTTCAGCACCTCAGATTCATCTGCCTCTAATATTCATTGGCACCGCAGATTCATCGGCACCGCGGATTCATCTGTCTCTAATATTCATCCGCTCCGCAGGTTCTTGGCACTGCAGATTCATCCGCCTCTAATATTCATCGACACCACAGGTTCATCGGCCACTAAGGTTCATTGGAAGATAAAGTTAATTTGCAGCTACGGTTCATCAGCTATTAAGATTCATCAGTAGCTACTGTTCATCGGTAGCTAAGGTTCATCGATGTTAAGCTTAATTGGTAGCTAAGATTCATCGGATGCATATCGTTCAGCTGCAGCAAAAGATCATCGGCCACTGAGGTTCATTGGCAGCTGCAGATCATCGGCTCAGTCTGACTTGTGCCTTGGTTTATATCCAGTTGTAATTCGCAGCGATGTCCTATCATATGCTGCAGTGCAGCCTTGTTTTTAAATTCGCACCACCTTCTCTACGTAAGATGTGTTTTTTTTGTCCACTTTTTGTTATCACTATTTTCTTCCTGTCAATGTGGTTTTGTCCACCTCTATAGCACCTGTCTAATTCTACGTGGCGGCCCCATTGTGGTTAGAACATTTAAAAGTTTCAACAGGAAATGGCCCATTGAAAAGGAAGGGGCACCGTTCATCCTCAACAAGCAGGAGCATCAGGTGACCTGAATACCCTCATCATTCAGCCTTTCTTGTGATCTTGCGTGACATGTCCATATATATACTGTGATGTAATATATTTGGCATTTCTGTGTCATTTATTTGTATTTGCAATACTATATGTTTGGATTTTTTTAAAGTCTTCAATAAGGTACCACATAGTAGACTCATGACTCAGCTCAAAGCATGTGGATTCAGGTGACAAGTAGCAGAATGGATAGCAAGCTGACTACAAAACAGAAAATAGAAAGTAAGGTTTAAGGGCAGCTACTCAGGCTAGCAAAAGGTGAGACGTGGTGTTCCACAAGGCTCGGTGCTGGGACCACTGCTGTTCACCATTTACATTAACGATTTGGACTCGGTGATCAGAAGTACAATTCAACATTTGCAGACAACACCAGATTGGGAGATATAGTCAAGACTGCAACATATTATAGGAAAACATCAATAAACTTGCAGAATGGGCAGCAGGTGATGCATTTTGGTAGGAAGAATATCGAAGCCACATACTCCTTGGAAAATAAGAGTATCAGTGGGGTAGGGGAGTTAAAGGACCAAGGGATACAGATACACAAATCACTAAAACTAGTGACACAGCTTAATAAGGCCATAAAAAAGGCAAACCAATCTGGTTCATTTCTAGAGGGATAGAATTAAAAAGCAGAAAAGTTAAAAAAACTTGTATAGAACCTTGGTTAGAGTACTGTGCACTATTCTGATCTCCATATCACAAAAAGGATGCAGGTGCAAAGCAGATTTACAGGAGAAGGTACCAAGAAGATCTACAAGGACGATACCAGAACTGAGAGAAGATACCTCTCAGTACAGACTGAACAGGCTGGGGCTCTTTTCTCTAGAAAACAGAAGGCTGCAGAATGACCTGATAGAGGTCTTTGAGATTATAAAAGAGCTCGATAGAGGAGACGTAGAGATGTTTCCACTTGTGAGGGAGTCCAAAACTAGGGGCCATAAATATAAGACAGTCACCAATAAATTTATTGGGGAATTCAAGAGGAACCTCTTTACCCAGAGAGTGGTGAGAACTTCCACAAGGTGTAGTAGAGTTGAATAGCATAGAGGTATGTAAGGGAAAGATAGATAAACACATGGGGGAAAAAGGAATAGGTTATGCTGACAGAGTTAGATGAAGATGGGTGAGAGGAGGCTCATGTGGAGCATAGACCAGTTGGGCTGAATTGCCTGTTTTGTGCTGTGAGTTCTATGTACTTCTATGTAATATACATTATATCTAATGTTAGCAACCATACATAGTACCTACTAGTAGAAAAGTAAGCAGTTATTGAATAGATATTTTAACGGAACAGTTATAGGCATAACATTCATGAGTTTTAAATCCTCATTGTATGCTGTCCAAGACTGCACAATGTGCTTCACAGAATAGTTTACAGAACAAGCTACCTCCCTATTAATCGAGCGTCCAGTACTGGAGGGGGTTGAGGAATTAAGTAGAACAGTTCCAATCCCCTTAAACTGACTGCTTAGAAGGACAATCAACAAAATAGCATTTGAAAAGAGGAAACAGAGACTACTATGTATATCTATATAGCAGAACTGTGTGTGATATATCCTAGTGTAATCTATGTAATAGAACTGTGTGATATAAGCCAGTGTGATCTATGTAATAGAACTGTGTGTGATATATCCCAGTGTAATCCATATAACATTAACAGCTAAGGCTCATCGGCAGCTAAAGTTCATCAGCAACTAAGATTCTTCGGCCACTGAGGTTCATCGGCAGCAACAGATCATCGGGAGCTGCGGTTCATTGGAGCTATAGATCATCGGCTCCGTCTGCTTCGTGCATTGGTTTATATCCCATTCTAATTCGCAGCTATGTCCTATCATATTCTGCAATGCAGCCTCGTTTTTAAATTTGCACAACCTTCTCTAAGTAAGATGTATTTTTTGTACACTTTTTGTTATCACTATTTTCTTCCTGTCAATGTGGTTTTGTCCACCTCTATAGCACCTGTCTAATTCTATGTGGTGGCCCCATTGTGGTTAGAACAGTTAAGAGTTTCAGCAGGAAATGGCCCATTGAGAAGGAAGGGGCACCATTCATCCTCAACAATAGATAGTATTCTGTAAGCAGGAGCATCACGTGACCTTAATACCCTCATCATTCAGCCTTGTGATCTTGAGCAACATGTCCATATATATACATTATACCTAGTCTCAGCAGTCATATATAGTATCTATTAAAGGAAACGTAAGCACTGATTGAATAACGGGATAGTTACAGGTATAACTTTCATAAGTTTAAGTCCTTTTTATTTATTGCCCAAGCCTATCCAGTATGTTCCTTAGAATAACATCTGGAACAAAAGTATAAGTGATATACTCCAGTGTTATCTCTATAACAGAACTGTGAATGATATATCCCAGTTTTGTCTTGTCACAATAGATACGGTTGTGACTTGAGAACCTCTCTCTCAACTATCTTCCTACTGACCGTTATGTCTGGTGGACCAGTGTAATCTACGTAACAGAACACTGAATGGTATAGTCCACAGTAACCTATGTAACAGAACAGTGAGTGATTATAATCCAGTGCAATCTGAGTAACAGAATTGTTTGTGACATATTCAAATGTATTCTGTATAACAGAACTGCGAATGATATATCCCAATGTAATCTATATCACAGAATTGTGAGTGATGTATCCCAGCTTGAGCTATATAAGAGAACTGTGTGTTGGATATTCTAGTGTATTCTGTATAACAAGTCTGTGAATGAGTAATACATATAACAGAACAATGAATGGTATCACATAACATTAATATAACATACATGTGTGAGATAACCCAGTGTATTCTGAATAGCCGAGCAGTGTGTGATATAGGGGGTAAGTGATTGGCTGGTGATTGGTGAGTAGTTTTTCTTTTTCTTCTTATATTGGTCAGTAACTTTAGCACTGTTATTACCAGTTTAAGTGTATATAAGGGTTAAGACATGGCAGGAGAGCTCGGTCGGGTGCTATGCTCCTCCTGTACCATGTGGGAACTCAGGGACACTTCCGGTGTCCCTGACGATTACGTGTGCGGGAAGTGTGTCCACCTCCGGCTCCTGACGGTCCGCGTTGCGGAGTTGGAGCTGAGGGTGGATTTACTCTGGAGCATCCACGATGCTGAGAATGACGTGAGTATCACGTGTAGTGAGTTGGTCTTACCGCAGGGAAAGGGTCCACAGCCAGATAGGGAATGGAAGACCAGCAGGAAGAGTAGTGCAAGGAAGGTAGTGCAGGGGTCCCCTGTGGTCATCCCCCTGCAAAACAGATACACCGCTTTGGGTACTGTTGAGGGGAATGACTCATCAGGGGAGGGCAGCAGCAGCCAAGTTCATGGCACCGTGGCTGGCTCTGCTGCACAGGAGGGCAGGAAAAAGAGTGGGAGAGCGATAGTGATAGGGGATTCAATTGTGAGGGGAATAGATAGGCGTTTCTGCGGCCGCAACCGAGACTCCAGGATGGTATGTTGCCTCCCTGGTGCAAGGGTCAAGGATGTCTCGGAGCGGGTGCAGGACATTCTGAAATGGGAGGGAGAACAGCCAGTTGTCGTGGTGCACATTGGTACCAACGACATAGGTAAAAAAAGGGATGAGGTCCTACGAAACGAATTTAAGGAGCTAGGAGCTAAATTAAAAAGTAGGACCTCAAAAGTAGTAATCTCGGGATTGCTACCAGTGCCACGTGATAGTCAGAGTAGGAATCGCAGGATAGCGCAGATGAATACGTGGCTTGAGCAGTGGTGCAGCAGGGAGGGATTCAAATTCCTGGGGCATTGGGACCGGTTCTGGGGGAGGTGGGACCAGTACAAACCGGACGGTCTGCACCTGGGCAGGACTGGAACCAATGTCCTAGGGGGAGTGTTTGCTAGTGCTGTTGGGGAGGATTTAAACTAATATGGCAGGGGGATGGGAACCTATGCAGGGAGACAGAGGGAAACAAAAAGGAGACAAAAGCAAAAGACAGAAAGGAGATGAGGAAAAGTGGAGGGCAGAGAAACCCAAGGCAAAGAACAAAAAGGGCCACTGTACAGCAAAATTCTAAAAGGACAAAGGGTGTTAATAAAACAAGCCTGAAGGCTTTGTGTCTTAATGCAAGGAGTATCCGCAATAAGGTGGATGAATTAATTGTGCAAATAGATGTTAACAAATATGATGTGATTGGGATTACGGAGACGTGGCTCCAGGATGATCAGGGCTGGGAACTCAACATTCAGGGGTATTCAACATTCAGGAAGGATAGAATAAAAGGAAAAGGAGGTGGGGTAGCATTGCTGGTTAAAGAGGAGATTAATGCAATAGTTAGGAAAGACATTAGCTTGGATGATGTGGAATCTATATGGGTAGAGCTGCAGAACACCAAAGGGCAAAAAACGTTAGTAGGAGTTGTGTACAGACCTCCAAACAGTAATAGGGATGTTGGGGAGGGCATCAAACAGGAAATTAGGGGTGCATGCAATAAAGGTGTAGCAGTTATAATGGGTGACTTTAATATGCACATAGATTGGGCTAGCCAAACTGGAAGCAATACGGTGGAGGAGGATTTCCTGGAGTGCATAAGGGATGGTTTTCTAGACCAATATGTTGAGGAACCAACTAGGGGGGAGGCCATCTTAGACTGGGTGTTGTGTAATGAGAGAGGATTAATTAGCAATCTTATTGTGCGAGGCCCCTTGGGGAAGAGTGACCATAATATGGTGGAATTCTGCATTAGGATGGAGAATGAAACAGTAATTTCAGAGACCATGGTCCAGAACTTAAAGAAGGGTAACTTTGAAGGTATGAGGCTTGAATTGGCTAGGATAGATTGGCGAATGATACTTAGGGGGTTGACTGTGGATGGGCAATGGCAGACATTTAGAGACCGCATTGATGAATAACAACAATTGTACATTCCTGTCTGGCGTAAAAATAAAAAAGGGAAGGTGGCTCAACCGTGGCGATCTAGGGAAATCAGGGATAGTATTAAACCCAAGGAAGTGGCATACAAATTGGCCAGAAATAGCAGCGAACCTGGGGACTGGGAGAAATTTAGAACTCAGCAGAGGAGGACAAAGGGTTTGATTAGGGCAGGGAAAATGGAGTACGAGAAGAAGCTTGCAGGGAACATTAAGGCGGATTGCAAAAGTTTCTATAGGTATGTAAAGAGAAAAAGGTTGGTGAAGACAAACGTAGGTCCCCTGCAGTCAGAATCAGGGGAAGTCATAACGGGGAACAAAGAAATGGCAGACCAATTGAACAAGTACTTTGGTTCGGTATTCACTAAGGAGGATACAAACAACCTTCCGGATATAAAAGGGGTCAGAGGGTCTAGTAAGGAGGGGGAACTGAGGGAAATCTTTATTAGTCGGGAAATTGTGTTGGGGAAATTGATGGGATTGAAGGCTGATAAATCCCCAGGGCCTGATGGACTGCATCCTAGAGTACTTAAGGAGGTGGCCTTGGAAATAGCGGATGCATTGACAGTCATTTTCCAACATTCCATTGACTCTGGATCAGTTCCTATGGAGTGGAGGGTAGCCAATGTAATCCCACTTTTTAAAAAAGGAGGGAGAGAGCAAACAGGGAATTATAGACCGGTCAGCCTGACCTCAGTAGTGGGTAAAATGATGGAATCAATTATTAAGGATGTCATAGCAGTGCATCTGGAAAATGGTGACATGATAGGTCCAAGTCAGCATGGATTTGTGAAAGGGAAATCATGCTTGACAAATCTTCTGGAATTTTTTGAGGATGTTTCCAGTAAAGTGGACAAAGGAGAACCAGTTGATGTGGTATATTTGGACTTTCAGAAGGCTTTCGACAAGGTCCCACACAAGAGATTAATGTGCAAAGTTAAAGCACATGGGATTGGGGGTAGTGTGCTGACGTGGATTGAGAACTGGTTGTCAGACAGGAAGCAAAGAGTAGGAGTAAACGGGTACTTTTCAGAATGGCAGGCAGTGACTAGTGGAGTGCCGCAAGGTTCTGTGCTGGGGCCCCAGCTGTTTACATTGTACATTAATGATTTAGACGAGGGGATTAAATGCAGTATCTCCAAATTTGCGGATGATACTAAGTTGGGTGGCAGTGTGAGCTGCGAGGAGGATGCTGTGAGGCTGCAGAGCGACTTGGATAGGTTAGGTGAGTGGGCAAATGCATGGCAGATGAAGTATAATGTGGATAAATGTGAGGTTATCCACTTTGGTGGTAAAAACAGAGAGACAGACTATTATCTGAATGGTGACAGATTAGGAAAAGGGAAGGTGCAACGAGACCTGGGTGTCATGGTACATCAGTCATTGAAGGTTAGCATGCAGGTACAGCAGGCGGTTAAGAAAGCAAATGGCATGTTGGCCTTCATAGCGAGGGGATTTGAATACAGGGGCAGGGAGGTGTTGCTACAGTTGTACAGGGCCTTGGTGAGGCCACACCTGGAGTATTGTGTACAGTTTTGGTCTCCTAACTTGAGGAAGGACATTCTTGCTATTGAGGGAGTGCAGCGAAGGTTCACCAGACTGATTCCCGGGATGGCGGGACTGACCTATCAAGAAAGATTGGATCAACTGGCCTTGTATTCACTGGAGTTCAGAAGAATGAGAGGGGACCTCATAGAAACGTTTAAAATTCTGACGGGTTTAGACAGGTTAGATGCAGAAAGAATGTTCCCAATGTTGGGGAAGTCCAGAACCAGGGGTCACAGTCTGAGGATAAGGGGTAAGCCATTTAGGACCGAGATGAGGAGAAACTTCTTCACCCAGAGAGTGGTGAACCTGTGGAATTCTCTACCACAGAAAGTAGTTGAGGCCAATTCACTAAATATATTCAAAAGGGAGTTAGATGAAGTCCTTACTACTCGGGGGATCAAGGGTTATGGCGAGAAAGCAGGAAGCGGGTACTGAAGTTTCATGTTCAGCCATGAACTCATTGAATGGCGGTGCAGGCTAGAAGGGCTGAATGGCCTGCTCCTGCACCTATTTTCTATGTTTCTATGTTTCTAACCCAGTGTATTCTGAATAACAGAGTTCAGTGTGTGATATAACCCAGTGTATTCTGAATAGCAGAGTTCATTGTGTGATATAACCCAGTGTATTCTGAATAGCAGAGTTCAGTGTGTGATATAACCCAGTGTTTTCTGAATAACAGAGTTCAGTGTATGATATAACCCAGTGTATTCTGATTAGCAGAGTTCAGTGTGTGATATAACCCAGTGTATTCTGAATAACAGAGTTCAGTGTGTGATATAACCCAGTGTATTCTGAATAACAGAGTTCAGTGTGTGATATAACCCAGTGTATTCTGAATAACAGAGTTCAGTGTGTGATATAACACAATGTATTCTGAATAACAGAGTTCAGTGTGTGATATACCCCAGTGTATTCTGAATAACAGAGTTCAGTGTGTGATATAACCCAGTGTATTCTGAATAGCAGAGCTCAGAGTGTGAGATATCCCAATATAATTTATCGAACAGAACTGTGATTTATAGATTATATTGTGATGTATGTAACAAAACTGTGAATGATTAATCCCAGTGTAATTTATGCAACAGATCTATATGTGATAAGTCTAAATGTATTCTATGTAACACAACTCTGCAAGATATAACCCATTGTAATTTATATATCGGAAATGTGAGTGGTATACCCCAAAGTATTTTGAATAACATATCTGTGTATGATATATCTCTGTGTAATCGACAGAACAGAACTGTGGTTGACATATCCCTGTGTAATCTGACTAACATAACATTTTGTGATATATCCCAATGTAATCTGTACAAGGCAGTTCTGAGTGATATATCCCAGTGTAATCTATAGAGCTGAGACTGATATATCCCAGTATAATCTATAATTCTGAGTGATATACCCCAGTATAATCTATAGAGCGGAGAGTGATATACCCCAGTATAATCTATTTAACAGAACAGTGAGTGATATATCCCAGTGTATTCTGAATAACAAATTTGAGTGATATATCCCAGTATAATATATATAAGACTCTGAATGCTATATCCTGGTGTAATACATTTAACAGGACTGTGAATGATAGAGTAAAACATGATCTATACAACAGAACAATGTGCTATGTAACTGCAGTGCCAACTATACAACAAGCTGTGCCTCTGAGTGATATATTGTAATCTATCTGAGAGAATTGGCAGTGAGATATCCCAGTTTAATCTAGGGAACAGAACTGTGAGTGAGATATCCCAATGTATTCTGAATAAAACAGCAGTGTGTAATATACCCCAGTGTATTCTGAATAACAGTGAGTGAGATACCCCAGTGAATTCAAATAACAGTGAGTGAGATACCCCAGTGTATTCTGAATAACAGTGAGTGAGATACCCCAGTGTATTCTGAATAACAGTGAGTGAGATACCCCAGTGTATTCTGAATAACAGTGAGTGAGATACCCCAGTGTATTCTGAATAACAGTGAGTGAGATATCCCAGTGTATTCGAATAACAGTGAGTGAGATACCCCAGTGTATTCAAATAACAGTGAGTGAGATACCCCAGTGTATTCTGAATAACAGTGAGTGAGATACCCCAGTGTATTCTGAATAACAGTGAGTGAGATACCCCAGTGTATTCTGAATAACAGTGAGTGAGATACCCCAGTGTATTCTGAACAACAGTGAGTGAGATATCCCAGTGTATTCGAATAACAGTGAGTGAGATACCCGAGTGTATTTGAATAACTGTGAGTGAGATACCATAGTGTATTCGAATAAAAGTGAGTGAGATACCCCAGTGCATTCTGAATTATAGAACAGTGAGTGAGATACCCCAGTGTATTCTGAATTATAGAACAGTGAGTGAGATACCTCAGTGTATTCTGAATTATAGAACAGTGAGTGAGATACCCCAGTGTATTCTGAATAACAGTGAGTGAGATACCCCAGTGTATTCTGAATTATAGAACAGTGAGTGAGATACCCCAGTGTATTCTGAATTATAGAACAGTGAGTGAGATACCCCAGTGTAATCTGAATTATAGAACAGTGAGTGAGATGTCCCAGTGTATTCTGAATTATAGAACAGTGAGTGAGATATCCCAGTGTATTCTGAATTATAGAAAAGTGAGTGAGATACCCCAGTGTATTCTGAATTATAGAACAGTGAGTGAGATACCCCAGTGTATTCTGAATAACAGTGAGTGAGATACCCCAGTGTATTCTGAATTATAGAACAGTGAGTGAGATATCCCAGTGTATTCTGAATAACAGTGAGTGAGATACCCCAGTGTATTCTGAATAACAGAGCTCAGGGTGTGAGATACCCCAGTGTATTATGAATAACAGAGCTCAGTGTATGAGATACCCCAGTGTAATCTGAATAACAGTGAGTGAGATACCCCAGTGTATTCTGAATAACAGTTAGTGAGATATCCCAGTGTATTCTGAATAACAGAGCTCAGTGTATGAGATACCCCAGTGTATTCTGAATGATAGAACAGTGAGTAGATACCCCAGTTTATTCTGAATAACAGTGAGTGAGATACCCCAGTATATTCTGAATGATAGAACAGTGAGTAGATACCCCAGTTTATTCTGAATAACAGAGCTCAGTGTGTGAGATACCCCAGTGTATTCTCAATGATGGAACAGTGACTGAGATACCCCAGTGTATTCTGAATGATAGAACAGGGAGTGAGATATCCCAGTGTATTCTGAATTATAGATTAGTGAGTGAGATATCCCAGTGTATTCTGAATTATAGAATAGTGAGTGACATAACCCAGTGTATTCTGAATTATAGAACAGTGAGTGAGATATCGCAGTGTATTCTGAATTATAGAACAGTGTGTGAGATATCCCAGTGTATTCTGAATTATAGAACAGTGAGTGAGATACCCCAGTGTTTTCTGAATTGTAGAACAGTGAGTGAAATACCCCAGTGTATTCTGAATTATAGAACAGTGAGTGAGATACCCCAGTGTATTCTGAATTATAGAACAGTGAGTGAGATATCCCAGTGTATTCTGAATTATAGAACAGTGAATGAGATACCCCAGTGTATTCTGAATAACAGTGAGTGAGATACCCCAGTTTATTCTGAATAACAGAACTCAGTGAGTGAGATACCCCAGTGTATTCTGAATAACAGAGCTCAGTGTGTGAGATACCCCAGTGTATTCTGAATAACAGAGCTCAGTGTGTGAGATACCCCAATGTATTCTGAATAACAGAGCTCAGTGTGTGAGATACCCCAGTGTATTCTGAATAACAGTGAGTGAGATAACCCAGTGTATTCTGAATAACAGTGAGTGAGATACCCCTGTATATTCTGAATGATAGAACAGTGAGTAGATACTCCAGTTTATTCTGAATAACAGTGAGTGAGATACCCCAGTATATTCTGAATGATAGAACAGTGAGTAGATACCCCAGTTTATTCTGAATAACAGAGCTCAGTGTGTGAGATACCCCAGTGTATTCTGAATGATAGAACAGTGAGTGAGATACCCCAGTGTATTCTGAATAACAGTGAGTGAGATACCCCAGTGTATTCTGAATTATAGAACAGTGAGTGAGATACCCCAGTGTATTCTGAATGATAGAACAGTGAGTAGATACCCCAGTTTATTCTGAATAACAGTGAGTGAGATACCCCAGTATATTCTGAATGATAGAACAGTGAGTAGATACCCCAGTTTATTCTGAATAACAGAGCTCAGTGTGTGAGATACCCCAGTGTATTCTGAATGATAGAACAGTGAGTGAGATACTCCAGTGTATTCTGAATGATAGAACAGGGAGTGAGATACCCCAGTGCATTCTGAATTATAGAATAGTGAGTGAGATATCCCAGTGGATTCTGAATTATAGATTAGTGAGTGAGATACCCCAGTGTATTCTGAATTATAGAACAGTGAGTGAGATACCCCAGTGTATTCTGAATTATAGAACAGTGAGTGAGATATCCCAGTGTATTCTGAATTATAGAACAGTGAGTGAGATACCCCAGTGTATTCTGAATTATAGAACAGTGAGTGAGATATCCCAGTGTATTCTGAATGATAGAACAGTGAGTGAGATATCCCAGTGTATTCTGAATTATAGAACAGTGAGTGAGATACCCCAGTGTATTCTGAATTATAGAACAGTGAGTGAGATACCCGAGCGTATTCTGTATTATAAAACAGTGAGTAAGATACCCCAGTGTATTCTGAATTATAGAACAGTGAGTGAGACATCCCAGTGTATTCTGAATAACAGTGAGTGAGATATCCCAGTGTATTCTGAATTATAGAACAGTGAGTGAGATAGCCCAGTCTATTCTGAATAACAGTGAGTGAGATACCCCAGTGTATTTTGAATTATAAAGAATAGTGAGTGAGATACCCCAGTGTATTCTGAATTATAGAACAGTGAGTGAGATACCCCAGTGTATTCTGAATTATAGAACAGTGAGTTAGATATCCCAGTGTATTCTGAATTATAGAACAGTGAGTGAGATACCCCAGTCTATTCTGAATTATACAACAGTGAGTGAGATATCCCAGTGTATTCTGAATTATAGAACAGTGAGTGAGATATCCCAGTGTATTCTGAATTATAGAACAATGAGTGAGATATCCCAGTGTATTCTGAATTATAGAACAGTGAGTGAGATACCCCAGTGTATTCTGAATTATAGAGCAGTGAGTGAGATACCCCAGTGTATTCTGAATTATAGAAGAGTGAGTGAGATATCCCAGTGTATTCTAAATTATAGAACAGTGAGTGAGATACAACAGTGTATTCTGAATAACAGTGAGTGAGATACCCCAGTGTATTCTGAATTATAGAACAGTGAGTGAGATATCCCAGTGTATTTTGAATAACAGTGAGTGAGATACCCCAGCGTATTCTGAATAACAGAGCTCAGTGAGTGAGATACCCCAGGGTATTCTGAATAACAGTGAGTGAGATACCCCAGTGTATTCTGAATTATAGAGCTCAGGGTGTGAGATACACCAGTGTATTCTGCATAACAGAGCTCAGTGTGTGAGATACCCCAGTGTATTCTGAATAACAGTGAGTGAGATACCCCAATGTATTCTGAATAACAGTGAGTGAGATACCCCAGTGTACTCTGAATAACCGAGCTCAGTGTGTGAGATACCCCAGTGTATTCTGAATGGTAGAACTTTGAGTAGATACCCCAGTTTAATCTGAATAATAGTGAGTGAGATACCCCAGTATATTCTGAATGATAGAACAGTGAGTAGATACCCCAGTTTATTCTGAATAACAGAGCTCAGTGTGTGAGATACCCCAGTGTATTCTGAATGATAGAACAGTGAGTGAGATATCCCAGTGTATTCTGAGTGATAAAACAGTGAGTGAGATACCCCAGTGTATTCTGAATTATCGAATAGTGAGTGAGATATCCCAGTGTATTCTGAATTATAGATTAGTGATTGAGATACCCCAGTATATTCTGAGTTATAGAAAAGTGAGTGAGATACCCCAGTGTATTCTGAATTATAGAACAGTGAGTGAGATATCCCAGTGTATTCTGAATTATAAAACAGTGAGTAAGATACCCCAGTGTATTCTGAATTATAGAACAGTGAGTGAGATATCCCAGTGTATTCTGAATAACAGTGAGTGAGATATCCCAGTGTATTCTGAATTATAGAACAGTGAGTGAGATACCCCAGTCAATTCTGAATAACAGTGAGTGAGATACCCCAGTGTATTCTGAATTATAGAACAGTGAGTGAGATATCCCAGTGTATCCTGAATTATAGAACAGTGAGTGAGATATCCCAGTGTATTCTGAATTATAGAACAGTGAATTGAGATACCCCAGTGTATTCTGAATTATAGAATAGTGATTGAGATACCCCAGTGTATTCTGAATTATAGAACAGTGAGTGAGATATCCCAGTGTATTCTGAATAACAGTGAGTGAGATACCCCAGTGTATTCTGAATAACAGAGCTCAGTGAGTGAGATACCCCAGTGTATTCTGAATAACAGTAAGTGAGATACCCCAGTGTATTCTGAATAACAGAGCTCAGGGTGTGAGATACCCCAGTGTATTCTGAATAACAGAGCTCAGTGTGTGAGATACCCCAGTGTATTCTGAATAACAGTGAGTGAGATACCCCAGTGTATTCTGAATAACAGTGAGTGAGATACCCCAGTGTATTCTGAATAACAGTGAATATGATACCCCAGTGTATTCTGAATAACAGTGAGTGAGATACCCCAGTTTATTCTGAATAACAGTGAGTGTGATACCCCAGTATATTCTGAATGATAGAACAGTGAGTAGATACCCCAGTTTATTCTGAATAACAGAGCTCAGTGTGTGAGATACCCCAGTGTATTCTGAATGATTGAACAGTCAGTGAGATACTGCAGTGTATTCTGAATTATAGAACAGTGAGTGAGATATCCCAGTGTATCCTGAATTATAGAACAGTGAGTGAGATATCCCAGTGTATTCTGAATTATAGAACAGTGAGTGAGATACCCCAGTGTATTCTGAATAACAGTGAGTGAGATATCCCAGTGTATTCTGAATTATAGAACAGTGAGTGAGATACCCCAGTCTATTCTGAATAACAGTGAGTGAGATACCCCAGTGTATTCTGAATTATAGAACAGTGAGTGAGATATCCCAGTGTATCCTGAATTATAGAACAGTGAGTGAGATATCCCAGTGTATTCTGAATTATAGAACTGTGAGTGAGATACCCCAGTGTATTCTGAATTATAGAACAGTGAGTGAGATACCCCAGTGTATTCTGAATTATAGAACTGTGAGTGAGATACCCCAGTGTATACTGAATTATAGAACAGCGAGTGGGATATCGCAGTGTATTCTGAATTATAGAACAGTGAGTGAGATATCCCAGTGTATTCTGAATTCTAGAACAGTGAGTGAGATATCCCCGTGTATTCTAAATTATAGAACAGTGAGTGAGATACCCGAGTGTATTCTGAATTATAGAACAGTGAGTGAGATATCCCAGTGTATTCTGAATTATAGAACAGTGAGTGAGATACCCAAGTGTATTCTGAATTATAGAACAGTGAGTGTGATATCCCGGTGTATATTGAATTATAGAACAGTGAGTGAGATACCCCAGTGTATTCTGAATTATAGAACAGTGAGTGAGATATCCCAGTGTATTCTGAATTCTAGAACAGTGAGTGAGATATCCCAGTGTATTCTAAATTATAGAACAGTGAGTGAGATATCCCAGTGTATTCTGAATTATAGAACAGTGAGTGAGATATCTCAGTGTATTCTGAATTATAGAACAGTGAGTGAGGCACCCCAGTGTATTCTGAATTATAGAACAGTGAGTGAGATATCACAGTGTATTCTGAATTATAGAACAGTGAGTGAGATACCCCAGTGTATTCTGAATTTTCGAACAGTGAGTGAGATACCCCAGCGTATTCTGAATTATAAAACAGTGAGTAAGAAACCCCAGTGTATTCTGAATTATAGAACAGTGAGTAAGATATCCCAGTGTATTCTGAATAACAGTGAGTCAGATATCCCAGTGTATTCTGAATTATAGACCAGTGAGTGAGATACCCCAGTCTATTCTGAATAACAGTGAGTGAGATACCCCAGTGTATTATGAATTATAGAACAGTGAGTGAGATATCCCAGTGTATCTTGAATTATAGAACAGTGAGTGAGATAACAATGTGTATTCTGAATTATAGAACAGTGAGTGAGATACGCCAGTGTATTCTGAATTATAGAACAGTGAGTGAGATACCCCAGTGTATTCTGAATTATAGAACAGTGAGTGAGATACCCCAGTGTATACTGAATTATCGAACAGCGAGTGAGATGTTGCAGTGTATTCTGAATTATAGAACAGTGAGTGAGATATCCCAGTGTATTCTGAATTCTAGAACAGTGAGTGAGATATCCCAGTGAATTCTAAATTATAGAACAGTGAGTGAGATACCCGAGTGTTTTCTGAATGATAGAACAGTGAATGAGATATCCCAGTGTATTCTGAATTATAGAACAGTGAGTGAGATACCCCAGTGTATTCTGAATTATAGAACAGTGAGTGTGATACCCCAGTGTATATTGAATTATAGAACAGTGAGTGAGATATCCCAGTGTATTCTGAATTCTAGAACAGTGAGTGAGATATCCCAGTGTATTCTAAATTATACAACAGTGAGTGAGATATCCCAGTTTATTCTGAATTATAGAACAGTGAGTGAGATATCCCAGTGTATTCTGAATTATAGAATAGTGAGTGAGACACCCCAGTGTATTCTGAATTATATAACTTTGAGTGAGATATCCCAGTGTATTCTGAATTATAGAACAGTGAGTGAGATACCCCAGTGTATTCTGAATTATAGAACAGTGAGTGAGATACCCGAGCGTATTCTGAATTATAAAACAGTGAGTAAGATACCCCAGTGTATTCTGAATTATAGAACAGTGAGTGAGATATCCCAGTGTATTCTGAATAACAGTGAGTGAGATATCCCAGTGTATTCTGAATTATAGAACAGTGAGTGAGATACCCCAGTGTATTCTGAATTATAGAACAGTGAGTGAGATACCCCAGTGTATTCTGAATTATAGAACAGTGAGTGAGATATCCCAGTGTATTCTGAATTATAGAACAGTGAGTGAGATACCCAGTGTATTCTGAATTATAGAACAATGAGTGAGATATCCCAGTGTATTCTGAATTATAGAACAGTGAGTGAGATACACCAGTGTATTCTGAATTATAGAGCAGTGAGTGAGATACCCCAGTGTATTCTGAATTATAGAAGAGTGAGTGAGATATCCCAGTGTATTCTAAATTATAGAACAGTGAGTGAGATACAACAGTGTATTCTGAATAACAGTGAGTGAGATACCCCAGTGTATTCTGAATTATAGAACAGTGAGTGAGATATCCCAGTGTATTCTGAATAACAGTGAGTGAGATATCCCAGCGTACTCTGAATAACAGTGCTCAGTGAGTGAGATACCCCAGTGTATTCTGAATTATAGAGCTCAGGGTGTGAGATACACCAGTGTATTCTGAATAACAGAGCTCAGTGTATGAGATACCCCAGTGTATTCTGAATTATAGAACAGTGAGTGAGATATCCCAGTTTATTCTGAATAACAGTGAGTGAGATATCCCAGTGTATTCTGAATTATAGAACAGTGAGTGAGATACCCCAGTCTATTCTGAATAACAGTGAGTGAGATACCCCAGTGTATTCTGAATTATAGAACAGTGAGTGAGATATCCCAGTGTATCCTGAATTATAGAACAGTGAGTGAGATACCCGAGTGTATTCTGAATTATAGAACAGTGAGTGAGATATCCCAGTGTATTCTGAATTATTGAACAGTGAGTGAGATACCCCAGTGTATTCTGAATTATAGAATAGTGAGTGTGATACCCCGGTGTATATTGAATTATAGAACAGTGAGTGAGATACCCCAGTGTATTCTGAATTATAGAACAGTGAGTGAGATATCCCAGTGTATTCTGAATTCTAGAACAGTGAGTGAGATATCCCAGTGTATTCTAAATTATAGAACAGTGAGTGAGATATCCCAGTGTATTCTGAATTATAGAACAGTGAGTGAGATATCTCAGTGTATTCTGAATTATAGAACAGTGAGTGAGACACCCCAGTGTATTCTGAATTAGAGAACAGTGAGTGAGATATCACAGTGTATTCTGAATTATAGAACAGTGAGTGAGATACCCCAGCGTATTCTGAATTATAAAACAGTGACTAAGATACCCCAGTGTATTCTGAATTATAGAACAGTGAGTGAGATATCCCAGTGTATTCTGAATAACAGTGAGTGAGATATCACAGTGTATTCTGAATTATAGAACAGTGAGTGAGATACCCCAGTCTATTCTGAATAACAGTGAGTGAGATACCCCAGTGTATTCTGAATTATAGAACAGTGAGTGAGATATCCCAGTGTATCTTGAATTATAGAACAGTGAGTGAGATAACCCAGTGTATTCTGAATTATAGAACAGTGAGTGAGATACGCCAGTGTATTCTGAATTATAGAACAGTGAGTGAGATACCCCAGTGTATTCTGAATTATAGAACAGTGAGTGAGATACCCCAGTGTATACTGAAATATAGAACAGCGAGTGAGATGTCGCAGTGTATTCTGAATTATAGAACAGTGAGTGAGATATCCCAGTGTATTCTGAATTCTAGAACAGTGAGTGAGATAACCCAGTGTATTCTAAATTATAGAACAGTGAGTGAGATACCCGAGTGTATTCTGAATGATAGAACAGTGAGTGAGAGATCCCAGTGTATTCTGAATTATAGAACAGTGAGTGAGATACCCCAGTGTATTCTGAATTATAGAACAGTGAGTGTGATACCCCAGTGTATTCTGAATTATAGAACAGTGAGTGAGATACCCCAGTGTATTCTGAATTATAGAACAGTGAGTGAGATACCCCAGCGTATTCTGAATTATAAAACAGTGAGTAAGATACCCCAGTGTATTCTGAATTATAGAACAGTGAGTGAGATATCCCAGTGTATTCTGAATAACAGTGAGTGAGATACCCCAGTGTATTCTGAATTATAGAACAGTGAGTGAGATATCCCAGTGTATCCTGAATTATAGAACAGTGAGTGAGATATCCCAGTGTATTCTGAATTATAGAACAGTGAGTGAGATACCCCAGTGTATTCTGAATTATAGAACAGTGAGTGAGATACCCCAGTGTATTCTGAATTATAGAACAGTGAGTGAGATACCCCAGTGTATACTGAATTATAGAACAGCGAGTGAGATATCGCAGTGTATTCTGAATTATAGAACAGTGAGTGTGATACCCCGGTGTATATTGAATTATAGAACAGTGAGTGAGATACCCCAGTGTATTCTGAATTATAGAACAGTGAGTGAGATATCCCAGTGTATTCTGAATTCTAGAACAGTGAGTGAGATATCCCAGTGTATTCTAAATGATAGAACAGTGAGTGAGATATCCCAGTGTATTCTGAATTATAGAACAGTGAGTGAGATATCTCAGTGTATTCTGAATTATAGAACAGTGAGTGAGACACCCCAGTGTATTCTGAATTATAGAACAGTGAGTGAGATATCACAGTGTATTCTGAATTATAGAACAGTGAGTGAGATACCCCAGTGTATTCTGAATTATAGAACAGTGAGTGAGATACCCCAGCGTATTCTGAATTATAAAACAGTGAGTAAGATACCCCAGTGTATTCTGAATTATAGAACAGTGAGTGAGATATCCCAGTGTATTCTGAATAACAGTGAGTGAGATATCACAGTGTATTCTGAATTATAGAACAGTGAGTGAGATACCCCAGTCTATTCTGAATAACAGTGAGTGAGATACCCCAGTGTATTCTGAATTATAGAACAGTGAGTGAGATATCCCAGTGTATCTTGAATTATAGAACAGTGAGTGAGATAACCCAGTGTATTCTGAATTATAGAACAGTGAGTGAGATACGCCAGTGTATTCTGAATTATAGAACAGTGAGTGAGATACCCCAGTGTATTCTGAATTATAGAACAGTGAGTGAGATACCCCAGTGTATACTGAAATATAGAACAGCGAGTGAGATGTCGCAGTGTATTCTGAATTATAGAACAGTGAGTGAGATATCCCAGTATATTCTGAATTCTAGAACAGTGAGTGAGATAACCCAGTGTATTCTAAATTATAGAACAGTGAGTGAGATACCCGAGTGTATTCTGAATGATAGAACAGTGAGTGAGAGATCCCAGTGTATTCTGAATTATAGAACAGTGAGTGAGATACCCCAGTGTATTCTGAATTATAGAACAGTGAGTGTGATACCCCAGTGTATTCTGAATTATAGAACAGTGAGTGAGATACCCCAGTGTATTCTGAATTATAGAACAGTGAGTGAGATATCCCAGTGTATTCTGAATTATAGAACAGTGAGTGAGATATCCCAGTGTATTCTGAATTCTAGAACAGTGAGTGAGATATCCCAGTGTATTCTAAATTATAGAACAGTGAGTGAGATATCCCAGTTTATTCTGAATTATAGAACAGTGAGTGAGATATCCCAGTGTATTCTGAATTATAGAATAGTGAGTGAGACACCCCAGTGTATTCTGAATTATAGAACTTTGAGTGAGATATCCCAGTGTATTCTGAATTATAGAACAGTGAGTGAGATACCCGAGCGTATTCTGAATTATAAAACAGTGAGTAAGATACCCCAGTGTATTCTGAATTATAGAACAGTGAGTGAGATATCCCAGTGTATTCTGAATAACAGTGAGTGAGATATCCCAGTGTATTCTGAATTATAGAACAGTGAGTGAGATGGCCCAGTCTATTCTGAATAACAGTGAGTGAGATACCCCAGTGTATTCTGAATTATAGAACAGTGAGTGAGGTACCCCAGTGTATTCTGAATTATAGAACAGTGAGTGAGATACCCCAGTGTATTCTGAATTATAGAACAGTGAGTGAGATATCCCAGTGTATTCTGAATTATAGAACAGTGAGTGAGATACCCAGTGTATTCTGAATTATACAACAGTGAGTGAGATATCCCAGTGTATTCTGAATTATAGAACAGTGAGTGAGCTATCCCAGTGTATTCTGAATTATAGAACAATGAATGAGATATCCCAGTGTATTCTGAATTATAGACCAGTGAGTGAGATACCCCAGTGTATTCTGAATTATAGAGCAGTGAGTGAGATACCCCAGTGTATTCTGAATTATAGAACAGTGTGTGAGATAACCCAGTGTATTCTGAATTATAGAACAGTGAGTGAGATACGCCAGTGTATTCTGAATTATAGAACAGTGAGTGAGATACCCCAGTGTATTCTGAATTATAGAACAGTGAGTGAGATACCCCAGTGTATACTGAAATATAGAACAGCGAGTGAGATGTCGCAGTGTATTCTGAATTATAGAACAGTGAGTGAGATACCCCAGTCTATTCTGAATAACAGTGAGTGAGATACCCCAGTGTATTCTGAATTATAGAACAGTGAGTGAGATATCCCAGTGTATCTTGAATTATAGAACAGTGAGTGAGATAACCCAGTGATTTCTGAATTATAGAACAGTGAGTGAGATACGCCAGTGTATTCTGAATTATAGAACAGTGAGTGAGATACCCCAGTGTATTCTGAATTATAGAACAGTGAGTGAGATACCCCAGTGTATACTGAAATATAGAACAGCGAGTGAGATGTCGCAGTGTATTCTGAATTATAGAACAGTGAGTGAGATATCCCAGTGTATTCTGAATTCTAGAACAGTGAGTGAGAAATCCCAGTGTATTCTAAATTATAGAACAGTGAGTGAGATACCCCAGTGTATTCTGAATGATAGAACAGTGAGTGAGATATCCCAGTGCATTCTGAATTATAGAACAGTGAGTGAGATACCCCAGTGTATTCTGAATTATAGAACAGTGAGTGTGATACCCCAGTGTATTCTGAATTATAGAACAGTGAGTGAGATACCCCAGTGTATTCTGAATTATAGAACAGTGAGTGAGATATCCCAGTGTATTCTGAATTATAGAACAGTGAGTGAGATATCCCAGTGTATTCTGAATTCTAGAACAGTGAGTGAGATATCCCAGTGTATTCTAAATTATAGAACAGTGAGTGAGATATCCCAGTTTATTCTGAATTATAGAACAGTGAGTGAGATATCCCAGTGTATTCTGAATTATAGAATAATGAGTGAGACACCCCAGTGTATTCTGAATTATAGAACTTTCAGTGAGATATCCCAGTGTATTCTGAATTATAGAACAGTGAGTGAGATACCCGAGCGTATTCTGAATTATAAAACAGTGAGTAAGATACCCCAGTGTATTCTGAATTATAGAACAGTGACTGAGATATCCCAGTGTATTCTGAATAACAGTGAGTGAGATATCCCAGTGTATTCTGAATTATAGAACAGTGAGTGAGATACCCCAGTGTATTCTGAATTATAGAACAGTGAGTGAGATATCCCAGTGTATTCTGAATTATAGAACAGTGAGTGAGATATCCCAGTGTATTCTGAATTCTAGAACAGTGAGTGAGATATCCCAGTGTATTCTAAATTATAGAACAGTGAGTGAGATATCCCAGTTTATTCTGAATTATAGAACAGTGAGTGAGATATCCCAGTGTATTCTGAATGATAGAATAGTGAGTGAGACACCCCAGTGTATTCTGAATTATAGAACAGTGAGTGAGATATCCCAGTGCATTCTGAATTATAGAACAGTGAGTGAGATACCCCAGTGTATTCTGAATTATAGAACAGTGAGTGTGATACCCCAGTGTATTCTGAATTATAGAACAGTGAGTGAGATACCCCAGTGTATTCTGAATTATAGAACAGTGAGTGAGATATCCCAGTGTATTCTGAATTATAGAACAGTGAGTGAGATATCCCAGTGTATTCTGAATTCTAGAACAGTGAGTGAGATATCCCAGTGTATTCTAAATTATAGAACAGTGAGTGAGATACCCCAGTTTATTCTGAATTATAGAACAGTGAGTGAGATATCCCAGTGTATTCTGAATTATAGAATAATGAGTGAGACACCCCAGTGTATTCTGAATTATAGAACTTTGAGTGAGATATCCCAGTGTATTCTGAATTATAGAACAGTGAGTGAGATACCCGAGCGTATTCTGAATTATAAAACAGTGAGTAAGATACCCCAGTGTATTCTGAATTATAGAACAGTGACTGAGATATCCCAGTGTATTCTGAATAACAGTGAGTGAGATATCCCAGTGTATTCTGAATTATAGAACAGTGAGTGAGATACCCCAGTGTATTCTGTATTATAGAACAGTGAGTGAGATATCCCAGTGTATTCTGAATTATAGAACAGTGAGTGAGATATCCCAGTGTATTCTGAATTCTAGAACAGTGAGTGAGATATCCCAGTGTATTCTAAATTATAGAACAGTGAGTGAGATATCCCAGTTTATTCTGAATTATAGAACAGTGAGTGAGATATCCCAGTGTATTCTGAATGATAGAATAGTGAGTGAGACACCCCAGTGTATTCTGAATTATAGAACTTTGAGTGAGATATCCCAGTGTATTCTGAATTATAGAACAGTGAGTAAGATACCCCAGTGTATTCTGAATTATAGAACAGTGAGTGAGATACCCGAGCGTATTCTGAATTATAAAACAGTGAGTAAGATACCCCAGTGTATTCTGAATTATAGAACAGTGAGTGAGATATCCCAGTGTATTCTGAATAACAGTGAGTGAGATATCCCAGTGTATTCTGAATTATAGAACAGTGAGTGAGATAGCCCAGTCTATTCTGAATAACAGTGAGTGAGATACCCCAGTGTATTCTGAATTATAGAACAGTGAGTGAGGTAACCCAGTGTATTCTGAATTATAGAACAGTGAGTGAGATACCCCAGTGTATTCTGAATTATAGAACAGTGAGTGAGATATCCCAGTGTATTCTGAATTATAGAACAGTGAGTGAGATACCCAGTGTATTCTGAATTATACAACAGTGAGTGAGATACCCCAGTGTATTCTGAATTATAGAACAGTGAGTGAGATATCCCAGTGTATTCTGAATTATAGAACAGTGAGTGAGATACCCAGTGTATTCTGAATTATACAACAGTGAGTGAGATATCCCAGTGTATTCTGAATTATAGAACAGTGAGTGAGATATCCCAGTGTATTCTGAATTATAGAACAATGAGTGAGATATCCCAGTGTATTCTGAATTATAGAACAGTGAGTGAGATACCCCAGTGTAATCTGAATTATAGAGCAGTGAGTGAGATACCCCAGTGTATTCTGAATTATAGAACAGTGAGTGAGATAACCCAGTGTATTCTGAATTATAGAACAGTGAGTGAGATACGCCAGTGTATTCTGAATTATAGAACAGCGAGTGAGATGTCGCAGTGTATTCTGAATTATAGAACAGTGAGTGAGATACCCCAGTCTATTCTGAATAACAGTGAGTGAGATACCCCAGTGTATTCTGAATTATAGAACAGTGAGTGAGATATCCCAGTGTATCTTGAATTATAGAACAGTGAGTGAGATAACCCAGTGTATTCTGAATTATAGAACAGTGAGTGAGATACGCCAGTGTATTCTGAATTATAGAACAGTGAGTGAGATACCCCAGTGTATTCTGAATTATAGAACAGTGAGTGAGATACCCCAGTGTATACTGAAATATAGAACAGTTAGTGAGATGTCGCAGTGTATTCTGAATTATAGAACAGTGAGTGAGATATCCCAGTGTATTCTGAATTCTAGAACAGTGAGTGAGAAATCCCAGTGTATTCTAAATTATAGAACAGTGAGTGAGATACCCGAGTGTATTCTGAATGATAGAACAGTGAGTGAGATATCCCAGTGTATTCTGAATTATAGAACAGTGAGTGAGATACCCCAGTGTATTCTGAATTATAGAACAGTGAGTGTGATACCCCAGTGTATTCTGAATTATAGAACAGTGATTGAGATACCCCAGTGTATTCTGAATTATAGAACAGTGAGTGAGATATCCCAGTGTATTCTGAATTATAGAACAGTGAGTGAGATATCCCAGTGTATTCTGAATTCTAGAACAGTGAGTGAGATATCCCAGTGTATTCTAAATTATAGAACAGTGAGTGAGATATCCCAGTTTATTCTGAATTATAGAACAGTGAGTGAGATATCCCAGTGTCTTCTGAATTATAGAATAGTGAGTGAGACACCCCAGTGTATTCTGAATTATAGAACTTTGAGTGAGATATCCCAGTGTATTTTGAATAACAGTGAGTGAGATATCACAGTGTATTCTGAATTATAGAACAGTGAGTGAGATACCCCAGTCTATTCTGAATAACAGTGAGTGAGATACCCCAGTGTATTCTGAATTATAGAACAGTGAGTGAGATATCCCAGTGTATCTTGAATTATAGAACAGTGAGTGAGATAACCCAGTGTATTCTGAATTATAGAACAGTGAGTGAGATACGCCAGTGTATTCTGAATTATAGAACAGTGAGTGAGATATCCCAGTGTATTCTAAATTATAGAACAGTGAGTGAGATACCCCAGTGTATTCTGAATTATAGAACAGTGAGTGAGATACCCGAGCGTATTCTGAATTATAAAACAGTGAGTAAGATACCCCAGTGTATTCTGAATTATAGAACAGTGAGTGAGATATCCCAGTGTATTCTGAATAACAGTGAGTGAGATATCCCAGTGTATTCTGAATTATAGAACATTGAGTGAGATAGCCCAGTCTATTCTGAATAACAGTGAGTGAGATACCCCAGTGTATTCTGAATTATAGAACAGTGAGTGAGGTACCCCAGTGTATTCTGAATTATAGAACAGTGAGTGAGATACCCCAGTGTATTCTGAATTATAGAACAGTGAGTGAGATATCCCAGTGTATTCTGAATTATAGAACAGTGAGTGAGATACCCAGTGTATTCTGAATTATACAACAGTGAGTGAGATATCCCAGTGTATTCTGAATTATAGAACAGTGAGTGAGATATCCCAGTGTATTCTGAATTATAGAACAATGAGTGAGATATCCCAGTGTATTCTGAATTATAGAACAGTGAGTGAGATACCCCAGTGTATTCTGAATTATAGAGCAGTGAGTGAGATACCCCAGTGTATTCTGAATTATAGAAGAGTGAGTGAGATATCCCAGTGTATTCTAAATTATAGAACAGTGAGTGAGATACAAAGTCTATTCTGAATAACAGTGAGTGAGATACCCCAGTGTATTCTGAATTATAGAACAGTGAGTGAGATATCCCAATGTATTCTGAATAACAGTGAGTGAGATACCCCAGCGTATTCTGAATAACAGAGCTCAGTGAGTGAGATACCCCTGTGTATTCTGAATAACAGTGAGTGAGATACCCCAGTGTATTCTGAATTATAGAGCTCAGGGTGTGAGATACACCAGTGTATTCTGAATAACAGAGCTCAGTGTGTGAGATACCCCAGTGTATTCTGAATAACAGTGAGTGAGATACCCCAATGTATTCTGAATAACAGTGAGTGAGATACCCCAGTGTACTCTGAATAACCGAGCTCAGTGTGTGAGATACCCCAGTGTATTCTGAATGGTAGAAAATTGAGTAGATACCCCAGTTTAATCTGAATAACAGTGAGTGAGATACCCCAGTATATTCTGAATGATAGAACAGTGAGTAGATACCCCAGTTTATTCTGAATAACAGAGCTCAGTGTGTGAGATACCCCAGTGTATTCTGAATGATAGAACAGTGAGTGAGATATCCCAGTGTATTCTGAGTGATAAAACAGTGAGTGAGATACCTCCGGTGTATTCTGAATTATCAAATAGTGAGTGAGATATCCCAGTGTATTCTGAATTATAGATTAGTGAGTGAGATACCCCAGTATATTCTGAGTTATAGAAAAGTGAGTGAGATACCCCAGTGTATTCTGAATTATAGAACAGTGAGTGAGATATCCCAGTGTATTCTGAATTATAGAACAGTGAATGAGATATCCCAGTGTATTCTGAATTATAGAAAAGTGAGTGAGAAACCCCAGTGTATTCTGAATTATAGAACAGTGAGTGAGATATCGCAGTGTATTCTGAATTATAGAATAGTGAGTGAAATATCCCAGTGTATTCTGAATTATAGAACAGTGAGTGAGATACCCCAGTGTATTCTGAATTATAGAAGAGTGAGTGAGATACCCCAGTGTATTCTGAATTATAGAACAGTGAGTGAGATATCCCAGTGTATTCTGAATTCTAGAACAGTGAGTGAGATATCCCAGTGTATTCTAAATTATAGAACAGTGAGTGAGATATCCCAGTGTATTCTGAATTATAGAACAGTGAGTGAGATATCCCAGTGTATTCTGAATTATAGAACAGTGAGTGAGATATCCCAGTGTATTCTGAATAACAGTGCGTGAGATATCCCAGTGTCTTCTGAATTATAGAACAGAGAGTGAGATACCCCAGTGTATTCTGAATTATAGAACAGTGAGTGAGATATCCCAGTCTATTCTGAATGATAAAACAGGGAATGAGATACCACAGTGTATTCTGAATTATAGAACAGTGAGTGAGATATCCCAGTGTATTCTAAATTATAGAACAGTCAGTGAGATACCCGAGTGTATTCTGTATTATAGAACAGTGAGTGAGATATCCCAGTGTATTCTGAATTATAGAACAGTGAGTGAGATACCCCAGTGTATTCTGAATTATAGAACAGTGAGTGTGATACCCCAGTGTATATTGAATTATAGCACAGTGAGTGAGATATCCCAGTGTATTCTGAATTATAGAACAGTGAGTGAGAAATCCCAGTGTATTCTGAATTATAGAATAGTGAGTGAGACACCCCAGTGTATTCTGAATTATAGAACAGTGAGTGAGATATCCCAGTGTATTCTGAATTATAGAACAGTGAGTGAGATACCCCAGTGTATTCTGAATTATAGAACAGTGAGTGAGATACCCGAGCGTATTCTGAATTATAAAACAGTGAGTAAGATACCCCAGTGTATTCTGAATTATAGAACAGTGAGTGAGATATCCCAGTGTATTCTGAATAACAGTGAGTGAGATATCCCAGTGTATTCTGAATTATAGAACAGTGAGTGAGATACCCCAGTCTATTCTGAATAACAGTGAGTGTGATACCCCAGTGTATTCTGAATTATAGAATAGTGAGTGAGATACCCCAGTGTATTCTGAATTATAGAACAGTGAGTGAGATACCCCAGTGTATTCTGAATTATAGAACAGTGAGTGAGATATCCCAGTTTATTCTGAATTATAGAACAGTGAGTGAGATACCCCAGTGTATTCTGAATTATACAACAGTGAGTGAGATATCCCAGTGTATTCTGAATTATAGAACAGTGAGTGAGATATCCCAGTGTATTCTGAATTATCGAACAATGAGTGAGATATCCCAGTGTATTCTGAATTATAGAACAGTGAGTGAGATACCCCAGTGTATTCTGAATTATAGAGCAGTGAGTGAGATACCCCATTGTATTCTGAATTATAGAAGAGTGAGTGAGATATCCCAGTGTATTCTAAATTATAGAACAGTGAGTGAGATACAACAGTGTATTCTGAATAACAGTGAGTGAGATACACCAGTGTATTCTGAATTATAGAACAGTGAGTGAGATATCCCAGTGTATTCTGAATAACAGTGAGTGAGATATCCCAGCGTATTCTGAATAACAGAGCTCAGTGAGTGAGATACCCCAGTGTATTCTGAATAACAGTGAGTGAGATACCCCAGTGTATTCTGAATTATAGAGCTCAGGGTGTGAGATACACCAGTGTATTCGGAATAACAGAGCTCAGTGTGTGAGATACCCCAGTGTATTCTGAATAACAGTGAGTGAGATACCCCAATGTATTCTGAATAACAGTGAGTGAGATACCCCAGTGTACTCTGAATAACAGAGCTCAGTGTGTGAGATACCCCAGTGTATTCTGAATGGTAGAACAGTGAGTAGATACCCCAGTTTAATCTGAATAACAGTGAGTGAGATACCCCAGTATATTCTGAATGATAGAACAGTGAGTAGATACCCCAGTTTATTCTGAATAACAGAGCTCAGTGTGTGAGATACCCCAGTGTATTCTGAATGATAGAACAGTGAGTGAGATATCCCAGTGTATTCTGAATGATAAAACAGTGAGTGAGATACCCCAATGTATTCTGAATTATAGAATAGTGAGTGAGATATCCCAGTGTATTCTGAATTATAGATTAGAGAGTGAGATACCCCAGTATATTCTGAATTATAGAAAAGTGAGTGAGATACCCTAGTGTATTCTGAATTATTGAACAGTGAGTGAGATATCCCAGTGTATTCTGAATTATAGAACAGTGAGTGAGATATCCCAGTGTATTCTGAATTATAGAAAAGTGAGTGAGAAACCCCAGTGTATTCTGAATTATAGAACAGTGAGTGAGATATCGCAGTGTATTCTGAATTATAGAATAGTGAGTGAAATATCCCAGTGTATTCTGAATGATAGAACAGTGAGTGAGATACCCCAGTGTATTCTGAATTATAGAAGAGTGAGTGAGATACCCCAGTGTCTTCTGAATTATAGAACAGTGAGTGAGATATCCCAGTGTATTCTGAATTCTAGAACAGTGAGTGAGATATCCCAGTGTATTCTAAATTATAGAACAGTGAGTGAGATATCCCAGTGTATTCTGAATTATAGAACAGTGAGTGAGATATCCCAGTGTATTCTGAATTATAGAACAGTGATTGAGATACCCCAGTGTATTCTGAATTATAGAACAGTGAGTGAGATACCCCAGTGTATTCTGAATTATAGAACAGTGAGTGAGATATCCCAGTCTATTCTGAATGATAAAACAGGGAGTGAGATACCCCAGTGTATTCTGAATTATAGAACAGTGAGTGAGATATCCCAGTGTATTCTAAATTATAGAATAGTGAGTGAGATACCCGAGTGTATTCTGAATTATAGAACAGTGAGTGAGATATCCCAGTGTATTCTGAATTATAGAACAGTGAGTGAGATACCCCAGTGTATTCTGAATTATACAACAGTGAGTGAGATATCCCAGTGTATTCTGAATTATAGAACAGTGAGTGAGATATCCCAGTGTATTCTGAATTATAGAACAATGAGTGAGATATCCCAGTGTATTCTGAATTATAGAACAGTGAGTGAGATATCCCAGTGTATTCTGAATTATAGAGCAGTGAGTGAGATACCCCATTGTATTCTGAATTATAGAAGAGTGAGTGAGATATCCCAGTGTATTCTAAATTATAGAACAGTGAGTGAGATACAACAGTGTATTCTGAATAACAGTGAGTGAGATACACCAGTGTATTCTGAATTATAGAACAGTGAGTGAGATATCCCAGTGTATTCTGAATAACAGTGAGTGAGATATCCCAGCGTATTCTGAATAACAGAGCTCAGTGAGTGAGATACCCCAGTGTATTCTGAATAACAGTGAGTGAGATACCCCAGTGTATTCTGAATAACAGAGCTCAGGGTGTGAGATACCCCAGTGTATTCTGAATAACAGAGCTCAGTGTGTGAGATACACCAGTGTATTCTGAATAACAGTGAGTGAGATACCCCAATGTATTCTGAATAACAGTGAGTGAGATACCCCAGTGTACTCTGAATAACAGAGCTCAGTGTGTGAGATACCCCAGTGTATTCTGAATGGTAGAACAGTGAGTAGATACCCCAGTTTAATCTGAATAACAGTGAGTGAGATAGCCCAGTTTATTCTGAATTATAGATGAGTGAGTGAGATACCCCAGTATATTCTGAATTATAGAAAAGTGAGTGAGATACCCCAGTGTATTCTGAATTATAGAACAGTGAGTGAGATATCCCAGTGTATTCTGAATTATAAAACAGTGAGTGAGATATCCCAGTGTATACTGAATTATAGAAAAGTGAGTGAGAAACCCCAGTGTATTCTGAATTATAGAACAGTGAGTGAGATATCGCAGTGTATTCTGAATTATAGAATAGTGAGTGAAATATCTCAGTGTATTCTGAATGATAGAACCGTGAGTGAGATACCCCAGTGTATTCTGAATTATAGAAGAGTGAGTGAGATACCCCAGTGTATTCTGAATTATAGAACAGTGAGTGAGATATCCCAGTGTATTCTGAATTCTAGAACAGTGAGTGAGATATCCCAGCGTATTCTGAATAACAGAGCTCAGTGAGTGAGATACCCCAGTGTATTCTGAATAACAGTGAGTGAGATACCCCAGTGTATTCTGAATAACAGAGCTCAGGGTGTGAGATACCCCAGTGTATTCTGAATAACAGAGCTCAGTGTGTGAGATACCCCAGTGTATTCTGAATAACAGTGAGTGAGATACCCCAATGTATTCTGAATAACAGTGAGTGAGATACCCCAGTGTACTCTGAATAACAGAGCTCAGTGTGTGAGATACCCCAGTGTATTCTGAATGGTAGAACAGTGAGTAGATACCCCAGTTTAATCTGAATAACAGTGAGTGAGATAGCCCAGTTTATTCTGAATTATAGATGAGTGAGTGAGATACCCCAGTATATTCTGAATTATAGAAAAGTGAGTGAGATACCCCAGTGTATTCTGAATTATAGAACAGTGAGTGAGATATCCCAGTGTATTCTGAATTATAAAACAGTGAGTGAGATATCCCAGTGTATTCTGAATTATAGAAAAGTGAGTGAGAAACCCCAGTGTATTCTGAATTATAGAACAGTGAGTGAGATATCGCAGTGTATTCTGAATTATAGAATAGTGAGTGAAATATCTCAGTGTATTCTGAATGATAGAACCGTGAGTGAGATACCCCAGTGTATTCTGAATTATAGAAGAGTGAGTGAGATACCCCAGTGTATTCTGAATTATAGAACAGTGAGTGAGATATCCCAGTGTATTCTGAATTCTAGAACAGTGAGTGAGATATCCCAGTGTATTCTAAATTATAGAACAGTGAGTGAGATATCCCAGTGTATTCTGAATTATAGAACAGTGAGTGAGATATCCCAGTGTATTCTGAATTATAGAACAGTGATTGAGATACCCCAGTGTATTCTGAATTATAGAACAGTGAGTGAGATACCCCAGTGTATTCTGAATTATAGAACAGTGAGTGAGATATCCCAGTCTATTCTGAATGATAAAACAGGGAGTGAGATACCCCAGTGTATTCTGAATGATAGAACAGTGAGTGAGATATCCCAGTGTATTCTAAATTATAGAACAGTGAGTGAGTTCCCGAGTGTATTCTGAATTATAGAACAGTGAGTGAGATATCCCAGTGTATTCTGAATTATAGAACAGTGAGTGAGATACCCCAGTGTATTCTGAATTATAGAACAGTGAGTGTGATACCCCAGTGTATATTGAATTATAGAACAGTGAGTGAGATACCCCAGTGTATTCTGAATTATAGAACAGTGAGTGAGATATCACAGTGTATTCTGAATTATAGAACAGTGAGTGAGATATCCCAGTGTATTCTGAATTCTAGAACAGTGAGTGAGATATCCCAGTGTATTCTAAATTATAGAACAGTGAGTGAGATATCCCAGTTTATTCTGAATTATAGAACAGTGAGTGAGATATTCCAGTGTATTCTGAATTATAGAATAGTGAGTGAGACACCCCAGTGTATTCTGAATTATAGAACAGTGAGTGATATATCCCAGTGTATTCTGAATTATAGAACAGTGAGTGAGATACCCCAGTGTATTCTGAATTATAGAACAGTGAGTGAGATTCCCTGAGCGTATTCTGAATTATAAAACAGTGAGTAAGATACCCCAGTGTATTCTGAATTATAGAATTGTGAGTGAAATATCTCAGTGTATTCTGAATGATAGAACCGTGAGTGAGATACCCCAGTGTATTCTGAACTATAGAAGAGTGAGTGAGATACCACAGTGTATTCTGAATTATAGAACAGTGAGTGAGATATCCCAGTGTATTCTGAATTCTAGAACAGTGAGTGAGATATCCCAGTGTATTCTAAATTATAGAACAGTGAGTGAGATATCCCAGTGTATTCTGAATTATAGAACAGTGAGTGAGATATCCCAGTGTATTCTGAATTATAGAACAGTGATTGAGATACCCCAGTGTATTCTGAATTATAGAACAGTGAGTGAGATACCCCAGTGTATTCTGAATTATAGAACAGTGAGTGAGATATCCCAGTCTATTCTGAATGATAAAACAGGGAGTGAGATACCCCAGTGTATTCTGAATTATAGAACAGTGAGTGAGATATCCCAGTGTATTCTAAATTATAGAACAGTGAGTGAGATACCCGAGTGTATTCTGAATTATAGAACAGTGAGTGAGATATCCCAGTGTATTCTGAATTATAGAACAGTGAGTGAGATACCCCAGTGTATTCTGAATTATACAACAGTGAGTGAGATATCCCAGTGTATTCTGAATTATAGAACAGTGAGTGAGATATCCCAGTGTATTCTGAATTATAGAACAATGAGTGAGATATCCCAGTGTATTCTGAATTATAGAACAGTGAGTGAGATATCCCAGTGTATTCTGAATTATAGAGCAGTGAGTGAGATACCCCATTGTATTCTGAATTATAGAAGAGTGAGTGAGATATCCCAGTGTATTCTAAATTATAGAACAGTGAGTGAGATACAACAGTGTATTCTGAATAACAGTGAGTGAGATACACCAGTGGATTCTGAATTATAGAACAGTGAGTGAGATATCCCAGCGTATTCTGAATAACAGAGCTCAGTGAGTGAGATACCCCAGTGTATTCTGAATAACAGTGAGTGAGATACCCCAGTGTATTCTGAATAACAGAGCTCAGGGTGTGAGATACCCCAGTGTATTCTGAATAACAGAGCTCAGTGTGTGAGATACCCCAGTGTATTCTGAATAACAGTGAGTGAGATACCCCAATGTATTCTGAATAACAGTGAGTGAGATACCCCAGTGTACTCTGAATAACAGAGCTCAGTGTGTGAGATACCCCAGTGTATTCTGAATGGTAGAACAGTGAGTAGATACCCCAGTTTAATCTGAATAACAGTGAGTGAGATAGCCCAGTTTATTCTGAATTATAGATGAGTGAGTGAGATACCCCAGTATATTCTGAATTATAGAAAAGTGAGTGAGATACCCCAGTGTATTCTGAATTATAGAACAGTGAGTGAGATATCCCAGTGTATTCTGAATTATAAAACAGTGAGTGAGATATCCCAGTGTATTCTGAATTATAGAAAAGTGAGTGAGAAACCCCAGTGTATTCTGAATTATAGAACAGTGAGTGAGATATCGCAGTGTATTCTGAATTATAGAATAGTGAGTGAAATATCTCAGTGTATTCTGAATGATAGAACCGTGAGTGAGATACCCCAGTGTATTCTGAATTATAGAAGAGTGAGTGAGATACCCCAGTGTATTCTGAATTATAGAACAGTGAGTGAGATATCCCAGTGTATTCTGAATTCTAGAACAGTGAGTGAGATATCCCAGTGTATTCTAAATTATAGAACAGTGAGTGAGATATCCCAGTGTATTCTGAATTATAGAACAGTGAGTGAGATATCCCAGTGTATTCTGAATTATAGAACAGTGATTGAGATACCCCAGTGTATTCTGAATTATAGAACAGTGAGTGAGATACCCCAGTGTATTCTGAATTATAGAACAGTGAGTGAGATATCCCAGTCTATTCTGAATGATAAAACAGGGAGTGAGATACCCCAGTGTATTCTGAATGATAGAACAGTGAGTGAGATATCCCAGTGTATTCTAAATTATAGAACAGTGAGTGAGTTCCCGAGTGTATTCTGAATTATAGAACAGTGAGTGAGATATCCCAGTGTATTCTGAATTATAGAACAGTGAGTGAGATACCCCAGTGTATTCTGAATTATAGAACAGTGAGTGTGATACCCCAGTGTATATTGAATTATAGAACAGTGAGTGAGATACCCCAGTGTATTCTGAATTATAGAACAGTGAGTGAGATATCACAGTGTATTCTGAATTATAGAACAGTGAGTGAGATATCCCAGTGTATTCTGAATTCTAGAACAGTGAGTGAGATATCCCAGTGTATTCTAAATTATAGAACAGTGAGTGAGATATCCCAGTTTATTCTGAATTATAGAACAGTGAGTGAGATATTCCAGTGTATTCTGAATTATAGAATAGTGAGTGAGACACCCCAGTGTATTCTGAATTATAGAACAGTGAGTGATATATCCCAGTGTATTCTGAATTATAGAACAGTGAGTGAGATACCCCAGTGTATTCTGAATTATAGAACAGTGAGTGAGATTCCCTGAGCGTATTCTGAATTATAAAACAGTGAGTAAGATACCCCAGTGTATTCTGAATTATAGAATTGTGAGTGAAATATCTCAGTGTATTCTGAATGATAGAACCGTGAGTGAGATACCCCAGTGTATTCTGAACTATAGAAGAGTGAGTGAGATACCACAGTGTATTCTGAATTATAGAACAGTGAGTGAGATATCCCAGTGTATTCTGAATTCTAGAACAGTGAGTGAGATATCCCAGTGTATTCTAAATTATAGAACAGTGAGTGAGATATCCCAGTGTATTCTGAATTATAGAACAGTGAGTGAGATATCCCAGTGTATTCTGAATTATAGAACAGTGATTGAGATACCCCAGTGTATTCTGAATTATAGAACAGTGAGTGAGATACCCCAGTGTATTCTGAATTATAGAACAGTGAGTGAGATATCCCAGTCTATTCTGAATGATAAAACAGGGAGTGAGATACCCCAGTGTATTCTGAATTATAGAACAGTGAGTGAGATATCCCAGTGTATTCTAAATTATAGAACAGTGAGTGAGATACCCGAGTGTATTCTGAATTATAGAACAGTGAGTGAGATATCCCAGTGTATTCTGAATTATAGAACAGTGAGTGAGATACCCCAGTGTATTCTGAATTATACAACAGTGAGTGAGATATCCCAGTGTATTCTGAATTATAGAACAGTGAGTGAGATATCCCAGTGTATTCTGAATTATAGAACAATGAGTGAGATATCCCAGTGTATTCTGAATTATAGAACAGTGAGTGAGATATCCCAGTGTATTCTGAATTATAGAGCAGTGAGTGAGATACCCCATTGTATTCTGAATTATAGAAGAGTGAGTGAGATATCCCAGTGTATTCTAAATTATAGAACAGTGAGTGAGATACAACAGTGTATTCTGAATAACAGTGAGTGAGATACACCAGTGTATTCTGAATTATAGAACAGTGAGTGAGATATCCCAGCGTATTCTGAATAACAGAGCTCAGTGAGTGAGATACCCCAGTGTATTCTGAATAACAGTGAGTGAGATACCCCAGTGTATTCTGAATAACAGAGCTCAGGGTGTGAGATACCCCAGTGTATTCTGAATAACAGAGCTCAGTGTGTGAGATACCCCAGTGTATTCTGAATAACAGTGAGTGAGATACCCCAATGTATTCTGAATAACAGTGAGTGAGATACCCCAGTGTACTCTGAATAACAGAGCTCAGTGTGTGAGATACCCCAGTGTATTCTGAATGGTAGAACAGTGAGTAGATACCCCAGTTTAATCTGAATAACAGTGAGTGAGATAGCCCAGTTTATTCTGAATTATAGATGAGTGAGTGAGATACCCCAGTATATTCTGAATTATAGAAAAGTGAGTGAGATACCCCAGTGTATTCTGAATTATAGAACAGTGAGTGAGATATCCCAGTGTATTCTGAATTATAAAACAGTGAGTGAGATATCCCAGTGTATTCTGAATTATAGAAAAGTGAGTGAGAAACCCCAGTGTATTCTGAATTATAGAACAGTGAGTGAGATATCGCAGTGTATTCTGAATTATAGAATAGTGAGTGAAATATCTCAGTGTATTCTGAATGATAGAACCGTGAGTGAGATACCCCAGTGTATTCTGAATTATAGAAGAGTGAGTGAGATACCCCAGTGTATTCTGAATTATAGAACAGTGAGTGAGATATCCCAGTGTATTCTGAATTCTAGAACAGTGAGTGAGATATCCCAGTGTATTCTAAATTATAGAACAGTGAGTGAGATATCCCAGTGTATTCTGAATTATAGAACAGTGAGTGAGATATCCCAGTGTATTCTGAATTATAGAACAGTGATTGAGATACCCCAGTGTATTCTGAATTATAGAACAGTGAGTGAGATACCCCAGTGTATTCTGAATTATAGAACAGTGAGTGAGATATCCCAGTCTATTCTGAATGATAAAACAGGGAGTGAGATACCCCAGTGTATTCTGAATGATAGAACAGTGAGTGAGATATCCCAGTGTATTCTAAATTATAGAACAGTGAGTGAGTTCCCGAGTGTATTCTGAATTATAGAACAGTGAGTGAGATATCCCAGTGTATTCTGAATTATAGAACAGTGAGTGAGATACCCCAGTGTATTCTGAATTATAGAACAGTGAGTGTGATACCCCAGTGTATATTGAATTATAGAACAGTGAGTGAGATACCTTTGGGTTTTCTGAATTATAGAACAGTGAGTGAGATATCACAGTGTATTCTGAATTATAGAACAGTGAGTGAGATATCCCAGTGTATTCTGAATTCTAGAACAGTGAGTGAGATATCCCAGTGTATTCTAAATTATAGAACAGTGAGTGAGATATCCCAGTTTATTCTGAATTATAGAACAGTGAGTGAGATATTCCAGTGTATTCTGAATTATAGAATAGTGAGTGAGACACCCCAGTGTATTCTGAATTATAGAACAGTGAGTGATATATCCCAGTGTATTCTGAATTATAGAACAGTGAGTGAGATACCCCAGTGTATTCTGAATTATAGAACAGTGAGTGAGATTCCCTGAGCGTATTCTGAATTATAAAACAGTGAGTAAGATACCCCAGTGTATTCTGAATTATAGAATAGTGAGTGAAATATCTCAGTGTATTCTGAATGATAGAACCGTGAGTGAGATATCCCAGTGTATTCTGAACTATAGAAGAGTGTGTGAGATACCACAGTGTATTCTGAATTATAGAACAGTGAGTGAGATATCCCAGTGTATTCTGAATTATAGAACAGTGAGTGAGATATCCCAGTGTATTCTGAATTATAGAACAGTGAGTGAGATATCCCAGTGTATTCTGAATTATTGAACAGTGATTGAGATACCCCAGTGTATTCTGAATTATAGAACAGTGAGTGAGATACCCCAGTGTATTCTGAATTATAGAACAGTGAGTGAGATATCCCAGTCTATTCTGAATGATAAAACAGGGAGTGAGATACCCCAGTGTATTCTGAATTATAGAACAGTGAGTGAGATATCCCAGTGTATTCTAAATTATAGAACAGTGAGTGAGATACCCGAGTGTATTCTGAATTATAGAACAGTGAGTGAGATATCCCAGTGTATTCTGAATTATAGAACAGTGAGTGAGATACCCCAGTGTATTCTGAATAACAGTGAGTCAGATATCCCAGTGTATTCTGAATGATAGAACTGTGAGTGAGATATCCCAGTGTATTCTGAATTGTAGAACAGTGAGTGAGATACCCCAGTGTATTCTGAATTATAGAACAGTGAGTGAGATATCACAGTGTATTCTGAATTATAGAACAGTGAGTGAGATATCCCAGTGTATTCTGAATTCTAGAACAGTGAGTGAGATATCCCAGTGTATTCTAAATTATAGAACAGTGAGTGAGCTTTCCCAGTTTATTCTGAATTATAGAACAGTGAGTGAGATATTCCAGTGTATTCTGAATTATAGAATAGTGAGTGAGACACCCCAGTGTATTCTGAATTATAGAACAGTGAGTGATATATCCCAGTGTATTCTGAATTATAGAACAGTGAGTGAGATACCCCAGTGTATTCTGAATTATAGAACAGTGAGTGAGATTCCCTGAGCGTATTCTGAATTATAAAACAGTGAGTAAGATACCCCAGTGTATTCTGAATTATAGAACAGTGAGTGAGATATCCCAGTGTATTCTGAATAACAGTGAGTGAGATATCCCAGTGTATTCTGAATTATAGAACAGTGAGTGAGATATCCCAGTGTATCTTGAATTATAGAACAGTGAGTGAGATAACCCAGTGTATTCTGAATTAAAGAACAGTGAGTGAGATACGCCAGTGTATTCTGAATTATAGAACAGTGAGTGAGATATCCCAGTGTATTCTAAATTATAGAACAGTGAGTGAGATACCCCAGTGTATTCTGAATTATAGAACAGTGAGTGAGATACCCGAGCGTATTCTGAATTATAAAACAGTGAGTAAGATACCCCAGTGTATTCTGAATTATAGAACAGTGAGTGAGATATCCCAGTGTATTCTGAATAACAGTGAGCGAGATATCCCAGTGTATTCTGAATTATATAACAGTGAGTGAGATAGCCCAGTCTATTCTGAATAACAGTGAGTGAGATACCCCAGTGTATTCTGAATTATAGAACAGTGAGTGAGGTACCCCAGTCTATTCTGAATTATAGAACAGTGAGTGAGATACCCCAGTGTATTCTGAATTATAGAACAGTGAGTGAGATATCCCAGTGTATTCTGAATTATAGAACAGTGAGTGAGATACCCAGTGTATTCTGAATTATACAACAGTGAGTGAGATATCCCAGTGTATTCTGAATTATAGAACAGTGAGTGAGATATTCCAGTGTATTCTGAATTATAGAACAATGAGTGAGATATCCCAGTGTATTCTGAATTATAGAACAGTGAGTGAGATACCCCAGTGTATTCTGAATTATAGAGCAGTGAGTGAGATACCCCAGTGTATTCTGAATTATAGAAGAGTGAGTGAGATATCCCAGTGTATTCTAAATTATAGAACAGTGAGTAAGATACAACAGTCTGTTCTGAATAACAGTGAGTGAGATACCTCAGTGTATTCTGAATTATAGAACAGTGAGTGAGATATCCCAGTGTATTCTGAATAACAGTGAGTGAGATACCCCAGCGTATTCTGAATAACAGAGCTCAGTGAGTGAGATACCCCAGTGTATTCTGAATAACAGTGAGTGAGATACCCCAGTGTATTCTGAATTATAGAGCTCAGGGTGTGAGATACACCAGTGTATTCTGAATAACAGAGCTCAGTGTGTGAGATACCCCAGTGTATTCTGAATAACAGTGAGTAAGATACCCCAATGTATTCTGAATAACAGTGAGTGAGATACCCCAGTGTACTCTGAATAACCGAGCTCAGTGTGTGAGATACCCCAGTGTATTCTGAATGGTAGAACATTGAGTAGATACCCCAGTTTAATCTGAGTAACAGTGAGTGAGATACCCCAGTATATTCTGAATGATAGAACAGTGAGTAGATACCCCAGTTTATTCTGAATAACAGAGCTCAGTGTGTGAGATACCCCAGTGTATTCTGAATGATAGAACAGTGAGTGAGATATCCCAGTGTATTCTGAGTGATAAAACAGTGAGTGAGATACCTCCGGTGTATTCTGAATTATCAAATAGTGAGTGAGATATCGCAGTGTATTCTGAATTATAGATTAGTGAGTGAGATACCCCAGTATATTCTGAGTTATAGAAAAGTGAGTGAGATACCCCAGTGTATTCTGTATTATAGAACAGTGAGTGAGATATCCCAGTGTATTCTGAATTATAGAACAGTGAATGAGATATCCCAGTGTATTCTGAATTATAGAAAAGTGAGTGAGAATCCCCAGTGTATTCTGAATTATAGAACAGTGAGTGAGATATCGCAGTGTATTCTGAATTATAGAATAGTGAGTGAAATATCCCAGTGTATTCTGAATTATAGAACAGTGAGTGAGATACCCCAGTGTATTCTGAATTATAGAAGAGTGAGTGAGATACCCCAGTGTATTCTGAATTATAGAAGAGTGAGTGAGATATCCCAGTGTATTCTGAATTCTAGGACAGTGAGTGAGATATCCCAGTGTATTCTAAATTATAGAACAGTGAGTGAGATATCCCAGTGTATTCTGAATTATAGAACAGTGAGTGAGATATCCCAGTGTATTCTGAATTATAGAACAGTGAGTGAGATATCCCAGTGTATTCTGAATAACAGTGAGTGAGATATCCCAGTGTCTTCTGAATTATAGAACAGAGAGTGAGATACCCCAGTGTATTCTGAATTACAGAACAGTGAGTGAGATATCCCAGTCTATTCTGAATGATAAAACAGGGAGTGAGATACCCCAGTGTATTCTGAATTATAGAACAGTGAGTGAGATATCCCAGTGTATTCTAAATTATAGAACAGTGAGTGAGATACCCGAGTGTATTCTGAATTATAGAACAGTGAGTGAGATATCCCAGTGTATTCTGAATTATAGAACAGTGAGTGAGATACCCCAGTGTATTCTGAATTATAGAACAGTGAGTGTGATACCCCAGTGTATATTGAATTATAGCACAGTGAGTGAGATATCCCAGTGTATTCTGAATTATAGAACAGTGAGTGAGAAATCCCAGTGTATTCTGAATTATAGAATAGTGAGTGAGACACCCCAGTGTATTCTGAATTATAGAACAGTGAGTGAGATATCCCAGTGTATTCTGAATTATAGAACAGTGAGTGAGATACCCCAGTGTAATCTGAATTATAGAACAGTGAGTGAGATACCCGAGCGTATTCTGAATTATAAAACAGTGAGTAAGATACCCCAGTGTATTCTGAATTATAGAACAGTGAGTGAGATATCCCAGTCTATTCTGAATAACAGTGAGTGAGATATCCCAGTGTATTCTGAATTATAGAATAGTGAGTGAGATACCCCAGTGTATTCTGAATTATAGAACAGTGAGTGAGATACCCCAGTGTATTCTGAATTATAGAACAGTGAGTGAGATATCCCAGTGTATTCTGAATTATAGAACAGTGAGTGAGATACCCCAGTGTATTCTGAATTATACAACAGTGAGTGAGATATCCCAGTGTATTCTGAATTATAGAACAGTGAGTGAGATATCCCAGTGTATTCTGAATTATAGAACAATGAGTGAGATATCCCAGTGTATTCTGAATTATAGAACAGTGAGTGAGATACCCCAGTGTATTCTGAATTATAGAGCAGTGAGTGAGATACCCCATTGTATTCTGAATTATAGAAGAGTGAGTGAGATATCCCAGTGTATTCTAAATTATAGAACAGTGATTGAGATACAACAGTGTATTATGAATAACAGTGAGTGAGATACACCAGTGTATTCTGAATTATAGAACAGTGAGTGAGATATCCCAGTGTATTCTGAATAACAGTGAGTGAGATATCCCAGCGTATTCTGAATAACAGAGCTCAGTGAGTGAGATACCCCAGTGTATTCTGAATAACAGTGAGTGAGATACCCCAGTGTATTCTGAATTATAGAGCTCAGGGTGTGAGATACACCAGTGTATTCTGAATAACAGAGCTCAGTGTGTGAGATACCCCAGTGTATTCTGAATAACAGTGAGTGAGATACCCCAATGTATTCTGAATAACAGTGAGTGAGATACCCCAGTGTACTCTGAATAACAGAGCTCAGTGTGTGAGATACCCCAGTGTATTCTGAATGGTAGAACAGTGAGTAGATACCCCAGTTTAATCTGAATAACAGTGAGTGAGATACCCCAGTATATTCTGAATGATAGAACAGTGAGTAGATACCCCAGTTTATTCTGAATAACAGAGCTCAGTGTGTGAGATACCCCAGTGTATTCTGAATGATAGAACAGTGAGTGAGATATCCCAGTGTATTCTGAATGATAAAACAGTGAGTGAGATACCCCAATGTATTCTGAATTATAGAATAGTGAGTGAGATATCCCAGTGTATTCTGAATTATAGATTAGTGAGTGAGATACCCCAGTATATTCTGAATTATAGAAAAGTGAGTGAGATACCCCAGTGTATTCTGAATTATAGAACAGTGAGTGAGATATCCCAGTGTATTCTGAATTATAGAACAGTGAGTGAGATATCCCAGTGTATTCTGAATTATAGAAAAGTGAGTGAGAAACCCCAGTGTATTCTGAATTATAGAACAGTGAGTGAGATATCGCAGTGTATTCTGAATTATAGAACAGTGAGTGAGATATCCCAGTGTATTCTAAATTATAGAACAGTGAGTGAGATATCCCAGTGTATTCTGAATTATAGAACAGTGAGTGAGATATCCCAGTGTATTCTGAATTATAGAACAGTGATTGAGATACCCCAGTGTATTCTGAATTATAGAACAGTGAGTGAGATACCCCAGTGTATTCTGAATTATAGAACAGTGAGTGAGATATCCCAGTCTATTCTGAATGATAAAACAGGGAGTGAGATACCCCAGTGTATTCTGAATTATAGAACAGTGAGTGAGATATCCCAGTGTATTCTGAATTATAGAACAGTGAGTGAGATACCCCAGTGTATTCTGAATTATATAACAGTGAGTGTGATACCCCAGTGTATTCTGAATTATAGAACAGTGAGTGAAATATCTCAGTGTATTCTGAATGATAGAACCGTGAGTGAGATACCCCAGTGTATTCTGAATTATAGAAGAGTGAGTGGGATACCCCAGTGTATTCTGAATTATAGAACAGTGAGTGAGATATCCCAGTGTATTCTGAATTCTAGAACAGTGAGTGAGATATCCCAGTGTATTCTAAATTATAGAACAGTGAGTGAGATATCCCAGTGTATTCTGAATTATAGAACAGTGAGTGAGATATCCCAGTGTATTCTGAATTATAGAACAGTGATTGAGATACCCCATTGTATTCTGAATTATAGAACAGTGAGTGAGATACCCCAGTGTATTCTGAATTATAGAACAGTGAGTGAGATATCCCAGTCTATTCTGAATGATAAAACAGGGAGTGAGATACCCCAGTGTATTCTGAATTATAGAACAGTGAGTGAGATATCCCAGTGTATTCTAAATTATAGAACAGTGAGTGAGATACCCGAGTGTATTCTGAATTATAGAACAGTGAGTGAGATATCCCAGTCTATTCTGAATTATAGAACAGTGAGTGAGATACCCCATTGTATTCTGAATTATAGAACAGTGAGCGTGATACCCCAGTGTATATTGAATTATAGAACAGTGAGTGAGATACCCCAGTGTATTCTGAATTATAGAACAGTGAGTGAGATATCACAGTGTATTCTGAATTATAGAACAGTGAGTGAGATATCCCAGTGTATTCTGAATTCTAGAACAGTGAGTGAGATATCCCAGTGTATTCTAAATTATAGAACAGTGAGTGAGATATCCCAGTTTATTCTGAATTATAGAACAGTGAGTGAGATATTCCAGTGTATTCTGAATTATAGAATAGTGAGTGAGACACCCCAGTGTATTCTGAATTATAGAACAGTGAGTGATATATCCCAGTGTATTCTGAATTATAGAACAGTGAGTGAGATACCCCAGTGTATTCTGAATTATAGAACAGTGAGTGAGATTCCCTGAGCGTATTCTGAATTATAAAACAGTGAGTAAGATACCCCAGTGTATTCTGAATTATAGAACAGTGAGTGAGATATCCCAGTGTATTCTGAATAACAGTGAGTGAGATATCCCAGTGTATTCTGAATTATAGAACAGTGAGTGAGATACCCCAGTCTATTCTGAATAACAGTGAGTGTGATACCCCAGTGTATTCTGAATTATAGAATAGTGAGTGAGATACCCCAGTGTATTCTGAATTATAGAACAGTGAGTGAGATACCCCAGTGTATTCTGAATTATAGAACAGTGAGTGAGATATCCCAGTGTATTCTGAATTATAGAACAGTGAGTGAGATGCCCCAGTGTATTCTGAATTATAGAACAGTGAGTGAGATACCCCAGTGTATTCTGAATGAAAGAGCAGTGAGTGAGATACCCCAGTGTATTCTGAATTCTAGAACAGTGAGTGAGATATCCCAGTGTATTCTAAATTATAGAACAGTGAGTGAGATACCCGAGTGTATTCTGAATTATAGAACAGTGAGTGCGATATCCCAGTGTATTCTGAATTATAGAACAGTGAGTGAGATACCCCAGTGTATTCTGAATTATATAACAGTGAGTGTGATACCCCAGTGTATTCTGAATTATAGAACAGTGAGTGAGATACCCCAGTGTATTCTGAATTATAGAACAGTGAGTGAGATATCCCAGTGTATTCTGAATTATAGAACAGCGAGTGAGATATCCCAGTGTATTCTGAATTCTAGAACAATGAGTGAGATACCCCCGCGTATTCTAAATTATAGAACAGTAAGTGAGATATCCCAGTGTATTCTGAATTATAGAACAGTGAGTAAGATACCCCAGTGTATTCTGAATTATAGAACAGTGAGTGAGATATCCCAGTGTATTCTGAATAACAGTGAGTGAGATATCCCAGTGTATTCTGAATTATAGAACAGTGAGTGAGATACCCCAGTCTATTCTGAATAACAGTGAGTGAGATACCCCAGTGTATTCTGAATTATAGAACAGTGAGTGAGATATACCAGTGTATCCTGAATTATAGAACAGTGAGTGAGATATCCCAGTGTATTCTGAATTATAGAACAGTGAGTGAGATACCCCAGTGTATTCTGAATTATAGAACAGTGAGTGAGATACCCCAGTGTATTCTGAATTATAGAACAGTGAGTGAGATACCCCAGTGTATACTGAATTATAGAACAGCGAGTGAGATATCGCAGTGTATTCTGAATTATAGAACAGTGAGTGAGATATCCCAGTGTATTCTGAATTCTAGAACAGTGAGTGAGATATCCCAGTGTATTCTAAATTATAGAACAGTGATTGAGATACCCGAGTGTATTCTGAATTATAGAACAGTGAGTGAGATATCCCAGTGTATTCTGAATGATAGAACAGTGAGTGAGATACCCCAGTGTATTCTGAATTATAGAACAGTGAGTGTTATACCCCGGTGTATATTGAATTATAGAACAGTGAGTGAGGTACCCCAGTGTATTCTGAATTATAGAACAGTGAGTGAGATACCCCAGTCTATTCTGAATAACAGTGAGTGTGATACCCCAGTGTATTCTGAATTATAGAATAGTGAGTGAGATACCCCAGTGTATTCTGAATTATAGAACAGTGAGTGAGATACCCCAATGTATTCTGAATTATAGAACAGTGAGTGAGATATCCCAGTGTATTCTGAATTATAGAACAGTGAGTGAGATACCCCAGTGTATTCTGAATTATATAACAGTGAGTGAGATATCCCAGTGTATTCTGAATTATAGAACAGTGAGTGAGATATCCCAGTGTATTCTGAATTATAGAACAATGAGTGAGATATCCCAGTGTATTCTGAATTATAGAACAGTGAGTGAGATACCCCAGTGTATTCTGAATTATAGAGCAGTGAGTGAGATACCCCATTGTATTCTGAATTATAGAAGAGCGAGTGAGATATCCCAGTGTATTCTAAATTATAGAACAGTGAGTGAGATACAACAGTGTATTCTGAATAACAGTGAGTGAGATACACCAGTGTATTCTGAATTATAGAACAGTGAGTGAGATATCCCAGTGTATTCTGAATAACAGTGAGTGAGATATCCCAGCGTATTCTGAATAACAGAGCTCAGTGAGTGAGATACCCCAGTGTATTCTGAATAACAGTGAGTGAGATACCCCAGTGTATTCTGAATTATAGAGCTCAGGGTGTGAGATACACCAGTGTATTCTGAATAACAGAGCTCAGTGTGTGAGATACCCCAGTGTATTCTGAATAACAGTGAGTGAGATACCCCAATGTATTCTGAATAACAGTGAGTGAGATACCCCAGTGTACTCTGAATAACAGAGCTCAGTGTGTGAGATACCCCAGTGTATTCTGAATGGTAGAACAGTGAGTAGATACCCCAGTTTAATCTGAATAACAGTGAGTGAGATACCCCAGTATATTCTGAATGATAGAACAGTGAGTAGATACCCCAGTTTATTCTGAATAACAGAGCTCAGTGTGTGAGATACCCCAGTGTATTCTGAATGATAAAACAGTGAGTGAGATACCCCAATGTATTCTGAATTATAGAATAGTGAGTGAGATATCCCAGTGTATTCTGAATTATAGATTAGTGAGTGAGATACCCCAGTATATTCTGAATTATAGAAAAGTGTGTGAGATACCCCAGTGTATTCTGAATTATAGAATAGTGAGTGAAATATCCCAGTGTATTCTGAATGATAGAACAGTGAGTGAGATACCCCAGTGTATTCTGAATTATAGAAGAGTGAGTGAGATACCCCACTGTATTCTGAATTATAGAACAGTGAGTGAGATATCCCAGTGTATTCTGAATTCTAGAACAGTGAGTGAGATATCCCAGTGTATTCTAAATTATAGAACAGTGAGTGAGATATCCCAGTGTATTCTGAATTACAGAACAGTGAGTGAGATATCCCAGTGTATTCTGAATTATAGAACAGTGATTGAGATACCCCAGTGTATTCTGAATTATTGAACAGTGAGTGAGATACCCCAGTGTATTCTGAATTATAGAACAGTGAGTGAGATATCCCAGTCTATTCTGAATGATAAAACAGGGAGTGAGATACCCTAGTGTATTCTGAATTATAGAACAGTGAGTGAGATATCCCAGTGTATTCTAAATTATAGAACAGTGAGTGAGATACCCGAGTGTATTCTGAATTATAGAACAGTGAGTGAGATATCCCAGTGTATTCTGAATTATAGAACAGTGAGTGAGATACCCCAGTGTATTCTGAATTATAGAACAGTGAGTGTGATACCCCAGTGTATATTGAATTATAGAACAGTGAGTAAGATACCCCAGTGTATTCTGAATTATAGAACAGTGAGTGAGATATCACAGTGTATTCTGAATTATAGAACAGTGAGTGAGATATCCCAGTGTATTCTGAATTCTAGAACAGTGAGTGAGATATCCCAGTGTATTCTAAATTATAGAACAGTGAGTGAGATATCCCAGTTTATTCTGAATTATGGAACAGTGAGTGAGATACCCCAGTGTATTCTGAATAACAGTGAGTGAGATATCCCAGTGTATTCTGAATTATAGAACAGTGAGTGAGATTTCCCAGTGTGTTCTGAATTATAGAAGAATGAGTGAGATACCCCAGTGTATTCTGAATTATAGAACAATGAGTGAGATACCCCAGTGTATTCTGAATTATAGAACAGTAAGTGAGATACCCCAGTGTATTCTGAATTATAGAACAATGAGTGAGATTTCCCAGTGTATTCTGAATTATAGAAGAATGAGTGAGATACCCCAGTGTATTCTGAATCATGGAACAGTGAGTGAGATTTCCCAGTGTATTCTGAATAACAGTGAGTGAGATATCCCAGTGTATTCTGAATTATAATACAGTGAGTGAGATACCCCAGTGTATTATGAATTATAGAACAATGACGGAGATACTCCAGTGTATTCTGAATAACAGCGAGTGAGATATCCCATTGTATTCTGAATTATGGAACAGTGAGTGAGATACCCAAGTGTATTCTGAATAACAGTGAGTGAGATATCCCAGTGTATTCTGAATTATAGAAGAATGAGTGAGATACCCCAGTGTATTCTGAATTATAGAACAGTGAGTGAGATACCCCAGTGTATTCTGAATTTTAGAACAATGAGTGAGATACCCCAGTGTATTCTGAAAAACAGAGCTCAGTGTGTGAGATACCCCAGTGTATTCTGAATTATAGAACAGTGAGCAAGACACCCCAGTGTATTCTGAATTATAGAACAGTGAGTGAGATACCCCAGTGTATTCTGAATTGTAGAACAGTGAGTGAGATACCCCAGTGTATTCTGAATTAAAGAACAATGAGTGAGATTTCCCAGTGTATTCTGAATTATAGAACAATGAGTGAGATAACCCAGTGTATTCTGAATAACAGAGATCAGTGTGTGAGATACCCCAGTGTATTCTGAATTATATAACAGTGAGTGAGATACCCCAGTGTATTCTGAATTATAGAACAGTGAGTGAGTTACCCCAGTATATTCTGAATTGTAGAACAGTGAGTGAGATACCCCAGTGTATTCTGAATTATAGAACAATGAGTGAGATTTCCCAGTGTGTTCTGAATTATAGAAGAATGAGTGAGATACCCCAGTGTATTCTGATTTATAGAACAATGAGTGAGATACCCCAGTGTATTCTTAATAACAGTGAGTGAGATATCCCAGTGTATTCTGAATTATAGAACAGTGAGTGAGATACCCCAGTGTATTCTGAATTATAGAACAGTCAGTGAGATACCCCAGTGTATTCTGAATTATAGAACAATGAGTGAGATACCCCAGTGTATTCTGAAAAACAGAGCTCAGTGTGTGAGATACCCCAGTGTATTCTGAATTATAGAACAGTGAGTGAGACACCCCAGTGTATTCTGAATTATAGAACAGTGAGTGAGATACCCCAATGTATTCTGAATTGTAGAACAGTGAGTGAGATACCCCAGTGTATTCTGAATTATAGAACAATGAGTAGATACCCCAGTGTATTCTGAATAACAGAGATCAGTGTGTGAGATACCCCAGTGTATTTTGAATTATAGAACAGTGAGTGAGATACCCCAGTATATTCTGAATTGTAGAACAGTGAGTGAGATACCCCAGTGTATTCTGAATTATAGAACAATGAGTGAGATTTCCCAGTGTATTCTGAATTATAGAAGAATGAGTGAGATACCCCAGTGTATTCTGAATTATGGAACAGTGAGTGAGATTTCCCAGTGTATTCTGAATAACAGCGAGTAAGATATCCCAGTGTATTCTGAATTATAGAACAATGAGTGAGATACCCCAGTGTATTCTGAATTATAGAACAGTGAGTGAGATACCCCAGTGTATTCTGATTTATAGAACAATGAGTGAGATACCCCAGTGTATTCTGAATAACAGTGAGTGAGATATCCCAGTGTATTCTGAATGATAGGACAGTGAGTGAGATATACCAGTGTATTCTGAATGATAGAACAGTGATTGAGATACCCCAGTGTATTCTGAAACAGTGAGTGAGATACCCCAGTGTATTCTGAATTATAGAACAGTGAGTGAGATATCCCAGTGTATTCTGAATTATAGAACTGTGAGTGAGATACCCCAGTGCATTCTGAATTGTAGAACAGTGAGTGAGATACCCCAGTTTATTCTGAATTATAGAACAATGAGTGAGATTTCCCAGTGTATTCTGAATTATAGAACCATGAGTGAGATACCCCAGTGTATTCTGAATAACAGTGAGTGAGATATCCCAGTGTATTCTGAATGATAGAACAGTGAGTGAGATACCCCAGTGTATTCTGAATTATAGAACAGTGAGTAGATACCCCAGTGCATTCTGAATGATAGAACAGTGATTGAGAATACCCCAATGTATTCTGAATGATAGAACAGTGAGTGAGATACCCCAGTATATTCTGAATTGTAGAACAGTGGATGAGATACCCAAGTGTATTCTGAATTATAGAACAGCGAGTGAGATACCCCAGTGTATTCTGAATTATAGAACAGTGAGTGAGATACCCCAGTATATTCTGAATTGTAGAACAGTGAGTGAGATACCCCAGTGTATTCTGAATTATAGAACAATGAGTGAGATTTCCCAGTGTGTTCTGAATTATAGAAGAATGAGTGAGATACCCCAGTGTATTCTGAATTATGGAACAGTGAGTGAGATACCCCAGTGTATTCTGAATAACAGTGAGTGAGATATCCCAGTGTATTCTGAATGATAGAAGAATGAGTGAGATACCCAAGTGTATTCTGAATTATAGAACAGAGAGTGAGATACCCCAGTGTATTCTGAATTATAGAACAGTGAGTGAGATACCCCAGTGTATTCTGAATTATAGAACAGTGAGTGAGATACCCCAGTGTATTCTGAATTATAGAACAATGAGTGAGATACCCCAGTATATTCTGAAAAACAGAGCTCAGTGTGTGAGATTCCCCAGTGTATTCTGAATTATAGAACAGTGAGCAAGACACCCCAGTGTATTCTGAATTATAGAACAGTGAGTGAGATACCCCAGTGTATTCTGAATTGTAGAACAGTGAGTGAGATACCCCAGTGTATTCTGAATTATAGATCAATGAGTGAGATACCCCAGTGTATTCTGAAAAAGAGAGCTCAGTGTGGGAGATTCCCCAGTGTATTCTGAATTATAGAACAGTGAGCAAGACACCCCAGTGTATTCTGAATTATAGAACAGTGAGTGAGATACCCCAGTGTATTCTGAATTGTAGAACAGTGAGTGAGATAGCCCAGTGTATTCTGAATTAAAGAACAATGAGTGAGATTTCCCAGTGTATTCTGAATTATAGAACAATGAGTGAGATACCCCAGTGTATTCTGAATAACAGTGAGTGAGATATCCCAGTGTATTCTGAATTATAGAACAGTGAGTGAGATACCCCAGTGTATTCTGAATTATAGAACAGTGAGTGAGATACCCCAGTGTATTCTGCATTATAGATCAATGAGTGAGATACCCCAGTGTATTCTGAAAAACAGAGCTCAGTGTGTGAGATTCCGCAGTGTATTCTGAATTATAGAACAGTGAGCAAGACACCCCAGTGTATTCTGAATTATAGAACAGTGAGTGAGATACCCCAGTGTATTCTGAATTGTAGAACAGTGAGTGAGATAGCCCAGTGTATTCTGAATTAAAGAACAATGAGTGAGATTTCCCAGTGTATTCTGAATTATAGAACAATGAGTGAGATACCCCAGTGTATTCTGAATAACAGAGATCAGTGTGTGAGATACCCCAATGTATTCTGAATTATAGAACAGTGAGTGAGATACCCCAGTATATTCTGAATTGTAGAACAGTGAGTGAGATAACCCAGTGTATTCTGAATTATAGAACAATGAGTGAGATTTCCCAGTGTGTTCTGAATTATAGAAGAATGAGTGAGATACCCCAGTGTATTCTGATTTATAGAACAATGAGTGAGATACCCCAGTGTATTCTGAATAACAGTGAGTGAGATATCCCAGTGTATTCTGAATGATAGGACAGTGAGTGAGATATACCAGTGTATTCTGAATGATCGAACAGTGATTGAGATAGCCCAGTGTATTCTGAAAACAGTGAGTGAGATACCCCAGTGTATTCTGAATTATAGAACAGTGAGTGAGATACCCCAGTGTATTCTGAATTATAGAACAGTGAGTGAGATACCCCAGTGCATTCTGAATTGTAGAACAGTGAGTGAGATACCCCAGTGTATTCTGAATTATAGAACAGTGAGTGAGATACCCCAGTGTATTCTGAATTATAGAACAATGAGTGAGATACCCCAGTGTATTCTGAAAAACAGAGCTCAGTGTGTGAGATACCCCAGTGTATTCTGAATTATAGAACAGTGAGTGAGACAACCCAGTGTATTCTGAATTATAGAACAGTGAGTGAGATACCCCGGTGTATTCTGAATTGTAGAACAGTGAGTGAGATACCCCAGCGTATTCTGAATTAAAGAACAATGAGTGAGATTTCCCAGTGTATTCTGAATTATAGAACAATGAGTGAGATACCCCAGTGTATTCTGAATAACAGAGATCAGTGTGTGCGATACCCCAGTGTATTTTGAATTATAGAAGAGTGAGTGAGATACCCCAGTGAATTCTGAATTATAGAACAGTGAGTGAGATACCCCAATATATTCTGAATTGTAGAACAGTGAGTGAGATACCCCAGTGTATTCTGAATTATAGAAGAATGAGTGAGATACCCCAGTGTATTCTGAATTATGGAACAGTGAGTGAGATTTCCCAGTGTATTCTGAATAACAGTGAGAGAGATATCCCAGTGTATTCTGAATGATAGAACAGTGATTGAGATACCCCAGTGTATTCTGAAAACAGTGAGTGAGATACCCCAGTGTATTCTGAATTATAGAACAGTGAATGAGATACCCCAGTGTATTCTGAATTATAGAACAGTGAGTGAGATACCCCAGTGCATTCTGAATTGTAGAACAGTGAGTGAGATACCCCAGTGTATTCTGAATTATAGAACAATGAGTGAGATTTCCCAGTGTGTTCTGAATTATAGAAGAATGAGTGAGATACCCCAGTGTATTCTGATTTATAGAACAATGAGTGAGATACCCCAGTGTATTCTGAATAACAGTGAGTGAGATATCCCAGAGTATTCTGAATGATAGGACAGTGAGTGAGATATACCAGTGTATTCTGAATGATAGAACAGTGATTGAGATACCCCAGTGTATTCTGAAAACAGTGAGTGAGATACCCCAGTGTATTCTGAATTATAGAGCAGTGAGTGAGACACCCCAGTGTATTCTGAATAACAGAGATCAGTGTGTGAGATACCCCAGTGTATTTTGAATTATCGAAGAGTGAGTGAGATACCCCAGTTTATTCTGAATTATAGAACAGTGAGTGAGATACCCCAGTGTATTCTGAATTATAGAACAGTGAGTGAGATACCCCAGTGCATTCTGAATTGTCGAACAGTGAGTGAGATACCCCAGTTTATTCTGAATTATAGAACAATGAGTGAGATTTCCCAGTGTATTCTGAATTATAGAACCATGAGTGAGATACCCCAGTGTATTCTGAATAACAGTGAGTGAGATATCCCAGGGTATTCTGAATGATAGAACAGTGAGTGAGATACCCCAGTGTATTCTGAATTATAGAACAGTGAGTAGATACCCCAGTGTATTCTGAATGATAGAACAGTGATTGAGATACCCCAGTGTATTCTGAATTATAGAACAGTAAGTGAGATACCCCAGTATATTCTGAATTGTAGAACAGTGAGTGAGATACCCAAGTGTATTCTGAATTATAGAACAGAGAGTGAGATACCCCAGTGTATTCTGAATTATAGAACAGTGAGTGAGAAACCCCAGTATATTCTGAATTGTAGAACAGTGAGTGAGATACCCCAGTGTATTCTGAATTATAGAACAATGAGTGAGATTTCCCAGTGTGTTCTGAATTATAGAAGAATGAGTGAGATACCCCAGTGTATTCTGAATAACAGTGAGTGAGATATCCCAGTGTATTCTGAATTATAGAACAGTGAGTGAGATACCCCAGTGTATTCTGAATTATAGAACAGTGAGTGAGATACCCCAGTGTATTCTGAATTATAGAACAATGAGTGGGATACCCCAGTGTATTCTGAAAAACAGAGCTCAGTGTGTGAGATACCCCAGTGTATTCTGAATTATAGAACAGTGAGTGAGACACCCCAGTGTATTCTGAATTATAGAACAGTGAGTGAAATACCCCAGTGTATTCTGAATTGTAGAACAGTGAGTGAGATACCCCAGTGTATTCTGAATTAAAGAACAATGAGTGAGATTTCCCAGTGTATTCTGAATTAAAGAACAATGAGTGAGATTTCCCAGTGTATTCTGAATTATAGAACAATGAGTGAGATACCCCAGTGTATTCTGAATAACAGAGATCAGTGTGTGAGATACCCCAGTGTATTTTGAATTATAGAACAGTGAGTGAGATACCCCAGTGTATTCTGAATTATAGAACAGTGAGTGAGATACCCCAGTATATTCTGAATTGTAGAACAGTGAGTGAGATACCCCAGTGTATTCTGAAAACAGTGAGTGAGATACCCCAGTGTATTCTGAATTATAGAACAGTGAGTGAGATACCCCAGTGTATTCTGAATTATAGAACTGTGAGTGAGATACCCCAGTGTATTCTGAATTATAGAACCATGAGTGAGATACCCCAGTGTATTCTGAATAACAGTGAGTGAGTTATCCCAGTGTATTCTGAATGATAGAACAGTGAGTGAGATACCCCAGTATATTCTGAATTATAGAACAGTGAGTAGATACCCCAGTGTATTCTGAATGATAGAACAGTGATTGAGAATACCCCAGTGTATTCTGAATGATAGAACAGTGAGTGAGATACCCCAGTATATTCTGAATTGTAGAACAGTGGATGAGATACCCAAGTGTATTCTGAATTATAGAACAGAGAGTGAGATACCCCAGTGTATTCTGAATTATAGAACAGTGAGTGAGATACCCCAGTATATTCTGAATTGTAGAACAGTGAGTGAGATACCCCAGTGTATTCTGAATTATAGAACAATGAGTGAGATTTCCCAGTGTGTTCTGAATTATAGAAGAATGAGTGAGATACCCCAGTGTGTTCTGAATTATGGAACAGTGAGTGAGATACCCCAGTGTATTCTGAATAACAGTGAGTGAGATATCCCAGTGTATTCTGAATTATAGAACAGTGAGTGAGATAACCCAGTATATTCTGAATTATAGAACAGTGAGTGAGATACCCCAGTGTATTCTGAATTATAGAACAATGAGTGAGATACCCCAGTGTATTCTGAAAAACAGAGCTCAGTGTGTGAGATGCACCAGTGTATTCTGAATTATAGAACAGTGAGTAAGACACCCCAGTGTATTCTGAATTATAGAACAGTGAGTGAGATACCCCAGTGTATTCTGAATTGTAGAACAGTGAGTGAGATACCCCAGTGTATTCTGAATTAAAGAACAATGAGTGAGATTTCCCAGTGTATTCTGAATTATAGAACAATGAGTGAGATAACCCAGTGTATTCTGAATAACAGAGATCAGTGTGTGAGATACCCCAGTGTATTCTGAATTATATAACAGTGAGTGAGATACCGCAGTGTATTCTGAATTATAGAACAGTGAGTGAGATACCCCAGTGTATTCTGAATTATAGAACAGTGAGTGAGATACCCCAGTGCATTCTGAATTGTAGAACAGTGAGTGAGATACCCCAGTGTATTCTGAATTATAGAACAATGAGTGAGATTTCCCAGTGTATTCTGAATTATAGAACAGTGAGTGAGATAACCCAGTATATTCTGAATTATAGAACAGTGAGTGAGATACCCCAGTGTATTCTGAATTATAGAACAATGAGTGAGATACCCCAGTGTATTCTGAAAAACAGAGCTCAGTGTGTGAGATACCCCAGTGTATTCTGAATTATAGAACAGTGAGTAAGACACCCCAGTGTATTCTGAATTATAGAACAGTGAGTGAGATACCCCAGTGTATTCTGAATTGTAGAACAGTGAGTGAGATACCCCAGTGTATTCTGAATTAAAGAACAATGAGTGAGATTTCCCAGTGTATTCTGAATTATAGAACAATGAGTGAGATAACCCAGTGTATTCTGAATAACAGAGATCAGTGTGTGAGATACCCCAGTGTATTCTGAATTATATAACAGTGAGTGAGATACCCCAGTGTATTCTGAATTATAGAACAGTGAGTGAGATACCCCAGTATATTCTGAATTGTAGAACAGTGAGTGAGATACCCCAGTGTATTCTGAATTATAGAACAATGAGTGAGATGTCCCAGTGTGTTCTGAATTATAGAAGAATGAGTGAGATACCCCAGTGTATTCTGAATTATGGAACAGTGAGTGAGATACCCCAGTGTATTCTGAATAACAGTGAGTGAGATATCCCAGTGTATTCTGAATTATAATACAGTGAGTGAGATACCCCAGTGTATTCTGAATTATAGAACAATGACGGAGATACTCCACTGTATTCTGAATAACAGCGAGTGAGATATCCCATTGTATTATGAATTATAGAACAGTGAGTGAGATATCCCAGTGTATTCTGAATGATAGAACAGTGAGTGAGATATCCCAGTGTATTCTGAATGATAGAACAGTGAGTGAGATACCCCAGTGTATTCTGAATAAAAGTGAGTGAGATATCCCAGTGTATTATGAATGACAGAACAGTGATTGAGATACCCCAGCGTATTGTGAAAACAGTGAGCGAGATACCCCAGTGTATTCTGAATAACAGTGAGTGAGTTATCCCAGTGTATTCTGAATTATAGACAGTGAGTGAGATACCCCAGTGTATTCTGAATTATAGAACAGTGAGTAGATCCCCCAGTGTATTCTGAATTATAGAACAGTGAGTAGATCCCCCAGTGTATTCTGAATTATAGCACTGTGAGTGAGATACGCCAGTGTATTCTGAATTATAGAACAGTGAGTGAGTTACCCCAGTGTATTCTGAATTATAGAACAGTGAGTGAGATACCCCAGTGTATTCTGAATTATAGAACAGTGAGTGAGATACCCCAGTGTATTCTGAATTATAGAACAATGAGTGACATTTCCCAGTGTATTCTGAATTATAGAACAATGAGTGAGTTACCCCAGTGCATTCTGGATTATGGAACAGTGAGTGAGATACCTCAGTGTATTCTGAATTATAGAACAGTGAGTGAGATATCCCAGTGTATTCTGAATAACAGTGGGGAAATATCCCAGTGCAATCTGAATGTAAAACAGTGAGTGAGATATCCCAGTGTATTCTGAATTATAGAACAGTGAGTGAGATACCCCAGTGTATTCTGAATTATAGAACAATGCGTGAGATGCCCCAGTGTATTCTGAATAACAGAGCTCAGTTTGTGAGATACCCGAGTGTATTCTGAACTATAGAACAATGAGTGAGATACGCCAGTGTATCTGAATTATAGAACAGTGAGTGAGATATCCCAGTGTATTCTGAATTGTAGAACAGTGAGTGAGGTACCCCAGTGTATTCTGAATTATAGAACAATGAGTGAGATTTCCCAGTGTATTCTGAATTATAGAACAATGAGTGAGATACCCCAGTGTATATTGAATAACAGTGAGTCAGATATCCCAGTGTATTCTGAATGATAGAACTGTGAGTGAGATATCCCAGTGTATTCTGAATTGTAGAACAGTGAGTGAGATACACCAGTGTATTCTGAATTATAGAACAATGAGTGAGATTTCCCAGTGTATTCTGAATTATAGAACAATGAGTTAGATATCCCAGTGTATTCTGAATTATGGAACAGTGAGTGAGATACCTCAGTGTATTCGGAATTATACAACAGTGAGTAGATAGCCCAGTCTATTTTGAATTATAGAACAGTGAGTGAGATATCCCAGTGTATTCTGAATTATAGAACAATGAGTGAGAAACCCCAGTGTATTCTGAATTATAGAACAGTGAGTGAGATAACCCAGTGTATTCTGAATTATAGAACAGTGAGTGAGATGCCCCAGTGTATTCTGATTAACAGTGAGTGAGATATCCCAGTGTATTCTGAATTATAGAACAGTGAGTGAGATATGCCAGTGTATTCTGAATTATAGAACAGTGAATTGATATCCATGTGTATTCTGAATTATAGAACAGTGAGTGAGATACCCCAGTGTATTCTGAATTATAGAACAGTGAGTAGATACCCCAGTGTATTCTGAATAACAGAGCTCAGTGTGTGAGATACCACAGTGTATTCTGAATTATAGAACATTGAGTGAGATTTCCAAGTGTATTCTGAATTATAGAACAATGAGTGAAATACCCCAGTGTATTCTGAATTATAGAACAGTGAGTGAGATGCCCCAGTGTATTCTGAATAACAGTGAGTGAGATATCCCAGTGTATTCTGAATTATAGAACAGTGAGTGAGATACCCCAGTGTATTCTGAATTATAGAACAGCGAGTGAGATACCCCAGTGTATTATGAATTATAGAACAGTGAGTAGATACCCCAGTGTATTCTGAATTATAGAACTGTGAGTGAGATAACCCAGTGTATACTGAATAACAGTGAGTGAGATACCCCAGTGTATTCTGAATAACAGAGCTCAGTGAATGAGATACCCCAGTGTATTCTGAATAACAGAGCTCAGTGTGTGAGATACCCCAGTGTATTCTGAATAACAGAGCTCAGTGTGTGAGATACCCCAGTGTATTCTGAATAACAGTGAGTGAGATACCCCAGTGTAATCTGAATAACAGTGAGTGAGATACCCCAGTGTATTCTGAATGCTAGACCAGTCAGTGAGATACCCTAGTGTATTCTGAATTATAGAACATTGAGTGAGATAACCCAGTGTATACTGAATAACAGTGAGTGAGATATCCCAATGTATACTGAATAATAGAACAATGAGTGAGATACCCCAGTGTATTCTGAATTATAGAAAAGTGACTGAGATACCCCAGTGTATTCTGAAGAACAGTAAGTGAGATACCCCAGTGTATTCTGATTAACAGTGAGTGAAATACCCCAGTGTATTCTGAATTATAGAACAGTGAGTAGATATCCCAGTGTATTCTGAATTATAGAACAGTGAGTGAGATTGCTTAGTGTATTCTGAATTATAGATCAGTGAGTAGATATCCCAGTGTATTCTGAATTATAGAACAGTGAGTGAGATTGCTTCGTGTATTCTGAATTATAGATCAGTGAGTAGATATCCCAGTGTATTCTGAATTATAGAACAGTGAGTGAGATATCCCAGTTTAATCTGAATTATAGAACAGTGAGTGAGATACCCCAGTGTATTCTGAATAACAGTGAGTGAGATGTCCCAATGTATTCTGAATTATAGAACAGTGAGTCAGATATCCCAGTGTATTCTGAATTATAGAACAATGAGTGAGTTACCCCAGTGTATTCTGAATAACAGTGAGTGAGATATCCCAGTGTATTCTGAATTATTGAACAGTGAGTGAGATATCCCAGTGTATTCTGAATTATAGAACAGTGAATGAGATACCCCAATGTATTCTGAATTATAGAACAATGAGTGAGATACCCCAGTGTATTCTGAATTATAGAACAATTAATGAGATTTCCCAGTATATTCTGAATTATAGAACAATGAGTGAGATACCCCAGTGTATTCTGAATTATGGAACAGTGAGTGAGATACCCCAGTGTACTCTGAATAACAGTGAGTCAGATATCCCAGTGTATTCTGAATTATAGAACAGTGAGTGAGATATCCCAGTGTATTCTGAATTATAGAACAGTGAGTGAGATACCCCAGTGTATTCTGAATTATAGAACTGTGAGTGAGATAACCCAGTGTATACTGAATAACAGTGAGTGAGATACCCCAGTGTATTCTGAATAACAGAGCTCAGTGAATGAGATACCCAAGTGTATTCTGAATAACAGAACTCAGTGTGTGAGATACCCCAGTGTATTCTGAATAACATAGCTCAGTGCGTGTGATACCCCAGTGTATTCTGAATAACAGTGAGTGAGATACCCCAGTGTAATCTGAATAACAGTGAGTGAGATATCCCAATATATTCTGAATAATAGAACAATGAGTGAGATACCCCAGTGTATTCTGAATTATAGAACAGTGACTGAGATACTCCAGTGTATTCTGAATAACAGTAAGTGAGATACCCCAGTGTATTCTGAATAACAGTGAGTGAAATACCCCAGTGTATTCTGAATTATAGAACAGTGAGTAGATATCCCAGTGTATTCTGAATTATAGAGCAGTGAGTGAGTTTGCTTGGTGTATTCTGAATTATTGATCAGTGAGTAGATATCCCAGTGTATTCTGAATTATAGAACAGTGAGTGAGATTGCTTCGTGTATTCTGAATTATAGATCAGTGAGTAGATATCCCAGTGTATTCTGAATTATAGAACAGTGAGTGAGATATCCCAGTTTAATCTGAATTATAGAACAGTGAGTGAGATACCCCAGTGTATTCTGAATAACAGTGAGTGAGATGTCCCAATGTATTCTGAATTATAGAACAGTGAGTCTATTATCCCAGTGTATTCTGAATGATAGAACAATGAGTGAGTTACCCCAGTGTATTCTGAATAACAGTGAGTGAGATATCCCAGTGTATTCTGAATTATTGAACAGTGAGTGAGATATCCCAGTGTATTCTGAATTATAGAACAGTGAATGAGATACCCCAGTGTATTCTGAATTATAGAACAATGAGTGAGATACCCCAGTGTATTCTGAATTATAGAACAATGAATGAGATTTCCCAGTGTATTCTGAATTATAGAACAATGAGTGAGATACCCCAGTGTATTCTGAATTATGGAACAGTGAGTGAGATACCCCAGTGTACTCTGAATAACAGTGAGTCAGATATCCCAGTGTATTCTGAATTATAGAACAGTGAGTGAGATATCCCAGTGTATTCTGAATTATAGAACAGTGAGTGAGATTCCCCAGTTCATTCTGCATTATAGAACAATGAGTGAGATACCCCAGTGTATTCTGAATAACAGAGCTCAGTGTGTGAGATACCCCAGTGTATTGTGAATTATAGAACAATGAGTGAGATATCCCAGTGTATTCTGAATTATAGAACAATGAGTGAGATACCCCAGTGTATTCTGAATTATGGAACAGTGAGTGAGATGCCCCAGTGTATTCTGATTAACAGTGAGTGAGATATCCCAGTGTATTCTGAATTATAGAACAGTGAGGGAGATATCCCAGTGTATTCTGAATTATAGAACAGTGAATTGATATCCCAGTGTATTCTGAATTATAGAACAGTGAGTGAGATACCCCAGTGTATTCTGAATTATAGAACAATGAGTAGATACCCCAGTGTATTCTGAATAACAGAGCTCAGTGTGTGAGATACCACAGTGTATTCTGAATTATAGAACTATGAGTGAGATTTCCCAGTGTATTCTGAATTATAGAACAATGAGTGAAATACCCCAGTGTATTCTGAATTATGGAACAGTGAGTGAGATGCCCCAGTGTATTCTGAATAACAGTGAGTGAGATATCCCAGTGTATTCTGAATTATAGAACAGTGACTGAGATACCTCAGTGTATTTTGAATAACAGTGAGTGAGATACCCCAGTATATTCTGAATTATAGAACTGTGAGTGAGATATCCCAGTGTATTCTGAATTATAGAACAGTGAATTGATATCCCAGTGTATTCTGAATTATAGAACAGTGAGTGAGATACCCCAGTGTATTCTGAATTATAGAACAGTGAGTAGATACCCCAGTGTAGTCTGAACTATAGCACTGTGAGTGAGATACCGCAGTGTAATCTGAATTATAGAACAGTGAGTGAGATACCCCAGTGTATTATGAATTATAGAACAGTGAGTGAGATACCCCAGTGTATTCTGAATGATAGAAGAGTGAGTGAGATACCCCAGTGTATTCTGAATTATAGAACAGTGAGTGAGATATCCCAGTTTAATCTGAATTATAGAACAGTGAGTGAGATACCCCAGTGTATTCTGAATAACAGTGAGTGAGATGTCCCAATGTATTCTGAATTATAGAACAGTGAGTCAGATATCCCAGTGTATTCTGAATTATAGAACAATGAGTGAGTTACCCCAGTGTATTCTGAATAACAGTGAGTGAGATATCCCAGTGTATTCTGAATTATTGAACAGTGAGTGAGATATCCCAGTGTATTCTGAATTATAGAACAGTGAATGAGATACCCCAGTGTATTCTGAATTATAGAACAATGAGTGAGATACCCCAGTGTATTCTGAATTATAGAACAATGAATGAGATTTCCCAGTATATTGTGAATTATAGAACAATGAGTGAGATACCCCAGTGTATTCTGAATTATGGAACAGTGAGTGAGATACCCCAGTGTACTCTGAATAACAGTGAGTCAGATATCCCAGTGTATTCTGTATTATAGAACAGTGAGTGAGATATCCCAGTGTATACTGAATTATAGAACAGTGAGTGAGATACCCCAGTGTATTCTGAATTATAGAACTGTGAGTGAGATAACCCAGTGTATACTGAATAACAGTGAGTGAGATACCCCAGTGTATTCTGAATAACAGAGCTCAGTGAATGAGATACCCAAGTGTATTCTGAATAACAGAACTCAGTGTGTGAGATACCCCAGTGTATTCTGAATAACATAGCTCAGTGTATGTGATACCGCAGTGTATTCTGAATAACAGTGAGTGAGATACCCCAGTGTAATCTGAATAACAGTGAGTGAGATACCCCAGTGTATTCTGAATGATAGACCAGTCAGTGAGATACACTAGTGTATTCTGAATTATAGAACAGTGAGTGAGATAACCCAGTGTATACTGAATAACAGTGAGTGAGATATCACAATATATTCTGAATAATAGAACAATGAGTGAGATACCCCAGTGTATTCTGAATTATAGAACAGTGACTGAGATACTCCAGTGTATTCTGAATAACAGTAAGTGAGATACCCCAGTGTATTCTGAATAACAGTGAGTGAAATACCCCAGTGTATTCTGAATTATAGAACAGTGAGTAGATATCCCAGTGTATTCTGAATTATAGAACAGTGAGTGAGTTTGCTTGGTGTATTCTGAATTATAGATCAGTGAGTAGATATCCCAGTGTATTCTGAATTATAGAACAGTGAGTGAGATTGCTTCGTGTATTCTGAATTATAGATCAGTGAGTAGATATCCCAGTGTATTCTGAATTATAGAACAGTGAGTGAGATATCCCAGTTTAATCTGAATTATAGAACAGTGAGTGAGATACCCCAGTGTATTCTGAATAACAGTGAGTGAGATGTCCCAATGTATTCTGAATTATAGAACAGTGAGTCAGATATCCCAGTGTATTCTGAATTATAGAACAATGAGTGAGTTACCCCAGTGTATTCTGAATAACAGTGAGTCAGATATCCCAGTGTATTCTGAATTATTGAACAGTGAGTGAGATATCCCAGTGTATTCTGAATTATAGAACAGTGAATGAGATACCCCAGTGTATTCTGAATTAAAGAACAATGAGTGAGATACCCCAGTGTATTCTGAATTATAGAACAATGAATGAGATTTCCCAGTGTATTCTGAATTATAGAACAATGAGTGAGATACCCCAGTGTATTCTGAATTATGGAACAGTGAGTGAGATACCCCAGTGTATTCTGAATTATAGAACAGTGAGTGAGATACCCCAGTGTATTCTGAATTATAGAACAGTGAGTGAGATACCCCAGTGCATTCTGAATTATAGAACAATGAGTGAGATACCCCAGTATTCTGAATAACAGAGCTCAGTGTGTGAGATACCCCAGTGTATTCTGAATTATAGAACAATGAGTGAGATACCCCAGTGTATTCTGAATTATGGAACAGTGAGTCAGATATCCCAGTGTATTCTGAATTATAGAACAGTGAGTGAGATATCCCAGTGTATTCTGAATTATAGAACAGTGAGTGAGATACCCCAGTGCATTCTGAATTATAGAACAATGAGTGAGATACCCCAGTGTATTCTGAATAACAGAGCTCAGTGTGTGAGATACCCCAGTGTATTGTGAATTATAGAACAATGAGTGAGATATCCCAGTGTATTCTTAAATATAGAACAATGAGTGAGATACCCCAGTGTATTCTGAATTATGGAACAGTGAGTGAGATGCCCCAGTGTATTCTGATTAACAGTGAGTGAGATATCCCAGTGTATTCTGAATTATAGAACAGTGAGTGAGATATCCCAGTGTATTCTGAATTATAGAACAGTGAATTGATATCCCAGTGTATTCTGAATTATAGAACAGTGAGTGAGATACCCCAGTGTATTCTGAATTATAGAACAATGAGTAGATACCCCAGTGTATTCTGAATAACAGAGCTCAGTGTGTGAGATACCACAGTGTATTCTGAATTATAGAACTATGAGTGAGATTTCCCAGTGTATTCTGAATTATAGAACAATGAGTGAAATACCCCAGTGTATTCTGAATTATGGAACAGTGAGTGAGATGCCCCAGTGTATTCTGAATAACAGTGAGTGAGATATCCCAGTGTATTCTGAATTATAGAACAGTGACTGAGATACCTCAGTGTATTCTGAATAACAGTGAGTGAGATACCCCAGTATATTCTGAATTATAGAACAGTGAGTGAGATATCCCAGTGTATTCTGAATTATAGAACAGTGAATTGATATCCCAGTGTATTCTCAATTATAGAACAGTGAGTGAGATACCCCAGTGTATTATGAATTATAGAACAGTGAGTGAGATACCCCAGTGTATTCTGAATGATAGAAGAGTGAGTGAGATACCCCAGTGTATTATGAATTATAGAACAGTGAGTAGATACCCCAGTGTATTCTGAATGATAGACCAGTGAGTGAGATACCCCAGTGTATTCTGAATGATAGAACAGTGAGTGAGATACCCCAGTCTATGCTGAATTATAGAACAGTGAGTGAGATACCCCAGTGTATTCTGAATTATAGCACTGTGAGTGAGATATCCCAGTGTATTCTGAATTATAGAACAGTGAGTGAGATAACCCAGTGTATACTGAATAACAGTGAGTGAGATATCCCAATGTATTCTGAATAATAGAACAATGAGTGAGATACTCCAGTGTATTCTGAATAACAGTGAGTGAGATACCCCAGTGTATTCTGAATTATAGAACAGTGACTGAGATACTCCAGTGTATTCTGAATAACAGTGAGTGAGATACCCCAGTGTATTCTGAATTATAGAACAGTGAGTAGATATCCCAGTGTATTCTGAATTATAGAACATTGAGTGAGATACCCCAGTATATTCTGAATAACAGTGAGTGAGATACCCCAGTGTATTCTGAATGAAAGAACAGTGAGTGAAATACCTCAGTGTATTCTGAATTATAGATCAGTGAGTAGATATCCCAGTGTATTCTGAATTATAGAACAGTGAGTGAGATACTCCAGTGTATTCTGAATTATAGAACAATGAGTGAGATACCCCAGTGTATTCTGAATAACAGAGCTCAGTGTGTGAAATACCCCAGTGTATTCTGAATTATAGAAGAATGAATGAGATTTCCCAGTGTATTCTGAATTATAGAACAATGAGTGAGATACCCCAGTGTATTCTGAATTATGGAACAGTGAGTGAGATACCCCAGTGCACTCTGAATAACAGTGAGTCAGATATCCCAGGGTATTCTGAATTATAGAACAGTGAGTGAGATATCCCAGTGTATTCTGAATTATAGAACAGTGAGTGAGATACCCCATTGTATTCTGAATTATAGAACAATGAGTGAGATACCCCAGTGTATTCTGAATAACAGAGCTCAGTGTGTGAGATACCCCAGTGTATTGTGAATTATAGAACAATGAGTGAGATATCCCAGTATATTCTGAATTATAGAACAGTGAGTGAGATACCCCAGTGTATTCTGAATTATAGAACAATGAGTGAGATACCCCAGTGTATTCTGAATAACAGAGCTCAGTGTGTGAGATACCCCAGTGTATTCGGAATTATAGAACAATGAGTGAGATACCCCAGTGTATTCTGAATTATTGAACAGTGAGTGAGATGCCCCAGTGTATTCTGAATAACAGTGAGTGAGCTATCCCAGTGTATTCTGAATTATAGAACAGTGACTGAGATACCTCAGTGTATTCTGAATTATAGAACAGTGACTGAGATATCCCAGTGTATTCTGAATTATAGAACAATGATTGAGATACCCCAGTGTATTCTGAATAACAGTGAGTGATATATCCCTGTGTATTCTGAATTATAGAACAGTGAGTGAGATATCCCAGTGTATTCTGAATTATAGAACAGTGAGTGAGATACCCCAGTTTATTCTGAATTAAAGAACAATGAGTGAGATACCCCAGTGTATTCTGAATAACAGAGTTCAATGTGTGAGATACCCCAGTGTATTGTGAATTATAGAACAATGAGTGAGATACCCCAGTGTATTCTGAATAACAGAGCTCAGTGTGTGAGATACACCAGTGTATTCTGAATTATAGAACAATGAGTGAGATTTCCCAGTGTATTCTGAATTATCGAACAATGAGTGAGATACTCCAGTGTATTCTGAATTATGGAACAGTGAGTGAGATGCCACCGTGTATTCTGAATAACAGTGAGTGAGATATCCCAATGTATTCTGAATTATAGAACAGTGACTGAGATATCCCAGTGTATTCTGAATTATAGAACAGTGAGTTGATATCCCAGTGTATTCTCAATTATAGAACAATGAGTGAGATACCCCAGTGTATTCTGAATAACATTGAGTGAGATATCCCAGTCTATTCTGAATTATAGAACAGTGAGTGAGATACCCCAGTGTATTCTGAATTATATAACAGTGAGTGAGATACCCCAGTGTATTCTGAATTAAAGAACAATGAGTGAGATACCCCAGTGTATTCTGAATAACAGAGCTCAGTGTGTGAGATACCCCAGTGTATTCTGAATAACAGTGAGTGAGATATCCCAGTGTATTCTGAATTATAGAACAGTGAGTGAGATACCCCAGTGTATTCTGAATTATAGAAGAGTGAGCAGATACCTCAGTGTATTCTGAATTTTAGAACATAGAGTGAGATTTCCCCGTGTATTCTGAATTATAAAACAATGAGTGAGATACCCCAGTGTATTCTGAATAACAGTGAGTGAGATACCCCAGTGTATTCTGAATAACAGTGAGTGAGATATCCCAGTGTATTATGAATTATAGAACAGTGAGTGAGATACCCCAGTGTATTCTGAATTGTAGAACAATGAGTGAGATTTCCCGGTGTATTCTGAATTATAGAACAATGAGTGAGATACCCCAGTGTATTCTGAATTATGGAACAGTGAGTGAGATACCCCAGTGTATTCTGAATAACAGTGAGTTAGATATCCCAGTGTATTCTGAATTATAGAACAGTGAGTGAGATACCCCAGTGTATTCTGAATTATAGAATAATGAGTGAGATACCCCAGTGTATTCTGAATAACAGTGAGTGAGATATCCCAGTGTATTCTGAATGATAGAACAGTGAATGAGATATCCCAGTGTATTCTGAATGATAGAACAGTGAGTGAGATACCCCAGTGTATTCTGAATAAAAGTGAGTGAGATATCCCAGTGTATTCTGAATAACAGTGAGTGAGATACCCCAGTGTATTCTGAATAACAGTGAGTGAGATACCTCAGTGTATTCTGAATAACAGTGAGTGAGATATCCCAGTGTATTCAGAATGATAGAACAGTGAGTGAGATACCCCAGTGTATTCTGAATACCAGAGCTCAGTGTGTGAGTTACCCCAGTATATTCTGAATTATAGAACAGTGAACGAGATATCCCAGTGTATTCTGAATGATAGAACAGTGTGTGAGATACCCCAGTGTATAGTGAATAACAGTGAGTGAGATACCCCAGTGTATTCTGAATAACAGTGAGTGAGATACCCCAGTGTATTCTGAATTATAGAACAGTGAGTGAGATGTCCCAGTGTATTCTGAATAACAGTGAGTCAGATACCCCAGTGTATTCTGAATTATAGAACAATGAGTGAGATACCTCAGTGTATTCTGAATTATAGAACAGTGAGTAGATATCCCAGTGTATTCTGAATTATAGAACAGTGAGTGAGATATCCCACTGTATTCTGAATTATAGAACAGTGCGTGAGATACCACAGTGTATTCTGAATAACAGTGAGTGAGATACCCCAGTCTATTCTGAATAACAGTGAGTGAGATATCCCAGTGTATTCCGAATTATAGAACAGTGAGTAGAGATACCCCAGTGTATTCTGAATGATAGAACAGTGAGTGAGATACCCCAGTGTATTCTGAATTATAGAACAGTGAGTGAAATACCCCAGTATATTCTGAATTATAGAACAGTGAGCAGATACCCCAGTGTATTCTGAATTTTAGCACTGTGAGTGAGATACCCCAGAATATTCTGAATAATAGAACAGTGAGTAGATACCCCAGTGTATTCTGAATAATAGAACAAAGCGTGAGATACCCCAGTCTATTCTGAATGATAGAACAGTGAGTGAGATACCTCAGTGTAATCTGAATTATAGAACAATGAGTGAGATTTCCCAATGTATTCTGAATTATAGAACAATGAGTGAGATACCCCAGTGTATTCTGAATTATAGAACAGTGCGTGAGATACCCCAGTGTATTCTGAATAACAGAGCTCAGTGTGTGAGATACCCCAGTGTATTCTGAATAACAGTGAGTGAGATATCCCAGTGTATTCTGAATTATAGAACAGTGAGTGAGATACCCCAGTGTATTCTGAATTATAGAAGAGTGAGCAGATACCTCAGTGTATTCTGAATTTTAGAACATAGAGTGAGATTTCCCCGTGTATTCTGAATTATAAAACAATGAGTGAGATACCCCAGTGTATTCTGAATAACAGTGAGTGAGATACCCCAGTGTATTCTGAATAACAGTGAGTGAGATATCCCAGTGTATTATGAATTATAGAACAGTGAGTGAGATACCCCAGTGTATTCTGAATTGTAGAACAATGAGTGAGATTTCCCGGTGTATTCTGAATTATAGAACAATGAGTGAGATACCCCAGTGTATTCTGAATTATGGAACAGTGAGTGAGATACCCCAGTGTATTCTGAATAACAGTGAGTTAGATATCCCAGTGTATTCTGAATTATAGAACAGTGAGTGAGATACCCCAGTGTATTCTGAATTATAGAATAATGAGTGAGATACCCCAGTGTATTCTGAATAACAGTGAGTGAGATATCCCAGTGTATTCTGAATGATAGAACAGTGAATGAGATATCCCAGTGTATTCTGAATTATAGAACAGTGAGTGAGATACCCCAGTGTATTCTGAATTATAGAAGAGTGAGCAGATACCTCAGTGTATTCTGAATTTTAGAACATAGAGTGAGATTTCCCCGTGTATTCTGAATTATAAAACAATGAGTGAGATACCCCAGTGTATTCTGAATAACAGTGAGTGAGATACCCCAGTGTATTCTGAATAACAGTGAGTGAGATATCCCAGTGTATTATGAATTATAGAACAGTGAGTGAGATACCCCAGTGTATTCTGAATTGTAGAACAATGAGTGAGATTTCCCGGTGTATTCTGAATTATAGAACAATGAGTGAGATACCCCAGTGTATTCTGAATTATGGAACAGTGAGTGAGATACCCCAGTGTATTCTGAATAACAGTGAGTTAGATATCCCAGTGTATTCTGAATTATAGAACAGTGAGTGAGATACCCCAGTGTATTCTGAATTATAGAATAATGAGTGAGATACCCCAGTGTATTCTGAATAACAGTGAGTGAGATATCCCAGTGTATTCTGAATGATAGAACAGTGAATGAGATATCCCAGTGTATTCTGAATGATAGAACAGTGAGTGAGATACCCCAGTGTATTCTGAATAAAAGTGAGTGAGATATCCCAGTGTATTCTGAATAACAGTGAGTGAGATACCCCAGTGTATTCTGAATAACAGTGAGTGAGATACCTCAGTGTATTCTGAATAACAGTGAGTGAGATATCCCAGTGTATTCAGAATGATAGAACAGTGAGTGAGATACCCCAGTGTATTCTGAATACCAGAGCTCAGTGTGTGAGTTACCCCAGTATATTCTGAATTATAGAACAGTGAACGAGATATCCCAGTGTATTCTGAATGATAGAACAGTGTGTGAGATACCCCAGTGTATAGTGAATAACAGAGAGTGAGATACCCCAGTGTATTCTGAATAACAGTGAGTGAGATACCCCAGTGTATTCTGAATTATAGAACAGTGAGTGAGATGTCCCAGTGTATTCTGAATAACAGTGAGTCAGATACCCCAGTGTATTCTGAATTATAGAACAATGAGTGAGATACCTCAGTGTATTCTGAATTATAGAACAGTGAGTAGATATCCCAGTGTATTCTGAATTATAGAACAGTGAGTGAGATATCCCACTGTATTCTGAATTATAGAACAGTGCGTGAGATACCACAGTGTATTCTGAATAACAGTGAGTGAGATACCCCAGTATATTCTGAATAACAGAGCTCAGTGTGTGAGATACCCCAGTGTATTCTGAATTATAGAACAATGAGTGAGATATCCCAGTGTATTCTGAATTATAGAACAGTGAGTGAGATACCCCAGTGTATTCTGAATTATAGAACAGTGAGTGAGATATGTCAGTTTATTCTGAATTATAGAACAATGAGTGAGATACCCCAGTGTATTCTGAATAACAGTGAGTGAGATATCCCAGTGTATTCTGAATTATTGAACAGTGAGTGAGATATCCCAGTGTATTCTGAATTATAGAACAGTGAATGAGATACCCCAGTGTATTCTGAATTATAGAACAATGAGTGAGATACCCCAGTGTATTCTGAATTATAGAACAATGAATGAGATTTCCCAGTGTATTCTGAATTATAGAACAATGAGTGAGATACCCCAGTGTATTCTGAATTATGGAACAGTGAGTGAGATACCCCAGTGTACTCTGAATAACAGTGAGTCAGATATCCCAGTGTATTCTGAATTATAGAACAGTGAGTGAGATATCCCAGTGTATTCTGAATTATAGAACAGTGAGTGAGATTCCCCAGTTCATTCTGCATTATAGAACAATGAGTGAGATACCCCAGTGTATTCTGAATAACAGAGCTCAGTGTGTGAGATACCCCAGTGTATTGTGAATTATAGAACAATGAGTGAGATATCCCAGTGTATTCTGAATTATAGAACAATGAGTGAGATACCCCAGTGTATTCTGAATTATGGAACAGTGAGTGAGATGCCCCAGTGTATTCTGATTAACAGTGAGTGAGATATCCCAGTGTATTCTGAATTATAGAACAGTGAGGGAGATATCCCAGTGTATTCTGAATTATAGAACAGTGAATTGATATCCCAGTGTATTCTGAATTATAGAACAGTGAGTGAGATACCCCAGTGTATTCTGAATTATAGAACAATGAGTAGATACCCCAGTGTATTCTGAATAACAGAGCTCAGTGTGTGAGATACCACAGTGTATTCTGAATTATAGAACTATGAGTGAGATTTCCCAGTGTATTCTGAATTATAGAACAATGAGTGAAATACCCCAGTGTATTCTGAATTATGGAACAGTGAGTGAGATGCCCCAGTGTATTCTGAATAACAGTGAGTGAGATATCCCAGTGTATTCTGAATTATAGAACAGTGACTGAGATACCTCAGTGTATTTTGAATAACAGTGAGTGAGATACCCCAGTATATTCTGAATTATAGAACTGTGAGTGAGATATCCCAGTGTATTCTGAATTATAGAACAGTGAATTGATATCCCAGTGTATTCTGAATTATAGAACAGTGAGTGAGATACCCCAGTGTATTCTGAATTATAGAACAGTGAGTAGATACCCCAGTGTAGTCTGAACTATAGCACTGTGAGTGAGATACCGCAGTGTAATCTGAATTATAGAACAGTGAGTGAGATACCCCAGTGTATTATGAATTATAGAACAGTGAGTGAGATACCCCAGTGTATTCTGAATGATAGAAGAGTGAGTGAGATACCCCAGTGTATTCTGAATTATAGAACAGTGAGTGAGATATCCCAGTTTAATCTGAATTATAGAACAGTGAGTGAGATACCCCAGTGTATTCTGAATAACAGTGAGTGAGATGTCCCAATGTATTCTGAATTATAGAACAGTGAGTCAGATATCCCAGTGTATTCTGAATTATAGAACAATGAGTGAGTTACCCCAGTGTATTCTGAATAACAGTGAGTGAGATATCCCAGTGTATTCTGAATTATTGAACAGTGAGTGAGATATCCCAGTGTATTCTGAATTATAGAACAGTGAATGAGATACCCCAGTGTATTCTGAATTATAGAACAATGAGTGAGATACCCCAGTGTATTCTGAATTATAGAACAATGAATGAGATTTCCCAGTATATTGTGAATTATAGAACAATGAGTGAGATACCCCAGTGTATTCTGAATTATGGAACAGTGAGTGAGATACCCCAGTGTACTCTGAATAACAGTGAGTCAGATATCCCAGTGTATTCTGTATTATAGAACAGTGAGTGAGATATCCCAGTGTATACTGAATTATAGAACAGTGAGTGAGATACCCCAGTGTATTCTGAATTATAGAACTGTGAGTGAGATAACCCAGTGTATACTGAATAACAGTGAGTGAGATACCCCAGTGTATTCTGAATAACAGAGCTCAGTGAATGAGATACCCAAGTGTATTCTGAATAACAGAACTCAGTGTGTGAGATACCCCAGTGTATTCTGAATAACATAGCTCAGTGTATGTGATACCGCAGTGTATTCTGAATAACAGTGAGTGAGATACCCCAGTGTAATCTGAATAACAGTGAGTGAGATACCCCAGTGTATTCTGAATGATAGACCAGTCAGTGAGATACACTAGTGTATTCTGAATTATAGAACAGTGAGTGAGATAACCCAGTGTATACTGAATAACAGTGAGTGAGATATCACAATATATTCTGAATAATAGAACAATGAGTGAGATACCCCAGTGTATTCTGAATTATAGAACAGTGACTGAGATACTCCAGTGTATTCTGAATAACAGTAAATGAGATACCCCAGTGTATTCTGAATAACAGTGAGTGAAATACCCCAGTGTATTCTGAATTATAGAACAGTGAGTAGATATCCCAGTGTATTCTGAATTATAGAACAGTGAGTGAGTTTGCTTGGTGTATTCTGAATTATAGATCAGTGAGTAGATATCCCAGTGTATTCTGAATTATAGAACAGTGAGTGAGATTGCTTCGTGTATTCTGAATTATAGATCAGTGAGTAGATATCCCAGTGTATTCTGAATTATAGAACAGTGAGTGAGATATCCCAGTTTAATCTGAATTATAGAACAGTGAGTGAGATACCCCAGTGTATTCTGAATAACAGTGAGTGAGATGTCCCAATGTATTCTGAATTATAGAACAGTGAGTCAGATATCCCAGTGTATTCTGAATTATAGAACAATGAGTGAGTTACCCCAGTGTATTCTGAATAACAGTGAGTGAGATATCCCAGTGTATTCTGAATTATTGAACAGTGAGTGAGATATCCCAGTGTATTCTGAATTATAGAACAGTGAATGAGATACCCCAGTGTATTCTGAATTAAAGAACAATGAGTGAGATACCCCAGTGTATTCTGAATTATAGAACAATGAATGAGATTTCCCAGTGTATTCTGAATTATAGAACAATGAGTGAGATACCCCAGTGTATTCTGAATTATGGAACAGTGAGTGAGATACCCCAGTGTATTCTGAATTATAGAACAGTGAGTGAGATACCCCAGTGTATTCTGAATTATAGAACAGTGAGTGAGATACCCCAGTGCATTCTGAATTATAGAACAATGAGTGAGATACCCCAGTATTCTGAATAACAGAGCTCAGTGTGTGAGATACCCCAGTGTATTCTGAATTATAGAACAATGAGTGAGATACCCCAGTGTATTCTGAATTATGGAACAGTGAGTCAGATATCCCAGTGTATTCTGAATTATAGAACAGTGAGTGAGATATCCCAGTGTATTCTGAATTATAGAACAGTGAGTGAGATACCCCAGTGCATTCTGAATTATAGAACAATGAGTGAGATACCCCAGTGTATTCTGAATAACAGAGCTCAGTGTGTGAGATACCCCAGTGTATTGTGAATTATAGAACAATGAGTGAGATATCCCAGTGTATTCTTAAATATAGAACAATGAGTTAGATACCCCAGTGTATTCTGAATTATGGAACAGTGAGTGAGATGCCCCAGTGTATTCTGATTAACAGTGAGTGAGATATCCCAGTGTATTCTGAATTATAGAACAGTGAGTGAGATATCCCAGTGTATTCTGAATTATAGAACAGTGAATTGATATCCCAGTGTATTCTGAATTATAGAACAGTGAGTGAGATACCCCAGTGTATTCTGAATTATAGAACAATGAGTAGATACCCCAGTGTATTCTGAATAACAGAGCTCAGTGTGTGAGATACCACAGTGTATTCTGAATTATAGAACTATGAGTGAGATTTCCCAGTGTATTCTGAATTATAGAACAATGAGTGAAATACCCCAGTGTATTCTGAATTATGGAACAGTGAGTGAGATGCCCCAGTGTATTCTGAATAACAGTGAGTGAGATATCCCAGTGTATTCTGAATTATAGAACAGTGACTGAGATACCTCAGTGTGTTCTGAATAACAGTGAGTGAGATACCCCAGTATATTCTGAATTATAGAACAGTGAGTGAGATATCCCAGTGTATTCTGAATTATAGAACAGTGAATTGATATCCCAGTGTATTCTCAATTATAGAACAGTGAGTGAGATACCCCAGTGTATTATGAATTATAGAACAGTGAGTGAGATACCCCAGTGTATTCTGAATGATAGAAGAGTGAGTGAGATACCCCAGTGTATTATGAATTATAGAACAGTGAGTAGATACCCCAGTGTATTCTGAATGATAGACCAGTGAGTGAGATACCCCAGTGTATTCTGAATGATAGAACAGTGAGTGAGATACCCCAGTCTATGCTGAATTATAGAACAGTGAGTGAGATACCCCAGTGTATTCTGAATTATAGCACTGTGAGTGAGATATCCCAGTGTATTCTGAATTATAGAACAGTGAGTGAGATAACCCAGTGTATACTGAATAACAGTGAGTGAGATATCCCAATGTATTCTGAATAATAGAACAATGAGTGAGATACTCCAGTGTATTCTGAATAACAGTGAGTGAGATACCCCAGTGTATTCTGAATTATAGAACAGTGACTGAGATACTCCAGTGTATTCTGAATAACAGTGAGTGAGATACCCCAGTGTATTCTGAATTATAGAACAGTGAGTAGATATCCCAGTGTATTCTGAATTATAGAACATTGAGTGAGATACCCCAGTATATTCTGAATAACAGTGAGTGAGATAACCCAGTGTATTCTGAATGAAAGAACAGTGAGTGATATACCTCAGTGTATTCTGAATTATAGATCAGTGAGTAGATATCCCAGTGTATTCTGAATTATAGAACAGTGAGTGAGATACTCCAGTGTATTCTGAATTATAGAACAATGAGTGAGATACCCCAGTGTATTCTGAATAACAGAGCTCAGTGTGTGAAATACCCCAGTGTATTCTGAATTATAGAAGAATGAATGAGATTTCCCAGTGTATTCTGAATTATAGAACAATGAGTGAGATACCCCAGTGTATTCTGAATTATGGAACAGTGAGTGAGATACCCCAGTGCACTCTGAATAACAGTGAGTCAGATATCCCAGGGTATTCTGAATTATAGAACAGTGAGTGAGATATCCCAGTGTATTCTGAATTATAGAACAGTGAGTGAGATACCCCATTGTATTCTGAATTATAGAACAATGAGTGAGATACCCCAGTGTATTCTGAATAACAGAGCTCAGTGTGTGAGATACCCCAGTGTATTGTGAATTATAGAACAATGAGTGAGATATCCCAGTATATTCTGAATTATAGAACAGTGAGTGAGATACCCCAGTGTATTCTGAATTATAGAACAATGAGTGAGATACCCCAGTGTATTCTGAATAACAGAGCTCAGTGTGTGAGATACCCCAGTGTATTCGGAATTATAGAACAATGAGTGAGATACCCCAGTGTATTCTGAATTATTGAACAGTGAGTGAGATGCCCCAGTGTATTCTGAATAACAGTGAGTGAGCTATCCCAGTGTATTCTGAATTATAGAACAGTGACTGAGATACCTCAGTGTATTCTGAATTATAGAACAGTGACAGAGATATCCCAGTGTATTCTGAATTATAGAACAATGATTGAGATACCCCAGTGTATTCTGAATAACAGTGAGTGATATATCCCTGTGTATTCTGAATTATAGAACAGTGAGTGAGATATCCCAGTGTATTCTGAATTATAGAACAGTGAGTGAGATACCCCAGTTTATTCTGAATTAAAGAACAATGAGTGAGATACCCCAGTGTATTCTGAATAACAGAGTTCAATGTGTGAGATACCCCAGTGTATTGTGAATTATAGAACAATGAGTGAGATACCCCAGTGTATTCTGAATAACAGAGCTCAGTGTGTGAGATACACCAGTGTATTCTGAATTATAGAACAATGAGTGAGATTTCCCAGTGTATTCTGAATTATCGAACAATGAGTGAGATACTCCAGTGTATTCTGAATTATGGAACAGTGAGTGAGATGCCACCGTGTATTCTGAATAACAGTGAGTGAGATATCCCAATGTATTCTGAATTATAGAACAGTGACTGAGATATCCCAGTGTATTCTGAATTATAGAACAGTGAGTTGATATCCCAGTGTATTCTCAATTATAGAACAATGAGTGAGATACCCCAGTGTATTCTGAATAACATTGAGTGAGATATCCCAGTCTATTCTGAATTATAGAACAGTGAGTGAGATACCCCAGTGTATTCTGAATTATATAACAGTGAGTGAGATACCCCAGTGTATTCTGAATTAAAGAACAATGAGTGAGATACCCCAGTGTATTCTGAATAACAGAGCTCAGTGTGTGAGATACCCCAGTGTATTCTGAATAACAGTGAGTGAGATATCCCAGTGTATTCTGAATTATAGAACAGTGAGTGAGATAACCCAGTGTATTCTGAATTATAGAAGAGTGAGCAGATACCTCAGTGTATTCTGAATTTTAGAACATAGAGTGAGATTTCCCCGTGTATTCTGAATTATAAAACAATGAGTGAGATACCCCAGTGTATTCTGAATAACAGTGAGTGAGATACCCCAGTGTATTCTGAATAACAGTGAGTGAGATATCCCAGTGTATTATGAATTATAGAACAGTGAGTGAGATACCCCAGTGTATTCTGAATTGTAGAACAATGAGTGAGATTTCCCGGTGTATTCTGAATTATAGAACAATGAGTGAGATACCCCAGTGTATTCTGAATTATGGAACAGTGAGTGAGATACCCCAGTGTATTCTGAATAACAGTGAGTTAGATATCCCAGTGTATTCTGAATTATAGAACAGTGAGTGAGATACCCCAGTGTATTCTGAATTATAGAATAATGAGTGAGATACCCCAGTGTATTCTGAATAACAGTGAGTGAGATATCCCAGTGTATTCTGAATGATAGAACAGTGAATGAGATATCCCAGTGTATTCTGAATGATAGAACAGTGAGTGAGATACCCCAGTGTATTCTGAATAAAAGTGAGTGAGATATCCCAGTGTATTCTGAATAACAGTGAGTGAGATACCCCAGTGTATTCTGAATAACAGTGAGTGAGATACCTCAGTGTATTCTGAATAACAGTGAGTGAGATATCCCAGTGTATTCAGAATGATAGAACAGTGAGTGAGATACCCCAGTGTATTCTGAATACCAGAGCTCAGTGTGTGAGTTACCCCAGTATATTCTGAATTATAGAACAGTGAACGAGATATCCCAGTGTATTCTGAATGATAGAACAGTGTGTGAGATACCCCAGTGTATAGTGAATAACAGTGAGTGAGATACCCCAGTGTATTCTGAATAACAGTGAGTGAGATACCCCAGTGTATTCTGAATTATAGAACAGTGAGTGAGATGTCCCAGTGTATTCTGAATAACAGTGAGTCAGATACCCCAGTGTATTCTGAATTATAGAACAATGAGTGAGATACCTCAGTGTATTCTGAATTATAGAACAGTGAGTAGATATCCCAGTGTATTCTGAATTATAGAACAGTGAGTGAGATATCCCACTGTATTCTGAATTATAGAACAGTGCGTGAGATACCACAGTGTATTCTGAATAACAGTGAGTGAGATACCCCAGTATATTCTGAATAACAGAGCTCAGTGTGTGAGATACCCCAGTGTATTCTGAATTATAGAACAATGAGTGAGATATCCCAGTGTATTCTGAATTATAGAACAGTGAGTGAGATACCCCAGTGTATTCTGAATTATAGAACAGTGAGTGAGATATGTCAGTTTATTCTGAATTATAGAACAATGAGTGAGATACCCCAGTGTATTCTGAATAACAGGGAGTGAGATATCCCAGTTATTCTGAATTATACAACAGTGAGTGAGATACCCCAGTGTATTCTGAATAACAGTGAGTGTGATACCCCAGTGTATTCTGAATAACAGAGCTCAGTGTGTGAGATACCCCAGTGTATTCTGAATTATAGAACAATGAGTGAGATATCCCAGTGTATTCTGAATTATAGAATGGTGAGTGAATACCCCAGTGTATTCTGAATTATAGAACAATGAGTGAGATACCCCAGTGCATTCTGAATAACAGAGCTCAGTGTGTGAGATACCCCAGTGTATTCTGAATTATAGAACAATGAGTAAGATTTCCCGGTGTATTCTGAATTATAGAACAATGAGTGAGATACCCCAGTGTATTCTGAATTATGGAACAGTGAGTGAGTTACCTCAGTGTATTCTGAATAACAGTGAGTAAGATATTCCAGTGTATTCTGAATTATAGAACAGTGAGTGAGATACCCCAGTGTATTCTGAATTATAGAACAGTGAGTGAGATACCTCAGTGTATTCTGAATTATAGAACAATGAGTGAGATTTCCCAGTATATTCTGAATTATAGAACAATGAGTGAGATACCCCAGTGTACTCTGAATTATGGAACAGTGAGTGAGACATCCCAGTGTATTCTGAATTATAGAACAATGAGTGAGATACCCCAGTGTATTCTGAATTATAGAACACTGAGTGAGATACCCCAGTGTATTCTGAATAACATTGAGTGAGATATCCCAGTGTATTCTGAATGATAGAACAGTGAGTGAGATACCCCAGTGTATTCTGAATGATAGAACAGTGAGTGAGATACCCCAGTGTATTCTGAATAACAGTGAGTGAGACATCCCAGTGTATTCTGAAAGGTAGAACAGTGATTGAGATACCCCAGTGTATTCTGAATAACAGTGAGTGACATACCCCAGTGTATTCTGAATAACACTGAGTGAGATATCCCAGTGTATTCCGAATTATAGAACAGTGAGTGAGATACCCCAGTGTATTCTGAATTATAGAAAAATGAGTGAGATTTCCCGGTGTATTCTGAATTATAGAACAATGAGTGAGATACCGCAGTGTATTCTGAATTATGGAACAGTGAGTGAGATACCCCAGTGTATTCTGAATAACAGCGAGTGAGATATCCCAGTGTATTCTGAATTATAGAACAATGAGTGAGACACCCCAGTGTATTCTGATTAACAGTGAGTGAGATATCCCAGTGTATTCTGAATGATAGAACAGTGAGTGAGATATCCCAGTGTATTCTGAATGATAGAACAGTGAGTGAGTTACCCCAGTGTATTCTGAATAAAAGTGATAGAGATATCCCTGTGTATTCTGAATAACAGTGTGTGAGATATCCCAGTCTATTCTGAATTATAGAACAGTGAGTGAGATACCCCAGTGTATTCTGAATTATATAACAGTGAGTGAGATACCCCAGTGTATTCTGAATTAAAGAACAATGAGTGAGATACCCCAGTGTATTCTGAATAACAGAGCTCAGTGTGTGAGATACCCCAGTGTATTCTGAATAACAGTGAGTGAGATATCCCAGTGTATTCTGAATTATAGAACAGTGAGTGAGATACCCCAGTGTATTCTGAATTATAGAAGAGTGAGCAGATACCTCAGTGTATTCTGAATTTTAGAACAATGAGTGAGATTTCCCCGTGTATTCTGAATTATAAAACAATGAGTGAGATACCCCAGTGTATTCTGAATAACAGTGAGTGAGATACCCCAGTGTATTCTGAATAACAGTGAGTGAGATATCCCAGTGTATTATGAATTATAGAACAGTGAGTGAGATACCCCAGTGTATTCTGAATTGTAGAACAATGAGTGAGATTTCCCGGTGTATTCTGAATTATAGAACAATGAGTGAGATACCCCAGTGTATTCTGAATTATGGAACAGTGAGTGAGATACCCCAGTGTATTCTGAATAACAGTGAGTTAGATATCCCAGTGTATTCTGAATTATAGAACAGTGAGTGAGATACCCCAGTGTATTCTGAATTATAGAATAATGAGTGAGATACCCCAGTGTATTCTGAATAACAGTGAGTGAGATATCCCAGTGTATTCTGAATGATAGAACAGTGAATGAGATATCCCAGTGTATTCTGAATGATAGAACAGTGAGTGAGATACCCCAGTGTATTCTGAATAAAAGTGAGTGAGATATCCCAGTGTATTCTGAATAACAGTGAGTGAGATACCCCAGTGTATTCTGAATAACAGTGAGTGAGATACCTCAGTGTATTCTGAATAACAGTGAGTGAGATATCCCAGTGTATTCAGAATGATAGAACAGTGAGTGAGATACCCCAGTGTATTCTGAATACCAGAGCTCAGTGTGTGAGTTACCCCAGTATATTCTGAATTATAGAACAGTGAACGAGATATCCCAGTGTATTCTGAATGATAGAACAGTGTGTGAGATACCCCAGTGTATAGTGAATAACAGTGAGTGAGATACCCCAGTGTATTCTGAATAACAGTGAGTGAGATACCCCAGTGTATTCTGAATTATAGAACAGTGAGTGAGATGTCCCAGTGTATTCTGAATAACAGTGAGTCAGATACCCCAGTGTATTCTGAATTATAGAACAATGAGTGAGATACCTCAGTGTATTCTGAATTATAGAACAGTGAGTAGATATCCCAGTGTATTCTGAATTATAGAACAGTGAGTGAGATATCCCACTGTATTCTGAATTATAGAACAGTGCGTGAGATACCACAGTGTATTCTGAATAACAGTGAGTGAGATACCCCAGTATATTCTGAATAACAGAGCTCAGTGTGTGAGATACCCCAGTGTATTCTGAATTATAGAACAATGAGTGAGATATCCCAGTGTATTCTGAATTATAGAACAGTGAGTGAGATACCCCAGTGTATTCTGAATTATAGAACAGTGAGTGAGATATGTCAGTTTATTCTGAATTATAGAACAATGAGTGAGATACCCCAGTGTATTCTGAATAACAGGGAGTGAGATATCCCAGTGTATTCTGAATGATAGAACAGTGAGTGAGATACCCCAGTGTATTCTGAATTATGGAACAGTGAGTGAGATACCCCAGTGTATTCTGAATAACAGCGAGTGAGATATCCCAGTGTATTCTGAATTATAGAACAATGAGTGAGACACCCCAGTGTATTCTGATTAACAGTGAGTGAGATATCCCAGTGTATTCTGAATGATAGAACAGTGAGTGAGATATCCCAGTGTATTCTGAATGATAGAACAGTGAGTGAGTTACCCCAGTGTATTCTGAATAAAAGTGATAGAGATATCCCTGTGTATTCTGAATAACAGTGTGTGAGATATCCCAGTCTATTCTGAATTATAGAACAGTGAGTGAGATACCCCAGTGTATTCTGAATTATATAACAGTGAGTGAGATACCCCAGTGTATTCTGAATTAAAGAACAATGAGTGAGATACCCCAGTGTATTCTGAATAACAGAGCTCAGTGTGTGAGATACCCCAGTGTATTCTGAATAACAGTGAGTGAGATATCCCAGTGTATTCTGAATTATAGAACAGTGAGTGAGATACCCCAGTGTATTCTGAATTATAGAAGAGTGAGCAGATACCTCAGTGTATTCTGAATTTTAGAACAATGAGTGAGATTTCCCCGTGTATTCTGAATTATAAAACAATGAGTGAGATACCCCAGTGTATTCTGAATAACAGTGAGTGAGATACCCCAGTGTATTCTGAATAACAGTGAGTGAGATATCCCAGTGTATTATGAATTATAGAACAGTGAGTGAGATACCCCAGTGTATTCTGAATTGTAGAACAATGAGTGAGATTTCCCGGTGTATTCTGAATTATAGAACAATGAATGAGATACCCCAGTGTATTCTGAATTATGGAACAGTGAGTGAGATACCCCAGTGTATTCTGAATAACAGTGAGTTAGATATCCCAGTGTATTCTGAATTATAGAACAGTGAGTGAGATACCCCAGTGTATTCTGAATTATAGAATAATGAGTGAGATACCCCAGTGTATTCTGAATAACAGTGAGTGAGATATCCCAGTGTATTCTGAATGATAGACCAGTGAATGAGATATCCCAGTGTATTCTGAATGATAGAACAGTGAGTGAGATACCCCAGTGTATTCTGAATAAAAGTGAGTGAGATATCCCAGTGTATTCTGAATAACAGTGAGTGAGATACCCCAGTGTATTCTGAATAACAGTGAGTGAGATACCTCAGTGTATTCTGAATAACAGTGAGTGAGATATCCCAGTGTATTCAGAATGATAGAACAGTGAGTGAGATACCCCAGTGTATTCTGAATACCAGAGCTCAGTGTGTGAGTTACCCCAGTATATTCTGAATTATAGAACAGTGAACGAGATATCCCAGTGTATTCTGAATGATAGAACAGTGTGTGAGATACCCCAGTGTATAGTGAATAACAGTGAGTGAGATACCCCAGTGTATTCTGAATAACAGTGAGTGAGATACCCCAGTGTATTCTGAATTATAGAACAGTGAGTGAGATGTCCCAGTGTATTCTGAATAACAGTGAGTCAGATACCCCAGTGTATTCTGAATTATAGAACAGTGAGTGAGATACCTCAGTGTATTCTGAATTATAGAACAGTGAGTAGATATCCCAGTGTATTCTGAATTATAGAACAGTGAGTGAGATATCCCACTGTATTCTGAATTATAGAACAGTGCGTGAGATACCACAGTGTATTCTGAATAACAGTGAGTGAGATACCCCAGTGTATTCTGAATAACAGAGCTCAGTGTGTGAGATACCCCAGTGTATTCTGAATTATAGAACAATGAGTGAGATATCCCAGTGTATTCTGAATTATAGAACAGTGAGTGAGATACCCCAGTGTATTCTGAATTATAGAACAGTGAGTGAGATATGTCAGTTTATTCTGAATTATAGAACAATGAGTGAGATACCCCAGTGTATTCTGAATAACAGGGAGTGAGATATCCCAGTTATTCTGAATTATACAACAGTGAGTGAGATACCCCAGTGTATTCTGAATAACAGTGAGTGTGATACCCCAGTGTATTCTGAATAACAGAGCTCAGTGTGTGAGATACCCCAGTGTATTCTGAATTATAGAACAATGAGTGAGATATCCCAGTGTATTCTGAATTATAGAACGGTGAGTGAATACCCCAGTGTATTCTGAATTATAGAACAATGAGTGAGATACCCCAGTGCATTCTGAATAACAGAGCTCAGTGTGTGAGATACCCCAGTGTATTCTGAATTATAGAACAATGAGTAAGATTTCCCGGTGTATTCTGAATTATAGAACAATGAGTGAGATACCCCAGTGTATTCTGAATTATGGAACAGTGAGTGAGTTACCCCAGTGTATTCTGAAAAACAGTGAGTAAGATATTCCAGTGTATTCTGAATTATAGAACAGTGAGTGAGATACCCCAGTGTATTCTGAATTATAGAACAGTGAGTGAGATACCTCAGTGTATTCTGAATTATAGAACAATGAGTGAGATTTCCCAGTATATTCTGAATTATAGAACAATGAGTGAGATACCCCAATGTATTCTTAATTATGGAACAGTGAGTGAGACATCCCAGTGTATTCTGAATTATAGAACAATGAGTGAGATACCCCAGTGTATTCTGAATTATAGAACACTGAGTGAGATACCCCAGTGAATTCTGAATAACATTGAGTGAGATATCCCAGTGTATTCTGAATGATAGAACAGTGAGTGAGATACCCCAGTGTATTCTGAATGATAGAACAGTGAGTGAGATACCCCAGTGTATTCTGAATAACAGTGAGTGAGACATCCCAGTGTATTCTGAAAGGTAGAACAGTGATTGAGATACCCCAGTGTATTCTGAATAACAGTGAGTGAGATACCCCAGTGTATTCTGAATAACACTGAGTGAGATATCCCAGTGTATTCCGAATTATAGAACAGTGAGTGAGATACCCCAGTGTATTCTGAATTATAGAACAATGAGTGAGATTTCGCGGTGTATTCTGAATTATAGAACAATGAGTGAGATACCCCAGTGTATTCTGAATTATGGAACAGTGAGTGAGATACCCCAGTGTATTCTGAATAACAGAGAGTGAGATATCCCAGTGTATTCTGAATTATAGAACAATGAGTGAGACACCCCAGTGTATTCTGATTAACAGTGAGTGAGATATCCCAGTGTATTCTGAATGATAGAACAGTGAGTGAGATATCCCAGTGTATTCTGAATGATAGAACAGTGAGTGAGTTACCCCAGTGTATTCTGAATAAAAGTGATAGAGATATCCCTGTGTATTCTGAATAACAGTGTGTGAGATACCCCAGTGTATTCTGAATAACAGTGAGTGAGATACCCCAGTATATTCTGAATAACAGTGAGTGAGATATCCCAGTGTATTCAGAATGATAGAACAGTGAGTGAGATACCCCAGTGTATTCTGAATACCAGAACTCAGTGTGTAAGATACCCCAGTATATTCTTAGGTATAGAACAGTGAGTGAGATACACCAGACTATTCTGAATTATAGCACTGTGAGTGAGATACCCCAGTGAATTCTAAATTATAGAACAGTGAGTGAGATACCCCAGTGTATTCTGAATTATAGAACAGTGATTGAGATACCGCAGTATATTCTGAATAACAGTGAGTGAGATATCCCAGTGTATTCTGAATTATAGAACAGTAAGTGAGATATCCCAGTGTATTCTAAATTATAGAACAGTGAGTGAGATACCCCCGTGTATTCTGAATTATAGAACAATCAGTGAGATACCCCAGTGTATTCTGAATAACAGAGCTCAGTGTGTGAGGTACCCCAGTGTATTCTGAATTATAGAACAGTGATTGAGATACCCCAGTGTATTCTGAATTATATAACAGTGAGTGAGATACCTCAGTGTATTCTGAATTATAGAACAATGAATGAGATTTCCCAGTGTATTCTGAATAATAGAACAATGAGTGAGATACCCCAGTGTATTCTGAATTATGTAACAGTGAGTGAAATATCCCAGTGTATTCTGAATTATAGAACAATGAGTGAGATACCCCAGTGTATTCTGAATTATAGAACAATGAGTGAGATACCCCAGTGTATTCTGAATAACATTGAGTGAGATATCCCAGTGAATTCTGAATGAGAGAACAGTGAGTGAGATATCCCAGTGTAATCTGAATGATAGAACAGTGAGTGAGATACCCCAGTGTATTCTGAATAACAGTGAGTGAGACATCCCAGTGCATTATGAAAGATAGAACAGTGATTGAGATACCCCAGTGTATTCTGAATAACAGTGAGTGAGATACCCCAGTGTATTCTGAATAACAGTGAGTGAGATATCCCAGTGTATTCAGAATGATAGAACAGTGAGTGAGATACCCCAGTGTATTCTGAATACGAGAGCTCAGTGTGTGAGATACCTCAGTATATTCTGAATTATAGAACAGTGAGTGAGATACCCCAGACTATTCTGAATTATAGCACTGTGAGTGAGATACCCCAGTGAATTCTGAATTGTAGAACAGTGAGTGAGATACCCCAGTGTATTCTGAATTATAGAACAGTGAGTGAGATACCCCAGTGTATCCTGAATAACAGTGAGTGAGATATCCCAGTGTATTCTGAATTATAGAACAGTGAGTAAGATACCCCAGTGTATTCTGAATAACAGTGAGTGAGATATCCCAGTGTATTCTGAAAAATATAGAACAGTGAGTGAGATACCCCAGTGTATTCTCAATTATAGAACAATGAGTGAGATACCCCAGTGTATTCTGAATGATAGAACAGTGAGTGAGATACCCCAGTGTATTCTGAATAAAAGTGAGTGAGTTATCCCAGTGTATTCTGAATAACAGTGAGTGAGATACCCCAGTGTATTCTGAATAACAGTGAATGAGATACCCCAGTGTCTTCTGAATAACAGTGAGTGAGATACCCCAGTGTATTCTGAATACCAGAGCTCAGTGTGTGAGATAGCCCAGTATATTCTGAATTATAGAACAGTGAGTGAAATACCCCAGACTATTCTGAATTATAGCACTTTGAGTGAGATACCCCAGTGAATTCTGAATTATAGAACAATGAGTGAGATACCCCAGTGTATTCTGAATTATAGACCAGTGAGTGAGATACCCCAGTGCAATCTGAATAACAGTGATTGAGATATCCCAGTGAATTCTGAATTATAGAACAGTGAGTGAGATATCCCAGTGTATTCTGAATTATAGAACAGTGAGTGAGATACCCCAGTGTATTCTGAACTATAGAACAATGAGTGAGATACCCAAGTGTATTCTGAATATCAGAGCTCAGTGTGTGAGGTACCCCAGTGTATTTTGAATTATAGAACAGTGAGTGAGGTGCCCAAGTGTATTCTGAATTATAGAACAGTGAGTGAGATACCTCAGTGTATTCTGAATTATAGAACAATGAGTGAGATTTCCCAGTGTATTCTGCATTATAGAACAATGAATGAGATACCCCAGTGTATTCTGAATTATGGAACAGTGAGTGCGATATCCCAGTGTATTCTGAATTATAGAACAATGAGTGAGATACCCCAGTGTATTCTGAATTATAGAACAATGAGTGAGATACCCCAGTGTATTCTGAATAACATTGAGTGAGATAACCCAGTGTATTCTGAATGATAGAACAGTGAGTGAGATATCCCAGTGTATACTCAATGATAGAACAGTGAGTGAGATACCCCAGTGTATTCTGAATAACAGTGAATGAGACATCCCAGTGCATTCTGAAAGATAGAACAGTGATTGAGATACCCCAGTGTATTCTGAATAACAGTGAGTGAGATACCCCAGTCTATTCTGAATAACAGTGAGTGAGATATCCCAGTGTATTCCGAATTATAGAACAGTGAGTAGAGATACCCCAGTGTATTCTGAATGATAGAACAGTGAGTGAGATACCCCAGTGTATTCTGAATTATAGAACAGTGAGTGAAATACCCCAGTATATTCTGAATTATAGAACAGTGAGCAGATACCCCAGTGTATTCTGAATTTTAGCACTGTGAGTGAGATACCCCAGAATATTCTGAATAATAGAACAGTGAGTAGATACCCCAGTGTATTCTGAATAATAGAACAAAGCGTGAGATACCCCAGTCTATTCTGAATGATAGAACAGTGAGTGAGATACCTCAGTGTAATCTGAATTATAGAACAATGAGTGAGATTTCCCAATGTATTCTGAATTATAGAACAATGAGTGAGATACCCCAGTGTATTCTGAATTATAGAACAGTGAGTGAGATACCTCAGTGTATTCTGAATTATAGAACAATGAGTGAGATATCCCAGTGTATTCTGAATAACAGAGCTCAGTGTGTGAGATACCCCAGTGTTTTCTGAATTATAGAACAGTGAGTGAGATACCCCAGTGCATTCTGAATTATAGAACAATGAGTGAGATTCCCCAGTATATTCTGAATTATAGAACAGTGAGTGAGATACCTCAGTTTATTCTGAATTATAGAACAATGAGTGAGATTTCCCAGTGTATTCTGAATTATAGAACAATGAGTGAGATACCCCAGTGTATTCTGAATTATGGAACAGTGAGTGAGATATCCCAGTGTATTCTGAATCATAGAACAATGAGTGAGATACCCCAGTGTATTCTGAATTATAAAACAATGAGTGAGATACACCAGTGTATTCTGAATAACATTGAGTGAGATATCCCAGTGTATTCTGAATTATAGAACAGTGAGTGAGATATCCCAGTGTATTCTGAATGATAGAACAGTGAGTGCGATACCCCGGTGTATTATGAATAACAGTGAGTGAGATATCCCAGTGTATTCTGAATTATAGAACAGTGATTGAGATACCCCAGTGTATTCTGAATAACAGTGAGTGAGATACCCCAGTGTATTCTGAATAACAGTGAGTGAGATAACCCAGTGTATTCTGAATGATAGAACGGTGAGTGAGATACCCCAGTGTATTCTGAATTATAGAACAGTGAGTGAGATGCCCCAGTATATTCTGAATTATAGAACAGTGAGCAGATACCCCAGTGTATTCTGAATTTTTGCACTGTGAGTGAGATACCGCAGTGTATTCTGAATTATAGAACAGTGAGTGAGATGCCCCAGTGTTTTCTGAATTATAGAACAGTGAGTGAGATACCCCAGTGTATTCTGAATGATAGAACAGTGAGTGAGATACCCCAGTGTATTCTGAATTATAGAACAGTGAGTGAGATACCGCAGTGTATTCTGAATAACAATGAGTGAGATACCCCAGTGTATTCTGAATGATAGAACAGTGAGTGAGATACCCCAATGTATTCTGAATTATAGAACAGTGAGTGAGATACCTCAGTGTATTCTGAATTATAGAACAGTGAGTAGATATCCCAGTGTATTCTGAATTATAGAACAGTGAGTGAGATATCCCAGTGTATTCTGAATTATAGAACAGTGATTGAGATACCCCAGTGTATTCTGAATAACAGTGAGTGAGATACCCCAGTGTATTCTGAATAACAGTGAGTGAGATATCCCAGTGTATTCTGAATTATAGAACAGTGAGTGAGATACCCCAGTGTATTCTGAATTATAGAACAGTGAGTGAGATACCCCAGTATATTCTGAATTATAGAACAGTGAGCAGATATCCCAGTGTATTCTGAATTTTTGCACTGTGAGTGAGATACCGCAGCGTATTCTGAATTATAGAACAGTGAGTGAGATACCCCAGTGTTTTCTGAATCATAGAACAGTGCGTGAGATTCCCCAGTGTATTCTGAATTATAGAACAGTGAGTGAGATACCGCAGTGTATTCTGAATAACAGTGAGTGAGATACCCCAGTGTATTCTGAATTATAGAACAGTGAGTGAGATACCCCAGTGTATACTGAATTATAAAACAGTGAGTGAGATACCCCAGTGTATTCTGAATAACAGTGAGTCAGATACCCCAGTGTATTCTGAATTATAGAACAGTGAGTGAGATACCTCAGTGCATTCTGAATTATAAAACAGTGAGTAGATATCCCAGTGTATTCTGAATTATAGAACAGTGAGTGAGATATCCCAGTGTATTCTGAATTAAAGAACAGTGATTGAGATACCCCAGTGTATTCTGAATAACAGTGAGTGAGATATCCCAATGTATTCTGAATTATAGAACAGTGAGTGAGATATCCCAGTGTATTCTGAATTATAGAACAATGAGTGAGATACCCCAGCGTATTCTGAATAACAGTGAGTGAGATATCCCAGTGTATTCTGAATTATAGAACAGTGAGTGAGATATCGCAGTGTATTCTGAATTATACTACAGTGATTGAGATGCCACAGTGTATTCTTTATTATAGAACAGTGAGTGAGATACCCCAGTGTATTCTGAATTAAAGAACAGTGAGTGAGATACCTCAGTGTATTCTGAATTATAGAACAATGAGTGCGATTTCCCAGTGTATTCTGAACTAGAGAACAATGAGTGAGATACTCCAGTGTATTCTGAATTATGGAACAGTGAGTGAGATATCCCAGTGTATTCTGAATTATAGAACAATGAATGAGATACCCCAATGTATTCTGAATAACGTTGAGTGAGATATCCCAGTGTATTCTGAATGATAGAACAGTGAGTGAGATATCCCAGTGTATTCTGAATGATAGAACAGTGAGTGAGATACACAGTGTATTCTGAATAACGGTGAGTGAGATATCCCAGTGTATTCTAAATGATAGAACAGTGATTGAGATACCCCAGTGTATTCTGAATAACAGTGAGTGAGATACCCCAGTGTATTCTGAATAACAGTGAGTGAGATATCCCAGTGTATTCTGAATTATAGAACATTGAGTGAGATAACCCAGTGTATTCTGAATGATAGAACAGTGAGTGAGATACCCCAGTGTATTCTGAATTATAGAACAGTGAGTGAGATACCCCAGTATATTCTGAATTATAGAACAGTGAGCAGATATCCCAGTGTATTCTGAATTTTTGCACTGTGAGTGAGATACCGCAGTGTATTCTGAATTATAGAACAGTGAGTGAGATACCCCAGTGTTTTCTGAATCATAGAACAGTGCGTGAGATACCCCAGTGTATTCTGAATTATAGAACAGTGAGTGAGATACCGCAGTGTATTCTGAATAACAGTGAGTGAGATACCCCAGTGTATACTGAATTATAGAACAGTGAGTGAGATACCCCAGTGTATACTGAATTATAAAACAGTGAGTGAGATACCCCAGTGTATTCTGAATAACAGTGAGTCAGATACCCCAGTGTATTCTGAATTATAGAACAGTGAGTGAGATACCTCAGTGTATTCTGAATTATAAAACAGTGAGTAGATATCCCAGTGTATTCTGAATTATAGAACAGTGAGTGAGATATCCCAGTGTATTCTGAATTATAGAACAGTGATTGAGATACCCCAGTGTATTCTGAATAACAGTGAGTGAGATATCCCAATGTATTCTGAATTATAGAACAGTGAGTGAGATATCCCAGTGTATTCTGAATTATAGAACAATGAGTGAGATACCCCCGCGTATTCTGAATAACAGTGAGTGAGATATCCCAGTGTATTCTGAATTATAGAACAGTGAGTGAGATATCGCAGTGTATTCTGAATTATACTACAGTGAGTGAGATGCCACAGTGTATTCTTTATTATAGAACAGTGAGTGGGATACCCCAGTGTATTCTGAATTAAAAAACAGTGAGTGAGATACCTCAGTGCATTCTGAATTATAGAACAATGAGTGAGATTTCCCAGTGTATTCTGAACTAGAGAACAATGAGTGAGATACTCCAGTGTATTCTGAATTATGGAACAGTGAGTGAGATATCCCAGTGTATTCTGAATAACAGTGAGTGAGATACCCCAGTGTATTCTGAATTAAAGAACAGTGAGTGAGATACCTCAGTGTATTCTGAATTATAGAACAATGAGTGCGATTTCCCAGTGTATTCTGAACTAGAGAACAATGAGTGAGATACTCCAGTGTATTCTGAATTATGGAACAGTGAGTGAGATATCCCAGTGTATTCTGAATTATAGAACAATGAATGAGATACCCCAATGTATTCTGAATAACGTTGAGTGAGATATCCCAGTGTATTCTGAATGATAGAACAGTGAGTGAGATATCCCAGTGTATTCTGAATGATAGAACAGTGAGTGAGATACACAGTGTATTCTGAATAACGGTGAGTGAGATATCCCAGTGTATTCTAAATGATAGAACAGTGATTGAGATACCCCAGTGTATTCTGAATAACAGTGATTGAGATACCCCAGTGTATTCTGAATAACAGTGAGTGAGATATCCCAGTGTATTCTGAATTATAGAACATTGAGTGAGATAACCCAGTGTATTCTGAATGATAGAACAGTGAGTGAGATACCCCAGTGTATTCTGAATTATAGAACAGTGAGTGAGATACCCCAGTATATTCTGAATTATAGAACAGTGAGCAGATATCCCAGTGTATTCTGAATTTTTGCACTGTGAGTGAGATACCGCAGTGTATTCTGAATTATAGAACAGTGAGTGAGATACCCCAGTGTTTTCTGAATCATAGAACAGTGCGTGAGATACCCCAGTGTATTCTGAATTATAGAACAGTGAGTGAGATACCGCAGTGTATTCTGAATAACAGTGAGTGAGATACCCCAGTGTATTCTGAATTATAGAACAGTGAGTGAGATACCCCAGTGTATACTGAATTATAAAACAGTGAGTGAGATACCCCAGTGTATTCTGAATAACAGTGAGTCAGATACCCCAGTGTATTCTGAATTATAGAACAGTGAGTGAGATACCTCAGTGTATTCTGAATTATAAAACAGTGAGTAGATATCCCAGTGTATTCTGAATTATAGAACAGTGAGTGAGATATCCCAGTGTATTCTGAATTATAGAACAATGAGTGAGATACCCCAGTGTATTCTGAATAACAGTGAGTGAGATATCCCAATGTATTCTGAATTATAGAACAGTGAGTGAGATATCCCAGTGTATTCTGAATTATAGAACAATGAGTGAGATACCCCCGCGTATTCTGAATAACAGTGAGTGAGATATCCCAGTGTATTCTGAATTATAGAACAGTGAGTGAGATATCGCAGTGTATTCTGAATTATACTACAGTGAGTGAGATGCCACAGTGTATTCTTTCTTATAGAACAGTGAGTGAGATACCCCAGTGTATTCTGAATTAAAGAACAGTGAGTGAGATACCTCAGTGCATTCTGAATTATAGAACAATGAGTGAGATTTCCCAGTGTATTCTGAACGAGAGAACAATGAGTGAGATACTCCAGTGTATTCTGAATTATGGAACAGTGAGTGAGATATCCCAGTGTATTCTGAATAACAGTGAGTGAGATACCCCAGTGTATTCTGAATTATAGAACAGTGAGTGAGATACCCCAGTGTATACTGAATTATAAAACAGTGAGTGAGATACCCCAGTGTATTCTGAATAACAGTGAGTCAGATACCCCAGTGTATTCTGAATTATAGAACAGTGAGTGAGATACCTCAGTGTATTCTGAATTATAAAACAGTGAGTAGATATCCCAGTGTATTCTGAATTATAGAACAGTGAGTGAGATATCCCAGTGTATTCTGAATTATAGAACAGTGATTGAGATACCCCAGTGTATTCTGAATAACAGTGAGTGAGATATCCCAATGTATTCTGAATTATAGAACAGTGAGTGAGATATCCCAGTGTATTCTGAATTATAGAACAATGAGTGAGATACCCCCGCGTATTCTGAATAACAGTGAGTGAGATATCCCAGTGTATTCTGAATTATAGAACAGTGAGTGAGATATCGCAGTGTATTCTGAATTATACTACAGTGAGTGAGATGCCACAGTGTATTCTTTATTATAGAACAGTGAGTGAGATACCCCAGTGTATTCTGAATTAAAGAACAGTGAGTGAGATACCTCAGTGCATTCTGAATTATAGAACAATGAGTGAGATTTCCCAGTGTATTCTGAACTAGAGAACAATGAGTGAGATACTCCAGTGTATTCTGAATTATGGAACAGTGAGTGAGATATCCCAGTGTATTCTGAATTATAGAACAATGAATGAGATACCCCAATGTATTCTGAATAACGTTGAGTGAGATATCCCAGTGTATTCTGAATTATAGAACAGTGAGTGAGATACACAGTGTATTCTGAATAACAGTGAGTGAGATATCCCAGTTTATTCTAAATGATAGAACAGTGATTGAGATACCCCAGTGTATTCTGAATAACAGTGAGTGAGATACCCCAGTGTATTCTGAATAACAGTGAGTGAGATATCCCAGTGTATTCTGAATTATAGAATAGTGAGTGAGATACCCCAGTGTATTCTGAATGATAGAACAGTGAGTGAGATACCCCAGTGTATTCTGAATTATAGAACACTAAGTGAGATACCCCAGTGTTTTCTGAATTATAGAACAGTGAGTGAGAGACCCCAGTATATTCTGAATTATAGAACAGTGAGTGAGATGCCACAGTGTATTCTGAATTATAGAACAGTGTGTGAGATACCCCAGTGTATTCTGAATTAAAGAACAGTGAGTGAGATACCTCAGTGTATTCTGAATTATAGAACAATGAGTGAGATTTCCCAGTGTATTCTGAACTAGAGAACAATGAGTGAGATACTCCAGTGTATTCTGAATTATGGAACAGTGAGTGAGATATCCCAGTGTATTCTGAATTATAGAACAATGAATGAGATACCCCAATGTATTCTGAATAACGTTGAGTGAGATAGCCCAGTGTATTCTGAATTAAAGAACAGTGAGTGAGATACCTCAGTGTATTCTGAATTATAGAACATGAGTGAGATTTCCCAGTGTATTCTGAATTAGAGAACAATGAGTGAGATATCCCAGTGTATTCTGAATTATAGAACAGTGAGTGAGATACCCCAGTGTATTCTGAATTATAGAACAATGAGTGAGATACCCCAGTGTATTCTGAATAACAGAGCTCAGTGTGTGAGATACCCCAGTGTATTCTGAATTATAGAACAGTGAGTGAGATACCACAGTGTATTCTGAATTATAGAACAGTGAGTGAGATATCGCAGTATATTCTGAATTATAGAACAGTGAGTGAGATACCTCAGTGTATTCTGAATTATAGAACAATGAGTGAGATTTCCCAGTGTATTCTGAATTAAAGAACAGTGAGTGAGATACCTCAGTGTATTCTGAATTATAGAACAATGAGTGCGATTTCCCAGTGTATTCTGAACTAGAGAACAATGAGTGAGATACTCCAGTGTATTCTGAATTATGGAACAGTGAGTGAGATATCCCAGTGTATTCTGAATTATAGAACAATGAATGAGATACCCCAATGTATTCTGAATAACGGTGAGTGAGATATCCCAGTGTATTCTAAATGATAGAACAGTGATTGAGATACCCCAGTGTATTCTGAATAACAGTGAGTGAGATACCCCAGTGTATTCTGAATAACAGTGAGTGAGATATCCCAGTGTATTCTGAATTATAGAACATTGAGTGAGATAACCCAGTGTATTCTGAATGATAGAACAGTGAGTGAGATACCCCAGTGTATTCTGAATTATAGAACAGTGAGTGAGATACCCCAGTATATTCTGAATTATAGAACAGTGAGCAGATATCCCAGTGTATTCTGAATTTTTGCACTGTGAGTGAGATACCGCAGTGTATTCTGAATTATAGAACAGTGAGTGAGATACCCCAGTGTTTTCTGAATCATAGAACAGTGCGTGAGATACCCCAGTGTATTCTGAATTATAGAACAGTGAGTGAGATACCGCAGTGTATTCTGAATAACAGTGAGTGAGATACCCCAGTGTATTCTGAATTATAGAACAGTGAGTGAGATACCCCAGTGTATACTGAATTATAAAACAGTGAGTGAGATACCCCAGTGTATTCTGAATAACAGTGAGTCAGTTACCCCAGTGTATTCTGAATTATAGAACAGTGAGTGAGATACCTCAGTGTATTCTGAATTATAAAACAGTGAGTAGATATCCCAGTGTATTCTGAATTATAGAACAGTGAGTGAGATATCCCAGTGTATTCTGAATTATAGAACAGTGATTGAGATACCCCAGTGTATTCTGAATAACAGTGAGTGAGATATCCCAATGTATTCTGAATTATAGAACAGTGAGTGAGATATCCCAGTGTATTCTGAATTATAGAACAATGAGTGAGATACCCCCGCGTATTCTGAATAACAGTGAGTGAGATATCCCAGTGTATTCTGAATTATAGAACAGTGAGTGAGATATCGCAGTGTATTCTGAATTATACTACAGTGAGTGAGATGCCACAGTGTATTCTTTATTATAGAACAGTGAGTGGGATACCCCAGTGTATTCTGAATTAAAGAACAGTGAGTGAGATACCTCAGTGCATTCTGAATTATAGAACAATGAGTGAGATTTCCCAGTGTATTCTGAACTAGAGAACAATGAGTGAGATACTCCAGTGTATTCTGAATTATGGAACAGTGAGTGAGATATCCCAGTGTATTCTGAATAACAGTGAGTGAGATACCCCAGTGTATTCTGAATTAAAGAACAGTGAGTGAGATACCTCAGTGTATTCTGAATTATAGAACAATGAGTGCGATTTCCCAGTCTATTCTGAACTAGAGAACAATGAGTGAGATACTCCAGTGTATTCTGAATTATGGAACAGTGAGTGAGATATCCCAGTGTATTCTGAATTATAGAACAATGAATGAGATACCCCAATGTATTCTGAATAACGTTGAGTGAGATATCCCAGTGTATTCTGAATGATAGAACAGTGAGTGAGATATCCCAGTGTATTCTGAATGATAGAACAGTGAGTGAGATACACAGTGTATTCTGAATAACGGTGAGTGAGATATCCCAGTGTATTCTAAATGATAGAACAGTGATTGAGATACCCCAGTGTATTCTGAATAACAGTGAGTGAGATACCCCAGTGTATTCTGAATAACAGTGAGTGAGATATCCCAGTGTATTCTGAATTATAGAACATTGAGTGAGATAACCCAGTGTATTCTGAATGATAGAACAGTGAGTGAGATACCCCAGTGTATTCTGAATTATAGAACAGTGAGTGAGATACCCCAGTATATTCTGAATTATAGAACAGTGAGCAGATATCCCAGTGTATTCTGAATTTTTGCACTGTGAGTGAGATACCGCAGTGTATTCTGAATTATAGAACAGTGAGTGAGATACCCCAGTGTTTTCTGAATCATAGAACAGTGCGTGAGATACCCCAGTGTATTCTGAATTATAGAACAGTGAGTGAGATACCGCAGTGTATTCTGAATAACAGTGAGTGAGATACCCCAGTGTATTCTGAATTATAGAACAGTGAGTGAGATACCCCAGTGTATACTGAATTATAAAACAGTGAGTGAGATACCCCAGTGTATTCTGAATAACAGTGAGTCAGATACCCCAGTGTATTCTGAATTATAGAACAGTGAGTGAGATACCTCAGTGTATTCTGAATTATAAAACAGTGAGTAGATATCCCAGTGTATTCTGAATTATAGAACAGTGAGTGAGATATCCCAGTGTATTCTGAATTATAGAACAATGAGTGAGATACCCCAGTGTATTCTGAATAACAGTGAGTGAGATATCCCAATGTATTCTGAATTATAGAACAGTGAGTGAGATATCCCAGTGTATTCTGAATTATAGAACAATGAGTGAGATACCCCCGCGTATTCTGAATAACAGTGAGTGAGATATCCCAGTGTATTCTGAATTATAGAACAGTGAGTGAGATATCGCAGTGTATTCTGAATTATACTACAGTGAGTGAGATGCCACAGTGTATTCTTTATTATAGAACAGTGAGTGAGATACCCCAGTGTATTCTGAATTAAAGAACAGTGAGTGAGATACCTCAGTGCATTCTGAATTATAGAACAATGAGTGAGATTTCCCAGTGTATTCTGAACTAGAGAACAATGAGTGAGATACTCCAGTGTATTCTGCATTATGGAACAGTGAGTGAGATATCCCAGTGTATTCTGAATAACAGTGAGTGAGATACCCCAGTGTATTCTGAATTATAGAACAGTGAGTGAGATACCCCAGTGTATACTGAATTATAAAACATTGAGTGAGATACCCCAGTGTATTCTGAATAACAGTGAGTCAGATACCCCAGTGTATTCTGAATTATAGAACAGTGAGTGAGATACCTCAGTGTATTCTGAATTATAAAACAGTGAGTAGATATCCCAGTGTATTCTGAATTATAGAACAGTGAGTGAGATATCCCAGTGTATTCTGAATTATAGAACAGTGATTGAGATACCCCAGTGTATTCTGAATAACAGTGAGTGAGATATCCCAATGTATTCTGAATTATAGAACAGTGAGTGAGATATCCCAGTGTATTCTGAATTATAGAACAATGAGTGAGATACCCCCGCGTATTCTGAATAACAGTGAGTGAGATATCCCAGTGTATTCTGAATTATAGAACAGTGAGTGAGATATCGCAGTGTATTCTGAATTATACTACAGTGAGTGAGATGCCACAGTGTATTCTTTATTATAGAACAGTGAGTGCGATACCCCAGTGTATTCTGAATTAAAGAACAGTGAGTGAGATACCTCAGTGCATTCTGAATTATAGAACAATGAGTGAGATTTCCCAGTGTATTCTGAACTAGAGAACAATGAGTGAGATACTCCAGTGTATTCTGCATTATGGAACAGTGAGTGAGATATCCCAGTGTATTCTGAATAACAGTGAGTGAGATACCCCAGTGTATTCTGAATTATAGAACAGTGAGTGAGATACCCCAGTGTATACTGAATTATAAAACATTGAGTGAGATACCCCAGTGTATTCTGAATAACAGTGAGTCAGATACCCCAGTGTATTCTGAATTATAGAACAGTGAGTGAGATACCTCAGTGTATTCTGAATTATAAAACAGTGAGTAGATATCCCAGTGTATTCTGAATTATAGAACAGTGAGTGAGATATCCCAGTGTATTCTGAATTATAGAACAGTGATTGAGATACCCCAGTGTATTCTGAATAACAGTGAGTGAGATATCCCAATGTATTCTGAATTATAGAACAGTGAGTGAGATATCCCAGTGTATTCTGAATTATAGAACAATGAGTGAGATACCCCCGCGTATTCTGAATAACAGTGAGTGAGATATCCCAGTGTATTCTGAATTATAGAACAGTGAGTGAGATATCGCAGTGTATTCTGAATTATACTACAGTGAGTGAGATGCCACAGTGTATTCTTTATTATAGAACAGTGAGTGCGATACCCCAGTGTATTCTGAATTAAAGTACAGTGAGTGAGATACCTCAGTGCATTCTGAATTATAGAACAATGAGTGAGATTTCCCAGTGTATTCTGAACTAGAGAACAATGAGTGAGATACTCCAGTGTATTCTGAATTATGGAACAGTGAGTGAGATATCCCAGTGTATTCTGAATTATAGAACAATGAATGAGATACCCCAATGTATTCTGAATAACGTTGAGTGAGATATCCCAGTGTATTCTGAATGATAGAACAGTGAGTGAGATACACAGTGTATTCTGAATAACAGTGAGTGAGATATCCCAGTTTATTCTAAATGATAGAACAGTGATTGAGATACCCCAGTGTATTCTGAATAACAGTGAGTGAGATACCCCAGTGTATTCTGAATAACAGTGAGTGAGATATCCCAGTGTATTCTGAATTATAGAACATTGAGTGAGATAACCCAGTGTATTCTGAATGATAGAACAGTGAGTGAGATACCCCAGTGTATTCTGAATTATAGAACAGTGAGTGAGATACCCCAGTATATTCTGAATTATAGAACAGTGAGCAGATATCCCAGTGTATTCTGAATTTTTGCACTGTGAGTGAGATACCGCAGTGTATTCTGAATTATAGAACAGTGAGTGAGATACCCCAGTGTTTTCTGAATCATAGAACAGTGCGTGAGATACCCCAGTGTATTCTGAATTATAGAACAGTGAGTGAGATACCGCAGTGTATTCTGAATAACAGTGAGTGAGATACCCCAGTGTATTCTGAATTATAGAACAGTGAGTGAGATACCCCAGTGTATACTGAATTATAAAACAGTGAGTGAGATACCCCAGTGTATTCTGAATAACAGTGAGTCAGATACCCCAGTGTATTCTGAATTATAGAACAGTGAGTGAGATACCTCAGTGTATTCTGAATTATAAAACAGTGAGTAGATATCCCAGTGTATTCTGAATTATAGAACAGTGAGTGAGATATCCCAGTGTATTCTGAATTATAGAACAGTGATTGAGATACCCCAGTGTATTCTGAATAACAGTGAGTGAGATATCCCAATGTATTCTGAATTATAGAACAGTGAGTGAGATATCCCAGTGTATTCTGAATTATAGAACAATGAGTGAGATACCCCCGCGTATTCTGAATAACAGTGAGTGAGATATCCCAGTGTATTCTGAATTATAGAACAGTGAGTGAGATATCGCAGTGTATTCTGAATTATACTACAGTGAGTGAGATGCCACAGTGTATTCTTTATTATAGAACAGTGAGTGGGATACCCCAGTGTATTCTGAATTAAAGAACAGTGAGTGAGATACCTCAGTGCATTCTGAATTATAGAACAATGAGTGAGATTTCCCAGTGTATTCTGAACTAGAGAACAATGAGTGAGATACTCCAGTGTATTCTGAATTATGGAACAGTGAGTGAGATATCCCAGTGTATTCTGAATAACAGTGAGTGAGATACCCCAGTGTATTCTGAATTAAAGAACAGTGAGTGAGATACCTCAGTGTATTCTGAATTATAGAACAATGAGTGCGATTTCCCAGTGTATTCTGAACTAGAGAACAATGAGTGAGATACTCCAGTGTATTCTGAATTATGGAACAGTGAGTGAGATATCCCAGTGTATTCTGAATTATAGAACAATGAATGAGATACCCCAATGTATTCTGAATAACGTTGAGTGAGATATCCCAGTGTATTCTGAATGATAGAACAGTGAGTGAGATATCCCAGTGTATTCTGAATGATAGAACAGTGAGTGAGATACACAGTGTATTCTGAATAACGGTGAGTGAGATATCCCAGTGTATTCTAAATGATAGAACAGTGATTGAGATACCCCAGTGTATTCTGAATAACAGTGAGTGAGATACCCCAGTGTATTCTGAATAACAGTGAGTGAGATATCCCAGTGTATTCTGAATTATAGAACATTGAGTGAGATAACCCAGTGTATTCTGAATGATAGAACAGTGAGTGAGATACCCCAGTGTATTCTGAATTATAGAACAGTGAGTGAGATACCCCAGTATATTCTGAATTATAGAACAGTGAGCAGATATCCCAGTGTATTCTGAATTTGTGCACTGTGAGTGAGATACCGCAGTGTATTCTGAATTATAGAACAGTGAGTGAGATACCCCAGTGTTTTCTGAATCATAGAACAGTGCGTGAGATACCCCAGTGTATTCTGAATTATAGAACAGTGAGTGAGATACCGCAGTGTATTCTGAATAACAGTGAGTGAGATACCCCAGTGTATTCTGAATTATAGAACAGTGAGTGAGATACCCCAGTGTATACTGAATTATAAAACAGTGAGTGAGATACCCCAGTGTATTCTGAATAACAGTGAGTCAGATACCCCAGTGTATTCTGAATTATAGAACAGTGAGTGAGATACCTCAGTGTATTCTGAATTATAAAACAGTGAGTAGATATCCCAGTGTATTCTGAATTATAGAACAGTGAGTGAGATATCCCAGTGTATTCTGAATTATAGAACAATGAGTGAGATACCCCAGTGTATTCTGAATAACAGTGAGTGAGATATCCCAATGTATTCTGAATTATAGAACAGTGAGTGAGATATCCCAGTGTATTCTGAATTATAGAACAATGAGTGAGATACCCCCGCGTATTCTGAATAACAGTGAGTGAGATATCCCAGTGTATTCTGAATTATAGAACAGTGAGTGAGATATCGCAGTGTATTCTGAATTATACTACAGTGAGTGAGATGCCACAGTGTATTCTTTATTATAGAACAGTGAGTGAGATACCCCAGTGTATTCTGAATTAAAGAACAGTGAGTGAGATACCTCAGTGCATTCTGAATTATAGAACAATGAGTGAGATTTCCCAGTGTATTCTGAACTAGAGAACAATGAGTGAGATACTCCAGTGTATTCTGCATTATGGAACAGTGAGTGAGATATCCCAGTGTATTCTGAATAACAGTGAGTGAGATACCCCAGTGTATTCTGAATTATAGAACAGTGAGTGAGATACCCCAGTGTATACTGAATTATAAAACATTGAGTGAGATACCCCAGTGTATTCTGAATAACAGTGAGTCAGATACCCCAGTGTATTCTGAATTATAGAACAGTGAGTGAGATACCTCAGTGTATTCTGAATTATAAAACAGTGAGTAGATATCCCAGTGTATTCTGAATTATAGAACAGTGAGTGAGATATCCCAGTGTATTCTGAATTATAGAACAGTGATTGAGATACCCCAGTGTATTCTGAATAACAGTGAGTGAGATATCCCAGTGTATTCTGAATTATAGAACAATGAGTGAGATACCCCCGCGTATTCTGAATAACAGTGAGTGAGATATCCCAGTGTATTCTGAATTATAGAACAGTGAGTGAGATATCGCAGTGTATTCTGAATTATACTACAGTGAGTGAGATGCCACAGTGTATTCTTTATTATAGAACAGTGAGTGCGATACCCCAGTGTATTCTGAATTAAAGTACAGTGAGTGAGATACCTCAGTGCATTCTGAATTATAGAACAATGAGTGAGATTTCCCAGTGTATTCTGAACTAGAGAACAATGAGTGAGATACTCCAGTGTATTCTGAATTATGGAACAGTGAGTGAGATATCCCAGTGTATTCTGAATTATAGAACAATGAATGAGATACCCCAATGTATTCTGAATAACGTTGAGTGAGATATCCCAGTGTATTCTGAATTATAGAACAGTGAGTGAGATACACAGTGTATTCTGAATAACAGTGAGTGAGATATCCCAGTTTATTCTAAATGATAGAACAGTGATTGAGATACCCCAGTGTATTCTGAATAACAGTGAGTGAGATACCCCAGTGTATTCTGAATAACAGTGAGTGAGATATCCCAGTGTATTCTGAATTATAGAATAGTGAGTGAGATACCCCAGTGTATTCTGAATGATAGAACAGTGAGTGAGATACCCCAGTGTATTCTGAATTATAGAACACTAAGTGAGATACCCCAGTGTTTTCTGAATTATAGAACAGTGAGTGAGATACCCCAGTATATTCTGAATTATAGAACAGTGAGTGAGATGCCACAGTGTATTCTGAATTATAGAACAGTGTGTGAGATACCCCAGTGTATTCTGAATTAAAGAACAGTGAGTGAGATACCTCAGTGTATTCTGAATTATAGAACAATGAGTGAGATTTCCCAGTGTATTCTGAACTAGAGAACAATGAGTGAGATACTCCAGTGTATTCTGAATTATGGAACAGTGAGTGAGATATCCCAGTGTATTCTGAATTATAGAACAATGAATGAGATACCCCAATGTATTCTGAATAACGTTGAGTGAGATAGCCCAGTGTATTCTGAATTAAAGAACAGTGAGTGAGATACCTCAGTGTATTCTGAATTATAGAACATGAGTGAGATTTCCCAGTGTATTCTGAATTAGAGAACAATGAGTGAGATATCCCAGTGTATTCTGAATTATTGAACAGTGAGTGAGATACCCCAGTGTATTCTGAATTATAGAACAATGAGTGAGATACCCCAGTGTATTCTGAATAACAGAGCTCAGTGTGTGAGATACCCCAGTGTATTCTGAATTATAGAACAGTGAGTGAGATACCACAGTGTATTCTGAATTATAGAACAGTGAGTGAGATTCCCCAGTATATTCTGAATTATAGAACAGTGAGTGAGATACCTCAGTGTATTCTGAATTATAGAACAATGAGTGAGATTTCCCAGTGTATTCTGAATTGTAGAACAATGAGTGAGATACCCCAGTGTATTCTGAATTATGGAACAGTGAGTGAGATATCCCAGTGTATTCTGAATCATAGAACAATGAGTGAGATACCCCAGTGTATTCTGAATTATAGAACAATGAGTGAGATACACCAGTGTATTCTGAATAACATTGAGTGAGATATCCCAGTGTATTCTGAATTATAGAACAGTGAGTGAGATATCCCAGTGTATTCTGAATGATAGAACAGTGAGTGAGATACCCCAGTGTATTCTGAATAACAGTGAGTGAGATATCCCAGTGTATTCTGAATTATAGAACATTGAGTGAGATAACCCAGTGTATTCTGAATGAAAGAACAGTGAGTGAGATACCCCAGTGTATTCTGAATTATAGAACAGTGAGTGAGATACCCCAGTATATTCTGAATTATAGAACAGTGAGCAGATACCCCAGTGTATTCTGAATTATAGAACAGTGAGTGAGATACCCCAGTGTATTCTGAAGTATAGAACAGTGAGTGAGATACCCCAGTGTATTCTGAATAACAGTGAGTCAGATACCCCAGTGTATTCTGAATTATAGAACAGTGAGTGAGATACCTCAGTATATTCTGAATTATAGAACAGTGAGTAGATATCCCAGTGTATTCTGAATTATAGAACAGTGAGTGAGATACCCCAATGTATTCTGAATAACGTTGAGTGAGATATCCCAGTGTATTCTGAATGATAGAACAGTGAGTGAGATATCCCAGTGTATTCTGAATGATAGAACAGTGAGTGAGATACACAGTGTATTCTGAATAACGGTGAGTGAGATATCCCAGTGTATTCTAAATGATAGAACAGTGATTGAGATACCCCAGTGTATTCTGAATAACAATGAGTGAGATACCCCAGTGTATTCTGAACAACAGTGAGTGAGATATCCCAGTGTATTCTGAATTGTAGAACATTGAGTGAGATAACCCAGTGTATTCTGAATGATAGAACAGTGAGTGAGATACCCCAGTGTATTCTGAATTATAGAACAGTGAGTGAGATACCCCAGTATATTCTGAATTATAGAACAGTGAGCAGATATCCCAGTGTATTCTGGATTTTTGCACTGTGAGTGAGATACCGCAGTGTATTCTGAATTATAGAACAGTGAGTGAGATACCCCAGTGTTTTCTGAATCATAGAACAGTGCGTGAGATACCCCAGTGTATTCTGAATTATAGAACAGTGAGTGAGATACCGCAGTGTATTCTGAATAACAGTGAGTGAGATACCCCAGTGTATTCTGAATTATAGAACAGTGAGTGAGATACCCCAGTGTATACTGAATTATAAAACAGTGAGTGAGATACCCCAGTGTATTCTGAATAACAGTGAGTCAGATACCCCAGTGTATTCTGAATTATAGAACAGTGAGTGAGAAACCTCAGTGTATTCTGAATTATAAAACAGTGAGTAGATATCCCAGTGTATTCTGAATTATAGAACAGTGAGTGAGATATCCCAGTGTATTCTGAATTATAGAACAGTGAGTGAGATACCCCAGTATATTCTGAATTATAGAACAGTGAGTGAGATGCCACAGTGTATTCTGAATTATAGAACAGTGAGTGAGATACCCCAGTGTATTCTGAATTAAAGAACAGTGAGTGAGATACCTCAGTGTATTCTGAATTATAGAACAATGAGTGAGATTTCCCAGTGTATTCTGAACTAGAGAACAATGAGTGAGATACTCCAGTGTATTCTGAATTATGGAACAGTGAGTGAGATATCCCAGTGTATTCTGAATTATAGAACAATGAATGAGATACCCCAATGTATTCTGAATAACGTTGAGTGAGATATCCCAGTGTATTCTGAATGATAGAACAGTGAGTGAGATATCCCAGTGTATTCTGAATGATAGAACAGTGAGTGAGATACACAGTGTATTCTGAATAACGGTGAGTGAGATATCCCAGTGTATTCTAAATGATAGAACAGTGATTGAGATACCCCAGTGTATTCTGAATAACAATGAGTGAGATACCCCAGTGTATTCTGAACAACAGTGAGTGAGATATCCCAGTGTATTCTGAATTGTAGAACATTGAGTGAGATAACCCAGTGTATTCTGAATGATAGAACAGTGAGTGAGATACCCCAGTGTATTCTGAATTATAGAACAGTGAGTGAGATACCCCAGTATATTCTGAATTATAGAACAGTGAGCAGATATCCCAGTGTATTCTGGATTTTTGCACTGTGAGTGAGATACCGCAGTGTATTCTGAATTATAGAACAGTGAGTGAGATACCCCAGTGTTTTCTGAATCATAGAACAGTGCGTGAGATACCCCAGTGTATTCTGAATTATAGAACAGTGAGTGAGATACCGCAGTGTATTCTGAATAACAGTGAGTGAGATACCCCAGTGTATTCTGAATTATAGAACAGTGAGTGAGATACCCCAGTGTATACTGAATTATAAAACAGTGAGTGAGATACCCCAGTGTATTCTGAATAACAGTGAGTCAGATACCCCAGTGTATTCTGAATTATAGAACAGTGAGTGAGAAACCTCAGTGTATTCTGAATTATAAAACAGTGAGTAGATATCCCAGTGTATTCTGAATTATAGAACAGTGAGTGAGATATCCCAGTGTATTCTGAATTATAGATCAGTGAGTGAGATACCCCAGTATATTCTGAATTATAGAACAGTGAGTGAGATGCCACAGTGTATTCTGAATTATAGAACAGTGAGTGAGATACCCCAGTGTATTCTGAATTAAAGAACAGTGAGTGAGATACCTCAGTGTATTCTGAATTATAGAACAATGAGTGAGATTTCCCAGTGTATTCTGAACTAGAGAACAATGAGTGAGATACTCCAGTGTATTCTGAATTATGGAACAGTGAGTGAGATATCCCAGTGTATTCTGAATTATAGAACAATGAATGAGATACCCCAATGTATTCTGAATAACGTTGAGTGAGATATCCCAGTGTATTCTGAATGATAGAACAGTGAGTGAGATACCCCAGTGTATTCTGAATAACAGAGCTCAGTGTGTGAGATACCCCAGTGTATTCTGAATTATAGAACAGTGAGTGAGATACCCCAGTGTATTCTGAATTAAAGAACAGTGAGTGAGATACCTCAGTGTATTCTGAATTATAGAACAATGAGTGAGATTTCCCAGTGTATTCTGAATTAGAGAACAATGAGTGAGATATCCCAGTGTATTCTGAATTATAGAACAGTGAGTGAGATACCCCAGTGTATTCTGAATTATAGAACAATGAGTGAGATACCCCAGTGTATTCTGAATAACAGAGCTCAGTGTGTGAGATACCCCAGTGTATTCTGAATTATAGAACAGTGAGTGAGATACCACAGTGTATTCTGAATTATAGAACAGTGAGTGAGATTCCCCAGTATATTCTGAATTATAGAACAGTGAGTGAGATACCTCAGTGTATTCTGAATTATCGAACAATGAGTGAGATTTCCCAGTGTATTCTGAATTATAGAACAATGAGTGAGATACCCCAGTGTATTCTGAATTATGGAACAGTGAGTGAGATATCCCAGTGTATTCTGAATCATAGAACAATGAGTGAGATACCCCAGTGTATTCTGAATGATAGAACAGTGAGTGAGATACCCCAGTGTATTCTGAATAACAGTGAGTGAGATATCCCAGTGTATTCTGAATTATAGAACATTGAGTGAGATAACCCAGTGTATTCTGAATGATAGAACAGTGAGTGAGATACCCCAGTGTATTCTGAATTATAGAACAGTGAGTGAGATACCCCAGTATATTCTGAATTATAGAACAGTGAGCAGATACCCCAGTGTATTCTGAATTATAGAACAGTGAGTGAGATACCCCAGTGTATTCTGAAGTATAGAACAGTGAGTGAGATACCCCAGTGTATTCTGAATAACAGTGAGTCAGATACCCCAGTGTATTCTGAATTATAGAATAGTGAGTGAGATACCTCAGTATATTCTGAATTATAGAACAGTGAGTAGATATCCCAGTGTATTCTGAATTATAGAACAGTGAGTGAGATATCCCAGTGTATTCTGAATTATAGAACAGTGATTGAGATACCCCAGTGTATTCTGAATAACAGTGAGTGAGATATCCCAATGTATTCTGAATTATAGAACAGTGAGTTTGATATCCCAGTGTATTCTGAATTATAGAACAATGAGTGAGATACCTAAAGTGTATTCTGAATAACAGTGAGTGAGATATCCCAGTGTATTCTGAATTATAGAACAGTGAGTGAGATATCGCAGTGTATTCTGAATTATACCTCAGTGTATTCTGAATTATAGAACAATGAGTGAGATTTCCCAGTGTATTCTGAATTAGAGAACAATGAGTGAGATATCCCAGTGTATTCTGAATTATAGAACAGTGAGTGAGATACCCCAGTGTATTCTGCATTATAGAACAATGAGTGAGATACCCCAGTGTATTCTGAATAACAGAGCTCAGTGTGTGAGATACCCCAGTGTATTCTGAATTATAGAACAGTGAGTGAGATACCCCAGTGTATTCTGAATTATAGAACAGTGAGTGAGATTCCCCAGTATATTCTGAATTATAGAACAGTGAGTGAGATACCTCAGTGTATTCTGAATTATAGAACAATGAGTGAGATTTCCCAGTGTATTCTGAATTATAGAACAATGAGTGAGATACCCCAGTGTATTCTGAATTATGGAACTGAGAGCGAGATATCCCAGTGTATTCTGAATCATAGAACAATGAGTGAGATACCCCAGTGTATTCTGAATTATAGAACAATGAGTGAGATACACCAGTGTATTCTGAATAACATTGAGTGAGATATCCCAGTGTTTTCTGAATTATAGAACAGTGAGTGAGATATCTCAGTGTATTCTGAATGATAGAACAGTGAGTGAGGTACCCCAGTGTATTATGAATAACAGTGAGTGAGATATCCCAGTGTATTCTGAATGATAGAACAGTGATTGAGATACCCCAGTGTATTCTGAATAACAGTGAGTGAGATACCCCAGTGTATTCTGAATAACAGTGAGTGAGATATCCCAGTGTATTCTGAATTATAGAACATTGAGTGAGATAACCCAGTGTATTCTGAATGATAGAACAGTGAGTGAGATACCCCAGTGTATTCTGAATTATAGAACAGTGAGTGAGATACCCCAGTATATTCTGAATTATAGAACAGTGAGCAGATATCCCAGTGTATTCTGAATTTTTGCACTGTGAGTGAGATACCGCAGTGTATTCTGAATTATAGAACAGTGAGCGAGATACCCCAGTGTTTTCTGAATCATAGAACAGTGCGTGAGATACCCCAGTGTATTCTGAATTATAGAACAGTGAGTGAGATACCGCAGTGTATTCTGAATAACAGTGAGTGAGATACCCCAGTGTATTCTGAATTATAGAACAGTGAGTGAGATACCCCAGTGTATTCTGAATTATAAAACAGTGAGTGAGATACCCCAGTGTATTCTGAATGATAGAACATTGAGTGAGATAACCCAGTGTATTCTGAATGATAGAACAGTGAGTGAGATACCCCAGTGTATTCTGAATTATAGAACAGTGAGTGAGATACACCAGTATATTCTGAATTATAGAACATTGAGTGAGATAACCCAGTGTATTCTGAATGATAGAACAGTGAGTGAGATACCCCAGTGTATTCTGAATTATAGAACAGTGAGTGAGATACCCCAGTATATTCTGAATTATAGAACAGTGCGCAGATATCCCAGTGTATTCTGAATTTTTGCACTGTGAGTGAGATACCGCAGTGTATTCTGAATTATAGAACAGTGAGCGAGATACCCCAGTGTATTCTGAATTATAGAACAATGAGTGAGATACCCCAGTGTATTCTGAATTATGGAACAGTGAGTGAGATATCCCAGTGTATTCTGAATCATAGAACAATGAGTGAGATACCCCAGTGTATTCTGAATGATAGAACAGTGAGTGAGATACCCCAGTGTATTCTGAATAACAGTGAGTGAGATATCCCAGTGTATTCTGAATTATAGAACAGTGAGTGAGATATCCCAGTGTATTCTGAATGATAGAACAGTGAGTGAGATACCCCAGTGTATTCTGAGTAACAGTGAGTGAGATATCCCAGTGTATTCTGAATGATAGAACAGTGATTGAGATACCCAATTTATTCTGAATAACAGTGAGTGAGATAACCCAATGCATTCTGAATTATAGAACAGTGAGTGAGATATCCCAGTGTATTCTGAATGATAGAACAGTGAGTGAGATACCCCAGTGTATTCTGAGTAACAGTGAGTGAGATATCCCAGTGTATTCTGAATGATAGAACAGTGATTGAGATACCCAATTTATTCTGAATAACAGTGAGTGAGATAACCCAATGCATTCTGAATTATAGAACAGTGAGTGAGATATCCCAGTGTATTCTGAATTATAGAACAATGAGTGAGATTTCCCAGTGTATTCTGAATAATAGAACAATTAGTGAGATACTCCAGTGTATTCTTAATGATAGAACAGTGAGTGAGATACCCCAGTGTATTCTGAATAACAGTGAGTGAGATATCCCAGTGTATTCTGAATTATAGAACAGTGAGTGAGATATCCCAGTGTATTCTGAATTATAGAACAATGAGTGAGATACCCCAGTGTATTCTGAATTATGGAACAGTGAGTGAGATATCCCAGTGTATTCTGAATCATAGAACAATGAGTGAGATACCCCAGTGTATTCTGAATGATAGAACAGTGAGTGAGATACCCCAGTGTATTCTGAATAACAGTGAGTGAGATATCCCAGTGTATTCTGAATTATAGAACAGTGAGTGAGATATCCCAGTGTATTCTGAATGATAGAACAGTGAGTGAGATACCCCAGTGTATTCTGAGTAACAGTGAGTGAGATATCCCAGTGTATTCTGAATGATAGAACAGTGATTGAGATACCCAATTTATTCTGAATAACAGTGAGTGAGATAACCCAATGCATTCTGAATTATAGAACAGTGAGTGAGATATCCCAGTGTATTCTGAATTATAGAACAATGAGTGAGATTTCCCAGTGTATTCTGAATAATAGAACAATTAGTGAGATACTCCAGTGTATTCTTAATTATGTAACAGTGAGTGAGATACCCCAGTGTATTCTGAATTATAGAACAGTGAGTGAGATACCTCAGTGTATTCTGAATTATAGAACAATGAGTGAGATTTCCCTGTGTATTCTGAATTATAGAACAATTAGTGAGATACACCAGTGTATTCTTAATTATGGAACAGTGAGTGAGATATCCCTGTGTATTCTGAATTATAGAACAATGAGTAAGATACCCCAGTGTATTCTGAATTATAGAACAATGAGTGAGATACCCCAGTGTATTCTGAATTATAGAACAGTGAGTGAGATACCCCAGTGTATTCTGAATTATAGAACAATGAGTGAGATACCCCAGTGTAATCTGAATAACATTGCGTGAGATATCCCAGTGTATTCTGAATGATAGAACAGTGAGTGAGATATCCCAGTGTATTCTGAATGATAGAACAGTGAGTGAGATACTCCAGTGTATTCTGAATAAAAGTGAATGAGATATCCCAGTGTATTCTGAATGATAGAACAGTGATTGCGATACCCCAGTGTATTCTGAATAACAGTGAGTGAGATACCCCAGTGTATTCTGAATAATAGTGAGTGAGATATCCCAGTGTATTCTGAATTATAGAATAGTGAGTGAGATACCCCAGTGTATTCTGAATGACAGAACAGTGAGTGAGATACCCCAGTGTATTCTGAATCATAGAACAGTGAGTGAGATACCCCAGTATATTCTGAATTATCGAACAGTGAGCAGATACCCCTGTGTATTCTCAATTTTAGCACTGTGAGTGAGATACCGCAGTGTATTCTGAATTATAGAACAGTGAGTGAGATACCCCAGAGTTTTCTGAATTCTCGAACAGTGAGTGAGATACCCCAGTGTATTCTGAATTATAGAACAGTGAGTGAGATACCCCAGTGTATTCTGAATGATAGAACAGTGAGTGAGATACCCCAGTGTATTCTGAATGATAGAACAGTGTGTGACATACCCTAGTGTATTCTGAATAACAGTGAGTGAGATACCCCAGTGTATTCTGAATTATACAACAGTGAGTGAGATACACCAGTGTATTCTGAATTATAGAACAGTGAGTGAGATACCCCAGTGTATTCTAAATAACAGCGAGTCAGATACCCCAGTGTATTCTGAATTATAGAACAGTGAGTGAGATACCTCAGTGTATTCTGAATTATAGAACAGTGAGTAGATATCCCAGTGTATTCTGAATTATAGAACAGTGAGTGAGATATCCCAGTGTAATCTGAATTATAGAACAACGAGTGAGATGCCCCAGTGTATTCTGAATAACAGTGAGTGAGATATCCCAGTGCATTCTGAATTATAGAACAGTGAGTGAGATACCCCAGTATATTCTGAATTATAGAACAGTGAGCAGATACCCCAGTGTATTCTAAATAACAGCGAGTCAGATACCCCAGTGTATTCTGAATTATAGAACAGTGAGTGAGATACCTCAGTGTATTCTGAATTTTTGCACTGTGAGTGAGATACCGCAGTGTATTCTGAAATATAGAACAGTGAGTGAGATACCCCAGTGTTTTCTGAATTATAGAACAGTGAGTGAGATACCCCAGTGTATTCTGAATAACAGTGAGTGAGATACCCCAGTGTATTCTGAATACCATTGAGTGAGATATCCCAGTGTATTCTGAATGATAGAACAGTGAGTGAGATATCCCAGTGTATTCTGAATGATAGAACAGTGAGTGAGATACCCCAGTGTATTCTGAATAACAGTGATTGAGGTATCCCAGTGTATTCTGAATGATAGAACAGTGATTGAGATACCCCAGTGTATTCTGAATAACAGTGAGTGAGATACCCCAGTGTATTCTGAATAACAATGAGTGAGATATCCCAGTGTATTCTGAATTATAGAACAGTGAGTGAGATACCCCAGTGTATTATGAATGACAGAACAGTGAGTGAGATACCCCAGTGTATTCTGAATCATAGAACAGTGAGTGAGATACCCCAGTGTATTCTGAATTATAGAACAGTGAGTAGATACCCCAGTGTATTCTGAATGATAGAACAGTGAGTGAGATACCTCAGTGTATTCTGAATGATAGAACAGTGAGTGAAATACCCCAGTGTATTCTGAATAACAGTGAGTGAGATACCCCAGTGTATTCTGAATTATAGAACAGTGAGTGAGATACCCCAGTGTACTCTGTATTATAGAACAGTGAGTGAGATACCCCAGTGTATTCTGAATAACAGTGAGTCATATACCCCAGTGTATTCTGATTAATACAACAGTGAGTGAGATACCTCAGTGTATTCTGAATTATAGAACAGTGAGTATATAACCCAGTGTATTCTTAATTATAGAACAGTGAGTGAGATATCCCAGTGTATTCTGAATTATAGAACAGTGATTGAGATACCCCAGTGTATTCTGAATAACAGTGAGTGAGATATCCCTTGTATTCTGAATTATAGAACAATGAGTGAGATACCCCAGTGTATTCTGCATAACAGTGAGTGAGATATCCCAGTGTATTCTGAATTATAGAACAGTGAGTGAGATATCGCAGTGTATTCTGAATTATAGAACAGTGAGTGAGATACCACAGTGTATTCTGAATTATAGAAGTGAGTGAGATACTCCAGTGTATTCTGAATTATAGAACAGTGAGTGAGATACCTCAGTGTATTCTGAATTATAGAACAATGAGTGAGATTTCCCAGTGTATTCTGAATTATAGAACAATTAGTGTGATACCCCAGTGTATTCTGAATTATGGAACAGTGAGTGAGATATACCAGTGTATTCTGAATTATAGAACAATGAGTGAGATACCCCAGTGTATTCTGAATTATAGAACAATGGGTGAGATACACCAGTGTATTCTGAATAACATTGAGTGAGATATCCCAGTGTATTCTGAATGATAGGACAGTGAGTGAGATACCCCAGTGTATTCTGAATAACAGTGATTGAGATATCCCAGTGTATTCTGAATGATAGAACAGTGATTGAGATAACCAATGTATTCTGAATAACAGTGAGTGAGATATCCCAATGCATTCTGAATTATAGAGCAGTGAGTGAGATATCCCAGTGTATTCTGAATTATAGAACAATGAGTGAGATACCCCAGTGTATTCTGAATAACAGTGAGTGAGATATCCCAGTGTATTCTGAATTATAGAACAATGAGTGAGATTTCCCAGCGTATTCTGAATTATAGAACAATTAGTGAGATACTCCAGTGTATTCTTAATTATGGAACAGTGAGTGAGATATCCCAGTGTATTCTGAATTATAGAACAATGAGTAAGATACCCCAGTGTATTCTGAATTATAGAACAATGAGTGAGATACCCCAGTGTATTCTGAATAACATTGAGTGAGATAGCCCAGTGTATTCTGAATGATAGAACAGTGAGTGAGATATCCCAGTGTATTCTGAATGATAGAACAGTGCGTGAGATAGCCTAGTGTATTCTGAATAACAGTGAGTGAAATATCCCAGTGTATTCTGAATGATAGAACAGTGAGTGAGATATCCCAGTGTATTCTGAATTATAGAACAGTGAGTGAGATACCCCAGTGTATTCTGAATGATAGAACAATGAGTGAGATACCAAAGTGTATTCTGAATAACAGTGAGTGAGATATCCCAGTGTATTCTGAATGATAGAACAGTGAGTGAGATACCCCAGTGTATTCTGAATTATAGAACAGTGAGTGAGATACCCCAGTATATTCTGAATTATAGAACAGTGAGTGAGATACCCCAGTGTATTCTGAATTATAGAAAAATGGGTGAGATACACCAGTGTATTGTGAATAACATTGAGTGAGATATCCCAGTGTATTCTGAATGATAGAACAGTGAGTGAGATATCCCAGTGTATTCTGAATTATAGAACAGTGAGTGAGATACCCCAGTGTATTCTGAATAACACTGAGTAAGATATCCCAGTGTATTCTGAATGATAGAACAGTGATTGAGATACCCAATGTATTCTGAATAACAGTGAGTGAGATATCCCAATGCATTCTGAATTATAGAACAGTGAGTGAGATATCCCAGTGTATTCTGAATTATAGAACAATGAGTGAGATACCCCAGTGTATTCTGAATAACAGTGAGTGAGATATCCCAGTGTATTCTGAATTATAGAACAATGAGTGACATTTCCCAGTGTATTCTGAATTATAGAACAATTAGTGAGATACTCCAGTGTATTCTTAATTATGGAACAGTGAGTGAGATACCCCAGTGCATTCTGAATTATAGAACAGTGAGTGAGATACCTCAGTGTATTCTGAATTATAGAACAATGAGTGAGATACCCCAGTGCATTCAGAATAACATTGAGTGAGATATCCCAGTGTATTCTGAATGATAGAACAGTGAGTGAGATATCCCAGTGTATTCTGAATGATAGAACAGTGCGTGAGATACCCCAGTGTATTCTGAATAACAGTGAGTGAGATATCCCAGTGTATTCTGAATTATAGAATAGTGAGTGAGATACCCCAGTGTATTCTGAATGATAGAACAGTGAGTGAGATACCCCAGTGTATTCAGAATTATAGAACAGTGAGTGAGATACCCCAGTGTATTCTGAATTATAGAACAGTGAGTAGATACCCCAGTGTATTCTGAATGATAGAACAATGAGTGAGATACCCCAGTGTATTCTGAATGATAGAACAGTGAGTGAGATACCCCACTTTATTATGAATAACAGTGAGGGAGATATCCCAGTGTATTCTGAATTATAGAACAGTGAGTGAGATATTGCAGTGTATTCTGAATTATACAACAGTGAGTGAGATGCCACAGTTTATTCTGAATTATAGAACAGTGAGTGAGATACCCCAGTGTATTCTGAATTAAAGAACAGTGAGTGAGATACCTCAGTGTATTCTGAATTATAGAACAATGAGTGAGATTTCCCAGTGTATTCTGAATTATAGAACAATGAGTGAGATACTCCAGTGTATTCTGAATTATGGAACAGTGAGTGAGATATCCCAGTGTATTCTGAATTATAGAACAATGAATGAGATACCCCAGTGTATTCTGAATTATAGAACAATGAGTGAGATACCCCAGTGTATTCTGAATAACGTTGAGTGAGATATCCCAGTGTATTCTGAATGATAGAACAGTGAGTGAGATATCCTAGTGTATTCTGAATGATAGAACAGTGAGTGAGATACCCCAGTGGATTCTGAATAACAGTGAGTGAGATATCCCAGTGTATTCTGAATGATAGAACAGTGATTGAGATACCCCAGTGTATTCTGAATAACAGTGAGTGAGATACCCCAGTGTATTCTGAATAACAGTGAGTGAGATATCCCAGTGTATTCTGAATTATAGAATAGTGAGTGAGATACCCCAGTGTATTCTGAATGATAGAACAGTGAGTGAGATACCCTAGTGTATTCTGAATTATAGAACAGTGAGTGAGATGCCCCAGTATATTCTGAATTATAGAACAGTGAGCAGATACCCCAGTGTATTCTGAATTTTAGCACTGTGAGTAAGATACCGCAATGTGTTCTGAATTATAGAACAGTGAGTGAGATACCCCAGTGTTTTCTGAATTATAGAACAGTGAGTGAGATACCCCAGTGTATTCTGAATTATAGAACAGTGAGTGAGATACCCCAGTGTATTCTGAATTATAGAACAGTGAGTATATACCCCAGTGTATTCTGAATGATAGAACAGTGAGTGAGATACACCAGTGTATTCTGAATTATAGAACAGAGAGTATATACCCCAGTGTATTCTGAATTATAGAAAAGTGAGTGAGATACCTCAGTGTATTCTGAATTATAGAACAGTGAGTGAGATATCGCAGTGTATTCTGAATTATAGAACAGTGAGTGAGATACAACAGTGTATTCTGAATTATACAACAGTGAGTGAGATACCTCAGTGTATTCTGAATTATAGAACAATGAGTGAGATTTCCCAGTGTATTCTGAATTATAGAACAATGAGTGCGATACTCCAGTGTATTCTGAATTATGGAACAGTCAGTGAGATATCCCAGTGTATTCTGAATTATAGAACAGTGAGTGAGATCCAACAGTGTATTCTGAATTATAGAACAGTGAGTGAGATCCAACAGTGTATTCTGAATTATAGAACAGTGAGTGAGATACCCCAGTGTAATCTGAATTATAGAACAGTGAGTGAGATACCTCAGTGTATTCTGAATTATAGAACAATGAGTGAGATTTCCCAGTGTATTCTGAATTATAGAACAATGAGTGAGATACTCCAGTGTATTCTGAATTATGGAACAGTCAGTGAGATATCCCAGTGTATTCTGAATTATAGAACAATGAGTGAGATACCCCAGTATATTCTGAATTATAGAACAATGAGTGAGATACCCCAGTGTATTCAGAATAATATTGAGTGAGATATCCCAGTGTATTCTGAATGATAGAACAGTGATTGAGAATACCCCAGTGTATTCTGAATAACAGTGTGTTAGATACCCCAGTGTATTCTGAATAACAGTGAGTGAGATATCCCAGTGTATTCTGAATTATAGAATAGTGAGTGAGATACCCCAGTGTATTCTGAATGATAGAACAGTGAGTGAGATACCCCAGTGTATTCTGAATTATAGAACAGTGAGTGAGATACCCCAGTATATTCTGAATTATAGAACAGTGAGCAGATACCCCAGAGTATTCTGAATTTTAGCACTGTGAGTGAGATACCGCAGTGTATTCTGAATTATAGAACAGTGAGTAGATACCCCAGTGTAATCTGAATTATAGAACAGTGAGTGAGATACCTCAGTGTATTCTGAATTATAGAACAATGAGTGAGATTTCCCAGTGTATTCTGAATTATAGAACAATGAGTGAGATACTCCAGTGTATTCTGAATTATGGAACAGTCAGTGAGATATCCCAGTGTATTCTGAATTATAGAACAATGAGTGAGATACCCCAGTATATTCTGAATTATAGAACAATGAGTGAGATACCCCAGTGTATTCAGAATAATATTGAGTGAGATATCCCAGTGTATTCTGAATGATAGAACAGTGATTGAGAATACCCCAGTGTATTCTGAATAACAGTGTGTTAGATACCCCAGTGTATTCTGAATAACAGTGAGTGAGATATCCCAGTGTATTCTGAATTATAGAATAGTGAGTGAGATACCCCAGTGTATTCTGAATGATAGAACAGTGAGTGAGATACCCCAGTGTATTCTGAATTATAGAACAGTGAGTGAGATACCCCAGTATATTCTGAATTATAGAACAGTGAGCAGATACCCCAGAGTATTCTGAATTTTAGCACTGTGAGTGAGATACCGCAGTGTATTCTGAATTATAGAACAGTGAGTAGATACCCCAGTGTATTCTGAATTATAGAACAGTGAGTGAGATACCCCAGTGTATTCTGAATTACAGTGAGTGAGACATCCCAATGTATTCTGAATTATAGAACAGTGAGTGAGATATCCCAGTGTATTCTGAATTATAGAACAATGAGTGAGATACCCCAGTGTATTCTGAATAACAGTGAGTGAAATATCCCAGTGTATTCTGAATGATAGAACAGTGATTGAGAATACCCCAGTGTATTCTGAATAACAGTGTGTTAGATACCCCAGTGTATTCTGAATAACAGTGAGTGAGATATCCCAGTGTATTCTGAATTATAGAATAGTGAGTGAGATACCCCAGTGTATTCTGAATGATAGAACAGTGAGTGAGATACCCCAGTGTATTCTGAATTATAGAACAGTGAGTGAGATACCCCAGTATATTCTGAATTATAGAACAGTGAGCAGATACCCCAGAGTATTCTGAATTTTAGCACTGTGAGTGAGATACCGCAGTGTATTCTGAATTATAGAACAGTGAGTAGATACCCCAGTGTATTCTGAATTATAGAACAGTGAGTGAGATACCCCAGTGTATTCTGAATAACAGTGAGTGAGACATCCCAATGTATTCTGAATTATAGAACAGTGAGTGAGATATCCCAGTGTATTCTGAATTATAGAACAATGAGTGAGATACCCCAGTGTATTCTGAATAACAGTGAGTGAGATATCCCAGTGTATTCTGAAATATAGAACAGGGAGTGAGATATCGCAGTGTATTCTGAATTATAGAACAGTGAGTGAGATACCCCAGTGTATTCTGAATTATAGAACATTGAGTGAGATACCCCAGTGTATTCTGAATTATAGAACAGTGAGTGAGATACCTCAGTGTATTCTGAATTATAGAACAATGAGTGAGATTTCCCAGTGTATTCTGAATGATAGAACAGTGAGTGAGATACCCCACTGTATTCTGAATTATAGAACAGTGAGTAAGATACCCGAGTATATTCTGAATTATAGAACAGTGAGCAGATACCCCACTGTATTCTGAATTTTAGCACTGTGAGTGAGATACCGCAGTGTATTCTGAATTATAGAACAGTGAGTGAGATACCCCAGTGTTTTCTGAATTATAGAACAGTGAGTGAGATACCCCAGTGTATTCTGAATTATAGAACAGTGAGTGAGATACCCCAGTGTATTCTGAATTATAGAACAGTGAGTATATACCCCAGTGTATTCTGAATGATAGAACAGTGAGTGAGATACCCCAGTGTATTCTGAATTATAGAACAGTGAGTATATACCCCAGTGTATTCTGAATGATAGAACAGTGAGTGAGATACCCCAGTGTATTCTGAATTATACCACAGTGAGTGAGATACCCCAGTGTATACTGAATTATAGAACAGTGAGTCAGATACCCCAGTTTATTCTGAATTATAGAACAGTGAGTGAGATACCTCAGTGTATTCTGAATGATAGAACAGTGAGTGAGATACCCCAGTGTAGTCTGAATTATAGAACAGTGAGTGAGATACCCCAGTATATTCTGAATTATAGAACAGTGAGCTGATACCCCAGAGTATTCTGAATTTTAGCACTGTGAGTGAGATGCCGCAGTGTATTCTGAATTATAGAACAGTGAGTAGATATCCCAGTGTATTCTGAATTATAGAACAGTGAGTGCGATACCCCAGTGTATTCTGAATAACAGTGAGTGAGACATCCCAATGTATTCTGAATTATAGAACAGTGAGTGAGATATCCCAGTGTATTCTGAATTATAGAACAATGAGTGAGATACCCCAGTGTATTCTGAATAACAGTGAGTGAGATATCCCAGTGTATTCTGAAATATAGAACAGTGAGTGAGATATCGCAGTGTATTCTGAATTATAGAACAGTGAGTGAGATACCCCAGTGTATTCTGAATGATAGAACGGTGAGTGAGATAACCCAGTGTTTTCTGAATTATAGAACAGTGAGTGAGATACCCGAGTATATTCTGAATTATAGAACAGTGAGCAGATACCCCAGTGTATTCTGAATTTTAGCACTGTGAGTGAGATACCGCAGTGTATTCTGAATTATAGAACAGTGAGTGAGATACCCCAGTGTTTTCTGAATTATAGAACAGTGAGTGAGATACCCCAGTGTATTCTGAATGATAGAACAGTGAGTGAGATACCCCAGTGTATTCTGAATTATAGAACAGTGAGTATATACCCCAGTGTATTCTGAATGATAGAACAGTGAGTGAGATACCCCAGTGAATTCTGAATTATACCACAGTGAGTGAGATACCCCAGTGTATACTGAATTATAGAACAGTGAGTCAGATACCCCAGTGTATTCTGAATTATAGAACAGTGAGTGAGATACCTCAGTGTATTCTGAATTATAGAACAGTGAGTGAGATATCGCAGTGTATTCTGAATTATAGAACAGTGAGTGAGATACAACAGTGTATTCTGAATTATAGAACAGTGAGTGAGATACCCCAGTGTATTCTGAATTATAGAACAGTGAGTGAGATACCTCAGTGTATTCTGAATTATAGAACAATGAGTGAGATTTCCCAGTGGATTCTGTATTATAGAACAATGAGTGAGATACTCCAGTGTATTCTGAATTATGGAACAGTCAGTGAGATATCCCAGTGTATTCTGAATTATAGAATAGTGAGTGAGATACAACAGTGTATTCTGAATTATAGAACAGTGAATGAGATACCCCAGTGTATTCTGAATTATAGAACAGTGAGTGAGATACCTCAGTGTATTCTGAATTATAGAACAATGAGTGAGATTTCCCAGTGTATTCTGAATTATAGAACAATGAGTGAGATACTCCAGTGTATTCTGAATTATGGAACAGTCAGTGAGATATCCCAGTGCATTCTGAATTATAGAACAATGAGTGAGATTTCCCAGTGTATTCTGAACTAGAGAACAATGAGTGAGATACCCCAGTGTATTCAGAATAACATTGAGTGAGATATCCCAGTGTATTCTGAATGATAGAACAGTGAGTGAGATATCCCAGTGTATTCTGAATTATAGAACAGTGAGCTGATACCCCAGAGTATTCTCAATTTTAGCACTGTGAGTGAGATGCCGCAGTGTATTCTGAATTATAGAACAGTGAGTAGATATCCCAGTGTATTCTGAATTATAGAACAGTGAGTGAGATACCCCAGTGTATTCTGAATAACAGTGAGTGAGACATCCCAATGTATTCTGAATTATAGAACAGTGAGTGAGATATCCCAGTGTATTCTGAATTATAGAACAATGAGTGAGATACCCCAGTGTATTCTGAATAACAGTGAGTGAGATATCCCAGTGTATTCTGAAATATAGAACAGTGAGTGAGATATCGTAGTGTATTCTGAATTATAGAACAGTGAGTGAGATACCCCAGTGTATTCTGAATGATAGAACGGTGAGTGAGATAACCCAGTGTTTTCTGAATTATAGAACAGTGAGTGAGATACCCCAGTATATTCTGAATTATAGAACAGTGAGCAGATACCCCAGTGTATTCTGAATTTTAGCACTGTGAGTGAGATACCGCAGTGTATTCTGAATTATAGAACAGTGAGTGAGATACCCCAGTGTTTTCTGAATTATAGAACAGTGAGTGAGATACCCCAGTGTATTCTGAATGATAGAACAGTGAGTGAGATACCACAGTGTATTCTGAATTATAGAACAGTGAGTATATACCCCAGTGTATTCTGAATGATAGAACAGTGAGTGAGATACCCCAGTGAATTCTGAATTATACCACAGTGAGTGAGATACCCCATTGTATACTGAATTATAGAACAGTGAGTCAGATACCCCAGTGTATTCTGAATTATAGAACAGTGAGTGAGATACCTCAGTGTATTCTGAATTATAGAACAGTGAGTGAGATATCGCAGTGTATTCTGAATTATAGAACAGTGAGTGAGATACAACAGTGTATTCTGAATTATAGAACAGTGAGTGAGATACCCCAGTGTATTCTGAATTATAGAACAGTGAGTGAGATACCTCAGTGTATTCTGAATTATAGAACAATGAGTGAGATTTCCCAGTGGATTCTGAATTATAGAACAATGAGTGAGATACTCCAGTGTATTCTGAATTATGGAACAGTCAGTGAGATATCCCAGTGTATTCTGAATTATAGAATAGTGAGTGAGATACAACAGTGTATTCTGAATTATAGAACAGTGAATGAGATACCCCAGTGTATTCTGAATTATAGAACAGTGAGTGAGATACCTCAGTGTATTCTGAATTATAGAACAATGAGTGAGATTTCCCAGTGTATTCTGAATTATAGAACAATGAGTGAGATACTCCAGTGTATTCTGAATTATGGAACAGTCAGTGAGATATCCCAGTGCATTCTGAATTATAGAACAATGAGTGAGATACCCAGTGTATTCTGAATTATAGAACAATGAGTGAGATACCCCAGTGTATTCAGAATAACATTGAGTGAGATATCCCAGTGTATTCTGAATGATAGAACAGTGAGTGAGATATCCCAGTGTATTCTGAATGATAGAACAGTGCGTGAGATACCCCAGTGCATTCTGAATAACAGTGAGTGAGATATCCCAGTGTATTCTGAATTATAGAATAGTGAGTGAGATACCCCAGTGTATTCTGAATGATAGAACAGTGAGTGAGATACCCCAGTGTATTCAGAATTATAGAACAGTGAGTGAGATACCCCAGTATATTCTTAATTATAGAACAGTGAGCAGATACCCCAGAGTATTCTGAATTTTAGCACTGTGAGTGAGATGCCGCAGTGTATTCTGAATGATAGAACAGTGAGTGAGATACCCCAGTGTATTCTGAATTATAGAACAGTGAGTATATACCCCAGTGTATTCTGAATGATAGAACAGTGAGTGAGATACCCCAGTGTATTCTGAATCATACCACAGTGAGTGAGATACCCCAGTGTATACTGAATTATAGAACAGTGAGTGAGATACCCCAGTGTATTCTGAATTATAGAACAGTGAGTGAGATACCTCAGTGTATTCTGAATTATAGAACAGTGAGTGAGATATCGCTGTGTATTCTGAATTATAGAACAGTGAGTGAGATACAACAGTGTATTCTGAATTATAGAACAGTGAGTGAGATACCCCAGTGTATTCTGAATTATTGAACAGTGAGTGAGATACCTCAGTGTATTCTGAATTATGGAACAGTCAGTGAGATATCCCAGTGTATTCTGAATTATAGAACAATGAGTGAGATACCCCAGTGTATTCTGAATTATAGAACAATGAGTGAGATACCCCAGTGTATTCAGAATAACATTGAGTGAGATATCCCAGTGTATTCTGAATGATAGAACAGTGAGTGAGATATCCCAGTGTATTCTGAATGACAGAACAGTGCGTGAGATATCCCAGTGTATTCTGAATGACAGAACAGTGCGTGAGATACCCCAGTGTATTCTGAATAACAGAGAGTGAGATATCCCAGTGTATTCTGAATGATAGAACAGTGATTGAGATTCCCCAGTCTATTCTGAATAACAGTGAGTGAGATACCCCAGTGTATTCTGAATAACAGTGAGTGAGATATCCCAGTGTATTCTGAATTATAGAATAGTGAGTGAGATACCCCAGTGTATTCTGAATGATAGAACAGTGAGTGAGATACCCCAGTGTATTCTGAATTATAGAACAGTGAGTGAGATACCCCAGTATATTCTTAATTATAGAACAGTGAGCAGATACCCCAGAGTATTCTGAATTTTAGCACTGTGAGTAAGATACCGCAGTATATTCTGAATAACAGTGAGTGAGACATCCCAATGTATTCTGAATTATAGAACAGTGAGTGAGTTATCCCAGTGTATTCTGAATTATAGAACAATGAGTGAGATACCCCAGTGTATTCTGAATAACAGTGAGTGAGATATCCCAGTGTATTTTGAAAGATAGAACAGTGAGTGAGATATCGCAGTGTATTCTGAATTATAGAACAGTGAGTGAGATACCCCAGTATATTCTGAATTATAGAACAGTGAGTGAGATACCCCAGTGTATTCTGAATTATAGAACAGTGTGTGAGATACCTCAATGTATTCTGAATTATCGAACAATGAGTGAGATTTCCAAGTGTATTCTGAATGATAGAACAGTGAGTGAGATACCCCACTGTATTCTGAATAACAGTGAGTGAGATACCCCAGTGTATTCTGATTAACAGTGAGTGAGATATCCCAGTGTATTCTTAATTATAGAACAGTGAGTGAGATACCCCAGTGTATTCTGAATGATAGAACAGTGAGTGAGATAACCCAGTGTATTCTGAATTATAGAACAGTGAGTGAGATACCCGAGTATATTCTGAATTATAGAACAGTGAGCAGATATCCCTGTGTATTCTGAATTTTAGCACTGTGAGTGAGATACCGCAGTGTATTCTGAATTATAGAACAGTGAGTGAGATACCACAGTGTTTCCTGAATTATAGAATAGTGAGTGAGATACCCCAGTGTATTCTGAATTATAGAACAGTGAGTGAGATACCCCAGTGTATTCTGAATTATAGAACAGTGAGTAGATACCCCAGTGTATTCTGAATGATAGAACAGTGAGTGAGATACCTCAGTGTATTCTGAATGATAGAACAGTGAGTGAGATACCCCAGTGTATTCTGAATAACAGTGAGTCATATACCCCAGTGTATTCTGAATTATAGAACAGTGAGTGAGATACCTCAGTGTATTCTGAATTATAGAACAGTGAGTAGATATCCCAGTGTATTCTGAATTATAGAACAGTGAGTGAGATATCCCAGTGTATTCTGAAATATAGAACAGTGATTGAGATACCCCAGTGTATTCTGAATAACAGTGAGTGAGATATCCCAGTGTATTCTGAATTATAGAACAGTGAGTGAGATATCGCAGTGTATTCTGAATTATAGAACAGTGAGTGAGATACCACAGTGTATTCTGAATTATAGAAGTGAGTGAGATACTCCAGTGTATTCTGAATGATAGAACAGTGAATGAGATAACCCAGTGTATTCTGAATTATAGAACAGTGAGTGAGATACCCGAGTATATTCTGAATTATAGAACAATGAGTGAGATACCCCAGTGTATTCAGAATAACATTGAGTGAGATATCCCAGTGTATTCTGAATGATAGAACAGTGAGTGAGATATCCCAGTGTATTCTGAATGATAGAACAGTGCGTGAGATACCCCAGTGTATTCTGAATAACAGAGAGTGAGATATCCCAGTGTATTCTGAATGATAGAACAGTGATTGAGATTCCCCAGTCTATTCTGAATAACAGTGAGTGAGATACCCCAGTGTATTCTGAATAACAGTGAGTGAGATATCCCAGTGTATTCTGAATTATAGAATAGTGAGTGAGATACCCCAGTGTATTCTGAATGATAGAACAGTGAGTGAGATACCCCAGTGTATTCTGAATTATAGAACAGTGAGTGAGATACCCCAGTATATTCTTAATTATAGAACAGTGAGCAGATACCCCAGAGTATTCTGAATTTTAGCACTGTGAGTGAGATACCGCAGTATATTCTGAATAACAGTGAGTGAGACATCCCAATGTATTCTGAATTATAGAACAGTGAGTGAGTTATCCCAGTGTATTCTGAATTATAGAACAATGAGTGAGATACCCCAGTGTATTCTGAATAACAGTGAGTGAGATATCCCAGTGTATTCTGAAAGATAGAACAGTGAGTGAGATATCGCAGTGTATTCTGAATTATAGAACAGTGAGTGAGATACCCCAGTATATTCTGAATTATAGAACAGTGAGTGAGATACCCCAGTGTATTCTGAATTATAGAACAGTGTGTGAGATACCTCAATGTATTCTGAATTATCGAACAATGAGTGAGATTTCCAAGTGTATTCTGAATGATAGAACAGTGAGTGAGATACCCCACTGTATTCTGAATAACAGTGAGTGAGATACCCCAGTGTATTCTGATTAACAGTGAGTGAGATATCCCAGTGCATTCTGAATTATAGAACAGTGAGTGAGATAACCCAGTGTATTCTGACTTATAGAACAGTGAGTGAGATACCCGAGTATATTCTGAATTATAGAACAGTGAGCAGATATCCCAGTGTATTCTGAATTTTAGCACTGTGAGTGAGATACCGCAGTGTATTCTGAATTATAGAACAGTGAGTGAGATACCACAGTGTTTCCTGAATTATAGAACAGTGAGTGAGATACCCCAGTGTATTCTGAATTATAGAACAGTGAGTGAGATACCCCAGTGTATTCTGAATTATAGAACAGTGAGTAGATACCCCACTGTATTCTGAATGATAGAACAGTGAGTGAGATACCTCAGTGTATTCTGAATGATAGAACAGTGAGTGAGATACCCCAGTGTATTCTGAATAACAGTGAGTCATATACCCCAGTGTATTCTGAATTATAGAACAGTGAGTGAGATACCTCAGTGTATTCTGAATTATAGAACAGTGAGTAGATATCCCAGTGTATTCTGAATTATAGAACAGTGAGTGAGATATCCCAGTGTATTCTGAAATATAGAACAGTGATTGAGATACCCCAGTGTATTCTGAATAACAGGTGAGTGAGATATCCCAGTGTATTCTGAATTATAGAACAGTGAGTGAGATATCGCAGTGTATTCTGAATTATAGAACAGTGAGTGAGATACCACAGTGTATTCTGAATTATAGAAGTGAGTGAGATACTCCAGTGTATTCTGAATGATAGAACAGTGAATGAGATAACCCAGTGTATTCTGAATTATAGAATAGTGAGTGAGATACCCGAGTATATTCTGAATTATAGAACAGTGAGCAGATACCCCAGTGTATTCTGAATTTTAGCACTGTGAGTGAGATACCGCGGTGTATTCTGAATTATAGAACAGTGAGTGAGATACCACAGTGTTTTCTGAATTATAGAACAGTGAGTGAGATACCCCAGTGTATTCTGAATTATAGAACAGAGAGTGAGATACCCCAGTGTATTCTGAATTATAGAACAGTGAGTATATACCCCAGTGTATTCTGAATGATAGAACAGTGAGTGAGATACCCCAGTGTATTCTGAATTATAGAACAGTGAGTATATACCCCAGTGTATTCTGAATGATAGAACAGTGAGTGAGATACCCCAGTGTATTCTGAATTATACCACAGTGAGTGAGATACCCCAGTGTATACTGAATTATAGAACAGTGAGTCAGATACTCCAGTGTATTCTGAATTATAGAACAGTGAGTGAGATACCTCAGTGTATTCTGAATTATAGAACAGTGAGTGAGATATCGCAGTGTATTCTGAATTATAGAACAGTGAGTGAGATACAACAGTGTATTCTGAATTATAGAACAGTGAGTGAGATACCCCAGTGTATTCTGGATTATAGAACAGTGAGTTAGATACCTCAGTGTATTCTGAATTATAGAACAATGAGTGTGATTTCCCAGTGTATTCTGAATTATAGAACAATGAGTGAGATACTCCAGTGTATTCTGAATTATGGAACAGTCAGTGAGATATCCCAGTGTATTCTGAATTATAGAACAGTGAGTGAGATACAACAGTGTATTCTGAATTATAGAACAGTGAATGAGATACCCCAGTGTATTCTGAATTATAGAACAGTGAGTGAGATACCTCAGTTTATTCTGAATTATAGAACAATGAGTGAGATGTCCCAGTGTATTCTGAATTATAGAACAATGAGTGAGATACTCCAGTGTATTCTGAATTATGGAACAGTCAGTGAGATATCCCAGTGTATTCTGAATCATAGAACAATGAGTGAGATACCCCAGTGTATTCTGAATTATCGAACAATGAGTGAGATATCCCAGTGTATTCAGAATAACATTGAGTGAGATATCCCAGTGTATTCTGAATGATAGAACAGTGAGTGAGATATCCCAGTGTATTCTGAATGATAGAAGAGTGCGTGAGATACCCCAGTGTATTCTGAGTAACAGTGAGTGAGATATCCCAGTGTATTCTGAATGATAGAACAGTGATTGAGATTCCCCAATGTATTCTGAATAACAGTGAGTGAGATACCCCAGTGTATTCTGAATAACAGTGAGTGAGATATCCCAGTGTATTCTGAATTATAGAATAGTGAGTGAGATACCCCAGTGTATTCTGAATGATAGAACAGTGAGTGAGATACCCCAGTGTATTATGAATTATAGAACAGTGAGTGAGATACCCCAGTATATTCTGAATTATAGAACAGGGAGCAGATACCCCAGAGTATTCTGAATTTTAGCACTGTGAGTGAGATACCGCAGTGTATTCTGAATTATAGAACAGTGAATAGATATCCCAGTGTATTCTGAATTATAGAACAGTAACTGAGATACCCCAGTGTATTCTGAATAACAGTGAGTGAGACATCCCAATGTATTCTGAATTATAGAACAGTGAGTGACATACCTCAGTGTATTCTGAATTATAGAACAGTGAGTAGATATCCCAGTGTATTCTGAATTATAGAACAGCGAGTGAGATATCCCATTGTATTCTGAATTATAGAACAATGATTGAGATTTCCCAGTGTATTCTGAATGATAGAACAGTGAGTGAGATACCCCACTGTATTCTGAATAACAGTGAGTGAGATACCCCAGTGTATTCTGATTAACAGTGAGTGAGATATCCCAGTGTATTCTGAATTATAGAACAGTGAGTGAGATACCCCAGTGTATTCTGAATGATAGAACAGTGAGTGAGATAACCCAGTGTATTCTGAATTATAGAACAGTGAGTGAGATACCCGAGTATATTCTGAATTATAGAACAGTGAGCAGATATCCCAGTGTATTCTGAATTTTAGCACTGTGAGTGAGATACCGCAGTGTATTCTGAATTATAGAACAGTGAGTGAGATACCACAGTGTTTCCTGAATTATAGAACAGTGCGTGAGATACCCCAGTGTATTCTGAATTATAGAACAGTGAGTGAGATACCCCAGTGTATTCTGAATTATAGAACAGTGAGTAGATACCCCAGTGTATTCTGAATGATAGAACAGTGAGTGAGATACCTCAGTGTATTCTGAATGATAGAACAGTGAGTGAGATATCCCAGTGTATTCTGAATAACAGTGAGTGAGATACCCCAGTGTATTTTGAATTATAGAACAGTGAGTGAGATACCTCAGTGTATTCTGAATAACAATGAGTCATATACCCCAGTGTATTCTGAAGAATAGAACTGTGAGTGCGATACCTCAGTGTATTCTGAATTATAGATCAGTGAGTAGATATCCCAGTGTATTCTGAATTATAGAACAGTGAGTGAGATATCCCAGTGTATTCTGAATTATAGAACAGTGATTGAGATACCACAGTGTATTCTGAATAACAGTGAGTGAGATATCCCAATGTATTCTGAATTATAGAACAGTGAGTGAGATATACCAGTGTATTCTGAATTATACAACAATGAGTGAGATACCCCAGTGTATTCTGCATAACAGTGAGTGAGATACTCCAGTGTATTCTGAATGATAGAACAGTGAGTGAGATACCTCAGTGTATTCTGAATTATAGAACAATGAGTGAGATTTCCCAGTGTATTCTGAATTATAGAACAATTAGTGTGATACCCCAGTGTATTCTGAATTATGGAACAGTGAGTGAGATATCCCAGTGTATTCTGAATTATAGAACAATGAGTGAGATACCCCAGTGTATTCTGAATTATAGAACAATGGGTGAGATACACCAGTGTATTCTGAATAACATTGAGTGAGATATCCCAGTGTATTCTGAATGATAGAACAGTGAGTGAGATATCCCAGTGTATTCTGAATGATAGAACAGTGAGTGAGATACACCAGTGTATTCTGAATAACAGTGAGTAAGATATCCCAGTGTATTCTGAATTATAGAACAATGAGTGAGATTTCCCAGTGTATTCTGAATTATAGAACAATTAGTGAGATACTCCAGTGTATTCTTAATTATGGAACAGTGAGTGAGATACCCCAGTGTATTCTGAATTATAGAAAAGTGAGTGAGATACCGTTGTATTCTGAATTATAGAACAATGAGTGAGATTTCCCAGTGTATTCTGAATTATAGAACAATTAGTGAGATACTCCAGTGTATTCTTAATTATGGAACAGTGAGTGAGATATCCCAGTGTATTCTGAATTATAGAACAATGAGTAAGATACCCCAGTGTATTCTGAATTATAGAACAATGAGTGAGATACCCCAGTGTATTCTGAATAACATTGAGTGAGATATCCCAGTGTATTCTGAATGATAGAACAGTGAGTGGGATATCCCAGTGTATTCTGAATTATAGAACAGTGACTGAGATACCCCAGTGTATTCTGAATTATAGAACAATGAGTGAGATACCTCAGTGTATTCTGAATGATAAAACAGTGAGTGAGATACCCCAGTGTATTCTGAATAACAGTGAGTGAGATATCCCAATGTATTCTGAATTATAGAACAGTGAGTGAGATATCCCAGTGTATTCTGAATTATAGAACAATGAGTGAGATACCCCAGTGTATTCTGCATAACAGTGAGTGAGATATCGCAGTGTATTCTGAATTATAGAACAGTGAGTGAGATACCACTGTGTATTCTGAATTATAGAAGTGAGTGAGATACTCCAGTGTATTCTGAATTATAGAACAGTGAGTGAGATACCTCAGTGTATTCTGAATCATAGAACAATGAGTGAGATTTCCCAGTGTATTCTGAATTATAGAACAATGAGTGAGATTTCCCAGTGTATTCTGAATTATAGAACAATTAGTGTGATACCCCAGTGTATTCTGAATTATGCAACAGTCAGTGAGATATCCCAGTGTATTCTGAATTATAGAACAATGAGTGAGATACCCCAGTGTATTCTGAATTATAGAACAATGGGTGAGATACACCAGTGTATTCTGAATAACATTGAGTGAGATATCCCAGTGTATTCTGAATGATAGAACAGTGAGTGAGATATCCCAGTGTATTCTGAATGATAGAACAGTGAGTGAGATACCCCAGTGTATTCTGAATAACAGTGAGTGAGATATCCCAGTGTATTCTGAATGATAGAACAGTGATTGAGATACCCAATGTATTCTGAATAACAGTGAGTGAGATATCCCAATGCATTCTGAATTATAGAACAGTGAGTGAGATATCCCAGTGTATTCTGAATTATAGAACAATGAGTGAGATACCCCAGTGTATTCTGAATAACAGTGAGTGAGATATCCCAGTGTATTCTGAATTATAGAACAATGAGTGAGATTTCCCAGTGTATTCTGAATTATAGAACAATTAGTGAGATACTCCAGTGTATTCTTAATTATGGAACAGTGAGTGAGATACCCCAGTGTATTCTGAATTATAGAACAGTCAGTGAGATACCTCAGTGTATTCTGAATTATAGAACAATGAGTGAGATTTCCCAGTGTATTCTGAATTATAGAACAATTAGTGAGATACTCCAGTGTATTCTTAATTATGGAACAGTGAGTGAGATATCCCAGTGTATTCTGAATTATAGAACAATGAGTAAGATACCCCAGTGTATTCAGAATTATAGAACAATGAGTGAGATACCCCAGTGTATTCTGAATAACATTGAGTGAGATATCCCAGTGTATTCTGAATGATAGAACAGTGAGTGAGATATCCCAGTGTATTCTGAATGATAGAACAGTGAGTGAGATACCCCAGTGTATTCTGAATAACAGTGAGTGAGATATCCCAGTGTATTCTGAATGATAGAACAGTGAGTGAGATATCCCAGTGTATTCTGAATTATAGAACAGTGAGTGAGATACCCGAGTTTATGCTGAATTATAGTACAATGAGTGAGATACCTCAGTGTATTCTGAATGATAGAACAGTGAGTGTGATACCCCAGTGTATTCTGAATAACAGTGAGTGAGATACCCCAGTGTATTCTGAATTATAGAACAGTGAGTGAGATACCTCAGTGTATTTTGAATAACAGTGAGTCATATACCCCAGTGTATTCTGAATTATAGAACAGTGAGTGAGATACCTCAGTGTATTCTGAATTATAGAACAGTGAATAGATATCCCAGTGTATTCTGAATTATAGAACAGTGAGTGAGATGTCCCAGTGTATTCTGAATTATAGAACAGTGATTGAGATACCCCAGTGTATTTTGAATAACAGTGAGTGAGATATCCCAATTTATTCTGAATTATAGAACAGTGAGTGAGATACCACTGTGTAGTCTGAATTATAGAACAATGAGTGAGATTTCCCAGTGTATTCTGAATTATAGAACAATTAGTGAGATACTCCAGTGTATTATTAATTATGGAACAGTGAGTGAGATATCCCAGTGTATTCTGAATTATCGAACAATGAGTAAGATACCCCAGTGTATTCTGAATTATAGAACAATGAGTGAGATACCCCAGTGTATTCTGAATAACATTTAGTGAGATATCCCAGTGTATTGTGAATGATAGAACTGTGAGTGAGATATCCCAGTGTATTCTGAATGGTAGAACAGTGAGTGAGATACCCCAGTGTATTCTGAATAACAGTGAGTGAGATACCGCAGTGTATTCTGAATGATAGAACAGTGAGTGAGATATCCCAGTGTATTCTGAATTATAGAACAGTGAGTGAGATACCCCAGTGTATTCTGAATTATAGAACAATGAGTGTGATACCCCAGTGTATTCTGAATAACAGAGTGCAGTGTGTGAGATACCCCAGTGTATTCTGAATTATAGAACAGTGAGTGAGATACCCCAGTGTATTATGAATAACAGTGAATGAGATATCCCAGTGTATTCTGAATTATAGGTCAGTGAGTGAGATACCCCAGTGTATTCTGAATTATAGAACAGTGAGTGAGATACCCCAGTGTATTCTGAATTATAGAACAGTGAGTAGATACCCCAGTGTATTCTGAATGATAGAACAGTGAGTGAGATACCTCAGTGTATTCTGAATAACAGTGAGTGAGATACCCCAGTGTATTCTGAATTATAGAACAGTGAGTGAGATACCCCAGTGTATTCTGAATTATAGAACAGTGAGTGAGATACTCCAGTGTATTATGAATAACAGTGAGTCATTTACCCCAGTGTATTCTGAATTATAGAACAGTGAGTTAGATACCTCAGTGTATTCTGAATTATAGAACAGTGAGTAGATATCCCAGTGTATTCTGAATTATAGAACAGTGAGTGAGATATCCCAGTGTATTCTGAATTATAGAACAGTGATTGAGATACCCCAGTGTATTCTGAATAACAGTGAGTGAGATAACCTAATGTATTCTGAATTATAGAACAGTGAGTGAGATACCCAGTGTATTCTGAATTATAGAACAATGAGTGAGATACCCCTGTGTATTCTGAGTAACAGTGAGTGAGATATCCCAGTGTATTCTGAATTATAGAACAGTGATTGAGATACCCCAGTGTATTCTGAATAACAGTGAGTGAGATAACCTAATGTATTCTGAATTATAGAACAGTGAGTGAGATACCACAGTGTATTCTGAATTATAGAAGTGAGTGAGATACCCCAGTGTATTCTGAATTATAGAACAGTGAGTGAGATACCTCAGTGTATTCTGAATTATAGAACAATGAGTGAGATTTCCCAGTGTATTCTGAATTATAGAACAATTAGTGTGATACCCCAGTGTATTCTGAATTATGGAACAGTGAGTGAGATATCCCAGTGTATTCTGAATTATAGAACAATGAGTGAGATACCCAAGTGTATTCTGAATTATATAACAATGGGGGAGATATAAACATAGAAACATAGAAACATAGAAAATAGGTGCAGGAGTAGGCCATTCGGCCCTTCTAGCCTGCACCGCCATTCAATGAGTTCATGGCTGAACATTCAACTTCAGTACCCCATTCCTGCTTTCTCGCCATACCCCTTGATCCCCCTAGCAGTAAGGACCTCATCTAACTCCTTTTTGAATATATTTAGTGAATTGGCCTCAACAACTTTCTGTGGTAGAGAATTCCACAGGTTCACCACTCTCTGGGTGAAGAAGTTCCTCCGCATCTCGGTCCTAAATGGCTTACCCCTTATCCTTAGACTGTGACCCCTGGTTCTGGACTTCCCCAACATTGGGAACATTCTTCCTGCATCTAACCTGTCTAACCCCGTCAGAATTTTATATGTTTCTATGAGGTCCCCTCTCATTCTTCTGAACTCCAGTGAATACAAGCCCAGTTGATCCAGTCTTTCTTGATAGGTCAGTCCCGCCATCCCGGGAATCAGTCTGGTGAACCTTCGCTGCACTCCCTCAATAGCAAGAATGTCCTTCCTCAGGTTAGGAGACCAAAACTGTACACAATACTCCAGGTGTGGCCTCACCAATGCCCTGTACAACTGTAGCAACACCTCCCTGCCCCTGTACTCAAATCCCCTTGCTATGAAGGCCAACATGCCATTTGCTTTCTTAACCGCCTGCTGCACCTGCATGCCAACCTTCAATGATTGATGTACCATGACACCCAGGTCTCTTTGCACCTCCCCTTTTCCTAATCTGTCACCATTCAGATAATAGTCTGTCTCTCTGTTTTTACCACCAAAGTGGATAACCTCACATTTATCCACATTATACTTCATCTGCCATGCATTTGCCCACTCACCTAACCTATCCAAGTCGCTCTGCAGCCTCACAGCATCCTCCTCGCAGCTCACACTGCCACCCAACTTAGTGTCATCCGCAAATTTGGAGATACTACATTTAATCCCCTCATCTAAATCATTAATGTACAGTGTAAACAGCTGGGGCCCCAGCACAGAACCTTGCGGTACCCCACAAGTCACTGCCTGCCATTCTGAAAAGTACCCATTTACTCCTACTCTTTGCTTCCTGTCTGACAACCAGTTCTCAATGTATTCTGAATAACATTGAGTGAGATATCCCAGTGTATTCTGAATGATAGAACAGTGAGTGAGATATCCCAGTGTATTCTGAATGATAGAACAGTGAGTGAGATACCCCAGTGTATTCTGAATAACAGTGAGTGAGATATCCCAGTGTATTCTGAATGATAGAACAGTGATTGAGATACCCAATGTATTCTGAAGAACAGTGAGTGAGATATCCCAATGATTTCTTAATTATATAACAGTGAGTGAGATATCCCAGTGTATTCTGAATTATAGAACAATGAGTGAGATACCCCAGTGTATTCTGAATAACAGTGAGTGAGATATCCCAGTGTATTCTGAATTATAGAAGAATGGGTGAGATTTCCCAGTGTATTCTGAATTATAGAACAATTAGTGAGATACTCCAGTGTATTCTTAATTACGGAACAGTGAGTGAGATACCCCAGTGTATTCTGAATTATAGAACAGTGAGTGAGATATCCCAGTGTATTCTGAATTATAGAACAATGAGTGAGATACCCCAGTGTATTCTGAATTATAGAACAATGGGTGAGATACACCAGTGTATTCTGAATAACATTAAGTGAGATATCCCAGTGTATTCTGAATGATAGAACAGTGAGTGAGATATCCCAGTGTATTCTGAATGATAGAACAGTGAGTGAGATACCCCAGTGTATTCTGAATAACAGTGAGTGAGATATCCCAGTGTATTCTGAATGATAGAACAGTGATTGAGATACCCAATGTATTCTGAATAACAGTGAGTGAGATATCCCAATGCATTCTGAATTATAGAACAGTGAGTGAGATATCCCAGTGTATTCTGAATTATAGAACAATGAGTGAGATACCCCAGTGTATTCTGAATAACAGTGAGTGAGATATCCCAGTGTATTCTGAATTATAGAACAATGAGTGAGATTTCCCAGTGTATTCTGAATTATAGAACAATTAGTGAGATACTCCAGTGTATTCTTAATTATGGAACAGTGAGTGAGATACCCCAGTGCATTCTGAATTATAGAACAGTCAGTGAGATACCTCAGTGTATTCTGAATTATAGAACAATGAGTGAGATTTCCCAGTGTATTCTGAATTATAGAACAATTAGTGAGATACCCCAGTGTATTCAGAATTATAGAACAATGAGTGAGATACCCCAGTGTATTCTGAATAACATTGAGTGAGATATCCCAGTGTATTCTGAATGATAGAACAGTGAGTGAGATATCCCAGTGTATTCTGAATGATAGAACAGTGAGTGAGATACCCCAGTGTATTCTGAATAACAGTGAGTGAGATACCCCAGTGTATTCTGAATGATAGAACAGTGAGTGAGATATCCCAGTGTATTCTGAATTATAGAACAGTGAGTGAGATACCCGAGTTTATGCTGAATTATAGTACAATGAGTGAGATACCTCAGTGTATTCTGAATGATAGAACAGTGAGTGTGATACCCCAGTGTATTCTGAATAACAGTGAGTGAGATACCCCAGTGTATTCTGAATTATAGAACAGTGAGTGAGATACCTCAGTGTATTCTGAATAACAGTGAGTCATATACCCCAGTGTATTCTGAATTATAGAACAGTGAGTGAGATACCTCAGTGTATTCTGAATTATAGAACAGTGAATAGATATCCCAGTGTATTCTGAATTATAGAACAGTGAGTGAGATGTCCCAGTGTATTCTGAATTATAGAACAGTGATTGAGATACCCCAGTGTATTTTGAATAACAGTGAGTGAGATATCCCAATGTATTCTGAATTATAGAACAGTGAGTGAGATATCCCAGTGTATTCTGAATTATAGAACAATGAGTGAGATACCCCAGTGTATTCTGCATAACAGTGAGTGAGATATCCCAGTGTATTCTGAATTATAGATCAGTGAGTGAGATATCGCAGTGTATTCTGAATTATAGAACAGTGAGTGAGATAACACTGTGTAGTCTGAATTATAGAACAATGAGTGAGATTTCCCAGTGTATTCTGAATTATAGAACAATTAGTGAGATACTCCAGTGTATTATTAATTATGGAACAGTGAGTGAGATATCCCAGTGTATTCTGAATTATAGAACAATGAGTAAGATACCCCAGTGTATTCTGAATTATAGAACAATGAGTGAGATACCCCAGTGTATTCTGAATAACATTTAGTGAGATATCCCAGTGTATTCTGAATGATAGAACTGTGAGTGAGATATCCCATTGTATTCTGAATGGTAGAACAGTGAGTGAGATACCCCAGTGTATTCTGAATAACAGTGAGTGAGATATCCCAGTGTATTCTGAATGATAGAACAGTGAGTGAGATATCCCAGTGTATTCTGAATTATAGAACAGTGAGTGAGATACCCCAGTGTATTCTGAATTATAGAACAATGAGTGTGATACCCCAGTGTATTCTGAATAACAGAGTGCAGTGTGTGAGATACCCCAGTGTATTCTGAATTATAGAACAGTGAGTGAGATACCCCAGTGTATTATGAATAACAGTGAATGAGATATCCCAGTGTATTCTGAATTATAGGTCAGTGAGTGAGATACCCCAGTGTATTCTGAATTATAGAACAGTGAGTGAGATACCCCAGTGTATTCTGAATTATAGAACAGTGAGTAGATACCCCAGTGTATTCTGAATGATAGAACAGTGAGTGAGATACCTCAGTGTATTCTGAATAACAGTGAGTGAGATACCCCAGTGTATTCTGAATTATAGAACAGTGAGTGAGATACCCCAGTGTATTCTGAATTATAGAACAGTGAGTGAGATACCCCAGTGTATTATGAATAACAGTGAGTCATTTACCCCAGTGTATTCTGAATTATAGAACAGTGAGTGAGATACCTCAGTGTATTCTGAATTATAGAACAGTGAGTAGATATCCCAGTGTATTCTGAATTATAGAACAGTGAGTGAGATATCCCAGTGTATTCTGAATTATAGAACAGTGATTGAGATACCCCAGTGTATTCTGAATAACAGTGAGTGAGATAACCTAATGTATTCTGAATTATAGAACAGTGAGTGAGATACCCAGTGTATTCTGAATTATAGAACAATGAGTGAGATACCCCTGTGTATTCTGAGTAACAGTGAGTGAGATATCGCAGTGTATTCTGAATTATAGAACATTGAGTGAGATACCACAGTGTATTCTGAATTATAGAAGTGAGTGAGATACCCCAGTGTATTCTGAATTATAGAACAGTGAGTGAGATACCTCAGTGTATTCTGAATTATAGAACAATGAGTGAGATTTCCCAGTGTATTCTGAATTATAGAACAATTAGTGTGATACCCCAGTGTATTCTGAATTATGGAACAGTGAGTGAGATATCCCAGTGCATTCTGAATTATAGAACAATGAGTGAGATACCCAAGTGTATTCTGAATTATATAACAATGGGGGAGATAGAAACATAGAAACATAGAAACATAGAAAATAGGTGCAGGAGTAGGCCATTCGGCCCTTCTAGCCTGCACCGCCATTCAATGAGTTCATGGCTGAACATTCAACTTCAGTACCCCATTCCTGCTTTCTCGCCATACCCCTTGATCCCCCTAGCAGTAAGGACCTCATCTAACTCCTTTTTGAATATATTTAGTGAATTGGCCTCAACAACTTTCTGTGGTAGAGAATTCCACAGGTTCACCACTCTCTGGGTGAAGAAGTTCCTCCGCATCTCGGTCCTAAATGGCTTACCCCTTATCCTTAGACTGTTACCCCTGGTTCTGGACTTCCCCAACATTGGGAACATTCTTCCTGCATCTAACCTGTCTAACCCCGTCAGAATTTTATATGTTTCTATGAGGTCCCCTCTCATTCTTCTGAACTCCAGTGAATACAAGCCCAGTTGATCCAGTCTTTCTTGAAAGGTCAGTCCCGACATCCCGGGAATCAGTCTGGTGAACCTTCGCTGCACTCCCTCAATAGCAAGAATGTCCTTCCTCAGGTTAGGAGACCAAAACTGTACACAATACTCCAGGTGTGGCCTCACCAATGCCCTGTACAACTGTAGCAACACCTCCCTGCCCCTGTACTCAAATCCCCTTGCTATGAAGGCCAACATGCCGTTTGCTTTCTTAACCGCCTGCTGCACCTAGATGCCAACCTTCAATGACTGATGTACCATGACACCCAGGTCTCTTTGCACCTCCCCTTTTCCTAATCTGTCACCATTCAGATAATAGTCTGTCTCTCTGTTTTTACCACCAAAGTGGATAACCTCACATTTATCCACATTATACTTCATCTGCCATGCATTTGCCCACTCACCTAACCTATCCAAGTCGCTCTGCAGCCTCACAGCATCCTCCTCGCAGCTCACACTGCCACCCAACTTAGTGTCATCCGCAAATTTGGAGATACTACATTTAATCCCCTCATCTAAATCATTAATGTACAGTGTAAACAGCTGGGGCCCCAGCACAGAACCTTGCGGTACCCCACAAGTCACTGCCTGCCATTCTGAAAAGTACCCATTTACTCCTACTCTTTGCTTCCTGTCTGACAACCAGTTCTCAATGTATTCTGAATAACATTGAGTGAGATATCCCAGTGTATTCTGAATGATAGAACAGTGAGTGAGATATCCCAGTGTATTCTGAATGATAGAACAGTGAGTGAGATACCCCAGTGTATTCTGAATAACAGTGAGTGAGATATCCCAGTGTATTCTGAATGATAGAACAGTGATTGAGATACCCAATGTATTCTGAAGAACAGTGAGTGAGATATCCCAATGATTTCTTAATTATATAACAGTGAGTGAGATATCCCAGTGTATTCTGAATTATAGAACAATGAGTGAGATACCCCAGTGTATTCTGAATAACAGTGAGTGAGATATCCCAGTGTATTCTGAATTATAGAAGAATGGGTGAGATTTCCCAGTGTATTCTGAATTATAGAACAATTAGTGAGATACTCCAGTGTATTCTTAATTATGGAACAGTGAGTGAGATACCCCAGTGTATTCTGAATTATAGAACAGTGAGTTAGATACCTCAGTGTATTCTGAATTATAGAACAATGAGTGACATAACCCAGTGTATTCTGAATAACATTGAGTGAGATATCCCAGCGTATTATGAATGATAGAACACTGAGTGAGATATCCCAGTGTATTCTGAATGATAGAACAGTGATTGAGATACCCCAGTGTATTCTGAACAACAGTGAGTGAGATACCCCAGTGTATTCTGAATTACAGAACAGTGAGTGAGATACACCAGTGTATTCTGAATTATAGAACAGCGAGTGAGATACCCCAGTGTATTCTGAATTATAGAACAGTGAGTAGATTCCCCAGTGTATTCTGAATGATAGAACAGTGAGTGAGATACCCCAGTGTATTCTGAATGATAGAACAGTGAGTGAGATACCCCAGTGTATTCTGAATAACAGTGAGTGAGATACCCCAGTGTATTCTGAATAACAGTGAGTCAGATACCCCAGTGTATTCTGAATTATAGAACAGTGAGTGGGATACCTCAGTGTATTCTGAATTATAGAACAGTGAGTAGATATCCCAGTGTATTCTGAATTATAGAACAGTGAGTGAGATACCCCAGTATATTCTGAATTATAGAACAGTGAGCAGAGACCCCAGAGTATTCTGAATTTTAGCACTGTGAGTGAGATACCGCAATGTATTCTGAATTATAGAACAGTGAGTAGATATCCCAGTGTATTCTGAATTATAGAACAGTGAGTGAGATATCCCAGTGTATTCTGAATAACAGTGAGTGAGATATCCCAGTGTATTCTGAAATATAGAACAGTGAGTGAGATATCGCAGTGTATTCTGAATTATAGAACAGTGAGTGAGATACCCCAGTGTATTCTGAATTATAGAACAGTGAGTGAGATACCTCAGTGTATTCTGAATTATAGAACAATGAGTGAGATTTCCCAGTGTATTCTGAATGATAGAACAGTGAGTGAGATACCCCACTATATTCTGAATAACAGTGGGTGAGATACCCCAGTGTATTCTGATTAACAGTGAGTGAGATATCCCAGTGTATTCTGAATTATAGAACAGTGAGTGAGATACCCCAGTGTGTTCTGAATGATAGAACAGTGAGTGAGATAACCCAGTGTATTCTGAATGATAGAACAGTCAGTGAGATACCCGAGTATATTCTGAATTATAGAACAGTGAGCAGATACCCCAGTGTATTCTGAATTTTAGCACTGTGAGTGAGATTCCGCAGTATATTCTGAATTATAGAACAGTGAGTGAGATACCCCAGTGTTTCCTGAATTATAGAACAGTGAGTGAGATACCCCAGTGTATTCTGAATTATAGAACAGTGAGTGAGATACCCCAGTGTATTCTGAATTATAGAACAGTGAGTAGATACCCCAGTGTATTCTGAATGATAGAACAGTGAGTGAGATACCTCAGTGTATTCTGAATGATAGAACAGTGAGTGAGATACCCCAGTGTATTCTGAATAACAGTGAGTGAGATACCCCAGTGTATTCTGAATTATAGCACAGTGAGTGAGATACCCCAGTGTATTCTGAATTATAGAACAGTGAGTGAGATACCCCAGTGTATTCTGAATAACAGTGAGTCATATACCCCAGTTTATTCTGAATTATAGAACAGTGAGTGAGATACCTCAGTGTATTCTGAATTATAGAACAGTGAGTAGATATCCCAGTTTATACTGAATTATAGAACAGTGAGTGAGATATCCCAGTGTATTCTGAATTATAGAACAGTGATTGAGATACCCCAGTGTGTATTCTGAATAACATTGAGTCAGATATCCCAATATATTCTGAATTATAGAACAGTGAGTGTGATATCCCAGTGTATTCTTAATTATAGAACAATGAGTGAGATACCCCAGTGTATTCTGCACAACAGTGAGTGAGATATCCCAGTGTATTCTGAATTAATGGAACAGTGAGTGAGATATCGCAGTGTATTCTGAATTATAGAACAGTGAGTGAGATACCACAGTGTTTTCTGAATTATAGAATTGAGTGAGATACCCCAGTGTATTCTGAATTATAGAACAGTGAGTGAGATACCTCAGTGTATTCTGAATTATAGAACAATGAGTGAGATTTCCCAGTGTATTCTGAATTATAGAACAATTAGTGTGATACCTCAGTGTATTCTGAATTATGGAACAGTGAGTGAGATATCCCAGTGTATTCTGAATTATAGAACAATGAGTGAGATACCCAAGTGTATTCTGAATTATAGAATAATGGGTGAGATACACCAGTGTATTCTGTATAACATTGAGTGAGATATCCCAGTGTATTCTGAATGATATAACAGTGAGTGCGATATTCCAGTGTATTCTGAATGATAGAACAGTGAGTGAGATTTCCCAGTGTATTCTGAATTATAGAACAATTAGTGAGATACTCCAGTGTATTCTTAATTATGGAACAGTGAGTGAGATATCCCAGTTTATTCTGAATTATAGAACAATGAGTAAGATACCCCAGTGTATTCTGAATAACAGTGAGTGAGATATCCCAGTGTATTCTGAATGATAGAACAGTGATTGAGGTACCCAATGTATTCTGAATAACAGTGAGTGAGATATCCCAATGCATTCTGAATTATAGAACAGTGAGTCAGATATCCCAGTGTATTCTGAATTATAGAACAATGAGTGAGATACCGCAGTGTATTCTGAATAACAGTGAGTGAGATATCCCAGTGTATTCTGAATTATAGAACAATGAGTGAGATTTCCCAGTGTATTCTGAATTATAGAACAATTAGTGAGATACTCCAGTGTATTCTTAATTATGGAACAGTGAGTGAGATATCCCAGTTTATTCTGAATTATAGAACAATGAGTAAGATACACCAGTGTATTCTGAATTATAGAACAATGAGTGAGATACCCCAGTGTATTCTGAACAACATTGAGTGAGATATCCCAGCGTATTCTGAATGATAGAACAGTGAGTGAGATACCCCAGTGTATTCTGAATAACAGTGAGTGAGATATCCCAATGTATTCTGAATTATAGAACAGTGAGTGAGATATCCCAGTGTATTCTGAATTATAGAACAATTAGTGAGATACCCCAGTGTATTCTGCATAACAGTGAGTGAGATATCCCAGTGTATTCTGAATTAATGGAACAGTGAGTGAGATATCGCAGTGTATTCTGAATTATATAACAGTGAGTGAGATACCACAGTGTATTCTGAATTATATAAGTGAGTGAGATACCCCAGTGTATTCTGAATTATAGAACAGTGAGTGAGATACCTCAGTGTATTCTGAATTATAGAACAATGAGTGAGATTTCCCAGTGTATTCTGAATTATAGAACAATTAGTGTGATACCCCAGTGTATTCTGAATTATTGAACAGTGAGTGAGATATCCCAGTGTATTCTGAATTATAGAACAATGAGCGAGATACCCAAGTGTATTCTGAATTATAGAACAATAGGTGAGATACACCAGTGTATTCTGAATAACATTGAGTGAGATATCCCAGTGTAATCTGAATGATAGAACAGTGAGTGAGATATCCCAGTGTATTCTGAATGATAGAACAGTGAGTGAGATACCCCAGTGTATTCTGAATAACAGTGAGTGAGATATCCCAGTGTATTCTGAATGATAGCACAGTGATTGAGATACCCAATGTATTCTGAATTATAGAACAATGAGTGAGATACCCCAGTGTATTCTGAATAACAGTGAGTGAGATATCCCAGTGTATTCTGAATTATAGAACAATGAGTGAGATTTCCCAGTGTATTCTGAATTATAGAACAATTAGTGAGATACTCCAGTGTATTCTTAATTATGGAACAGTGAATGAGATACCCCAGTGTATTCTGAATTATAGAACAGTGAGTGAGATACCTCAGTGTATTCTGAATTATAGAACAGTGAGTAGATATCCCAGTTTATACTGAATTATAGAACAGTGAGTGAGATATCCCAGTGTATTCTGAATTATAGAACAGTGATTGAGATACCCCAGTGTGTATTCTGAATAACATTGATTCAGATATCCCAATGTATTCTGAATTATAGAACAATGAGTGAGATACCCCAGTGTATTCTGCACAACAGTGAGTGAGATATCCCAGTGTATTCTGAATTAATGGAACAGTGAGTGAGATATCGCAGTGTATTCTGAATTATAGAACAGTGAGTGAGATACCACAGTGTATTCTGAATTATAGAATTCAGTGAGATACCCCAGTGTATTCTGAATTATAGAACAGTGAGTGAGATATCTCAGTGTATTCTGAATTATAGAACAATGAGTGAGATTTCCCAGTGTATTCTGAATTATAGAACAATTAGTGTGATACCTCAGTGTATTCTGAATTATGGAACAGTGAGTGAGATATCCCAGTGTATTCTGAATTATAGAACAGTGAATGAGATACCTCAGTGTATTCTGAATTATAGAACAATGGGTGAGATACACCAGTGTATTCTGTATAACATTGAGTGAGATATCCCAGTGTATTATGAATGATATAACAGTGAGTGCGATATCCCAGTGTATTCTGAATGATAGAACAGTGAGTGAGATTTCCCAGTGTATTCTGAATTATAGAACAATTAGTGAGATACTCCAGTGTATTCTTAACTATGGAACAGTGAGTGAGATATCCCAGTTTATTCTGAATTATAGAACAATGAGTAAGATACCCCAGTGTATTCTGAATAACAGTGAGTGAGATATCCCAGTGTATTTTGAATGATAGAACAGTGATTGAGATACCCAATGTATTCTGAATAACAGTGAGTGAGATATCCCAATGCATTCTGAATTATAGAACAGTGAGTCAGATATCCCAGTGTATTCTGAATTATAGAACAATGAGTGAGATACCCCAGTGTATTCTGAATAACAGTGAGTGAGATATCCCAGTGTATTCTGAATTATAGAACAATGAGTGAGATTTCCCAGTGTATTCTGAATTATAGAACAATTAGTGAGATACTCCAGTGTATTCTTAGTTATGGAACAGTGAGTGAGATACCCCAGTGTATTCTGAATTATAGAACAGTGAGTGAGATACCTCAGTGTATTCTGAATTATAGAACAATGAGTGAGATTTCCCAGTGTATTCTGAATTATAGAACAATTAGTGAGATACTCCAGTGTATTCTTAATTATGGAACAGTGAGTGAGATATCCCAGTTTATTCTGAATTATAGAACAATGAGTAAGATACCCCAGTGTATTCTGAATTATAGAACAATGAGTGAGATATTTCAGTGTATTCTGAATAACATTGAGTGAGATATCCCAGCGTATTCTGAATGATAGAACAGTGAGTGAGATATCCCAGTGTATTCTGAATGATAGAACAGTGAGTGAGATACCCCAGTGTATTCTGAATAACAGTGAGTGAGATATCCCAATGTATTCTGAATTATAGAACAGTGAGTGAGATATCCCAGTGTATTCTGAATTATAGAACAATGAGTGAGATACCCCAGTGTATTCTGCATAACAGTGAGTGAGATATCCCAGTGTATTCTGAATTAATGGAACAGTGAGTGAGATATCGCAGTGTATTCTGAATTATATAACAGTGAGTGAGATACCACAGTGTATTCTGAATTATATAAGTGAGTGAGATACCCCAGTGTATTCTGAATTATAGAACAGTGAGTGAGATACCTCAGTGTATTCTGAATTATAGAACAATGAGTGAGATTTCCCAGTGTATTCTGAATTATAGAACAATTAGTGTGATACCCCAGTGTATTCTGAATTATTGAACAGTGAGTGAGATATCCCAGTGTATTCTGAATTATAGAACAATGAGTGAGATACCCAAGTGTATTCTGAATTATAGAAGAATGGGTGAGATACACCAGTGTATTCTGAATAACATTGAGTGAGATATCCCAGTGTATTCTGAATGATAGAACAGTGAGTGAGATATCCCAGTGTATTCTGAATGATAGAACAGTGAGTGAGATACCCCAGTGTATTCTGAATAACAGTGAGTGAGATATCCCAGTTTATTCTGAATGATAGAACAGTGATTGAGATACCCAATGTATTCTGAATTATAGAACAATGAGTGAGATACCCCAGTGTATTCTGAATAACAGTGAGTGAGATATCCCAGTGTATTCTGAATTATAGAACAATGAGTGAGATTTCCCAGTGTATTCTGAATTATAGAACAATTAGTGAGATACTCCAGTGTATTCTTAATTATGGAACAGTGAATGAGATACCCCAGTGTATTCTGAATTATAGAACAGTGAGTGAGATTCCTCAGTGTATTCTGAATTATAGAACAATGAGTGAGATTTCCCAGTGTATTTTGAATTATAGAACAATTAGTGAGATACTCCAGTGTATTCTTAATTATGGAACAGTGAGTGAGATATCCCAGTGTATTCTGAATTATTGAACAATGAGTAAGATACCCCAGTTTATTCTGAATAACATTGAGTGAGATATCCCAGCGTATTCTGAATGATAGAACAGTGAGTGAGATATCCCAGTGTATTCTGAATGATAGAACAGTGAGTGAGATACCCCAGTGTATTCTGAATAACAGTGAGTGAGATATCCCAGTGTATTCTGAATGATAGAACAGTGATTGAGATATCCCAGTGTATTCTGAATTATAGAACAATGAGTGAGATACCCCAGTGTATTCTGCATAACAGTGAGTGAGATATCCCAGTGTATTCTGAATTAATGGAACAGTGAGTGAGATATCGCAGTGTATTCTGAATTATAGAACAGTGAGTGAGATACCACAATGTATTCTGAATTATAGAAGTGAGTGAGATACCCCAGTGTATTCTGAATTATAGAACAGTGAGTGAGATACCTCAGTGTATTCTGAATTATAGAACAATGAGTGAGATTTCCCAGTGTATTCTGAATTATAGAACAATTAATGTGATACCCCAGTGGATTCTGAATTATGGAACAGTGAGTGAGATATCCCAGTGTATTCTGGATTATAGAACAATGAGTGAGATACCCAAGTGTGTTCTGAATTATAGAACAATGGGTGAGATACACCAGTGTATTCTGAATAACATTGAGTGAGATATCCCAGTGTATTCTGAATGATAGAACAGTGAGTGAGATATCCCAGTGTATTCTGAATCATAGAACAGTGAGTGAGATACCCAAGTGTATTCTGAATTATAGAACAATGGGTGAGATACACCAGTGTATTCTGAATAACATTGAGTGAGATATCCCAGTGTATTCTGAATGATAGAACAGTGAGTGAGATATCCCAGTGTATTCTGAATCATAGAACAGTGAGTGAGATACCCCAATGTATTCTGAATAACAGTGAGTGAGATAACCCAGTGTATTCTGAATGATAGAACAGTGATTGAGATACCTCAGTGTATTCTGAATTATAGAACAGTGAGTAGATATGCCAGTGTATTCTGAATTATGGAACAGTGAGTGAGATATCCCAGTTTATTCTGAATTATAGAACAATGAGTAAGATACACCAGTGTATTCTGAATTATAGAACAATGAGTGAGATACCCCAGTGTATTCTGAATAACATTGAGTGAGATATCCCAGCGTATTCTGAATGATAGAACAGTGAGTGAGATATCCCAGTGTATTATGAATGATAGAACAGTGAGTGAGATACCCCAGTGTATTCTGAATAACAGTGAGTGAGATATCCCAATGTATTCTGAATTATAGAACAGAGTGAGATATCCCAGTGTATTCTGAATTATAGAACAATTAGTGAGATACCCCAGTGTATTCTGCATAACAGTGAGTGAGATATCCCAGTGTATTCTGAATTAATGGAACAGTGAGTGAGATATTGCAGTGTATTCTGAATTATATAACAGTGAGTGAGATACCACAGTGTATTCTGAATTATATAAGTGAGTGAGATACCCCAGTGTATTCTGAATTATAGAACAGTGAGTGAGATACCTCAGTGTATTCTGAATTATAGAACAATGAGTGAGATTTCCCAGTGTATTCTGAATTATAGAACAATTAGTGTGATACCCCAGTGTATTCTGAATTATTGAACAGTGAGTGAGATATCCCAGTGTATTCTGAATTATAGAACAATGAGTGAGATACCCAAGTGTATTCTGAATTATAGAACAATGGGTGAGATACACCAGTGTATTCTGAATAACATTGAGTGAGATATCCCAGTGTATTCTGAATGATAGAACAGTGAGTGAGATATCCCAGTGTATTCTGAATGATAGAACAGTGAGTGAGATACCCCAGTGTATTCTGAATAACAGTGAGTGAGATATCCCAGTGTATTCTGAATGATAGCACAGTGATTGAGATACCCAATGTATTCTGAATTATAGAACAATGAGTGAGATACCCCAGTGTATTCTGAATAACAGTGAGTGAGATATCCCAGTGTATTCTGAATTATAGAACAATGAGTGAGATTTCCCAGTGTATTCTGAATTATAGAACAATTAGTGAGATACTCCAGTGTATTCTTAATTATGGAACAGTGAATGAGATACCCCAGTGTATTCTGAATTATAGAACAGTGAGTGAGATGCCTCAGTGTATTCTGAATTATAGAACAGTGAGTAGATATCCCAGTTTATACTGAATTATAGAACAGTGAGTGAGATATCCCAGTGTATTCTCAATTATAGAACAGTGATTGAGATACCCCAGTGTGTATTCTGAATAACATTGAGTCAGATATCCTAATGTATTCTGAATTATAGAACAGTGAGTGTGATATACCAGTGTATTCTGAATTATAGAACAATGAGTGAGATACCCCAGTGTATTCTGCACAACAGTGAGTGAGATATCCCAGTGTATTCTGAATTAATGGAACAGTGAGTGAGATATCGCAGTGTATTCTCAATTATAGAACAGTGAGTGAGATACCACAGTGTATTCTGAATTATAGAATTGAGTGAGATACCCCAGTGTATTCTGAATTATAGAACAGTGAGTGAGATATCTCAGTGTATTCTGAATTATAGAACAGTGAGTGAGATACCACAGTGTATTCTGAATTATAGAAGTGAGTGAGATACCCCAGTGTATTCTGAATTATAGAACAGTGAGTGAGATATCCCAGTGTATTCTGAATTATAGAACAGTGAGTGAGATACCTCAGTGTATTCTGAATTATAGAACAATGGGTGAGATACACCAGTGTATTCTGTATAACATTGAGTGAGATATCCCAGTGTATTATGAATGATATAACAGTGAGTGCGATATCCCAGTGTATTCTGAATGATAGAACAGTGAGTGAGATTTCCCAGTGTATTCTGAATTATAGAACAATTAGTGAGATACTCCAGTGTATTCTTAACTATGGAACAGTGAGTGAGATATCCCAGTTTATTCTGAATTATAGAACAATGAGTAAGATACCCCAGTGTATTCTGAATAACAGTGAGTGAGATATCCCAGTGTATTTTGAATGATAGAACAGTGATTGAGATACCCAATGTATTCTGAATAACAGTGAGTGAGATATCCCAATGCATTCTGAATTATAGAACAGTGAGTCAGATATCCCAGTGTATTCTGAATTATAGAACAATGAGTGAGATACCCCAGTGTATTCTGAATAACAGTGAGTGAGATATCCCAGTGTATTCTGAATTATAGAACAATGAGTGAGATTTCCCAGTGTATTCTGAATTATAGAACAATTAGTGAGATACTCCAGTGTATTCTTAGTTATGGAACAGTGAGTGAGATACCCCAGTGTATTCTGAATTATAGAACAGTGAGTGAGATACCTCAGTGTATTCTGAATTATAGAACAATGAGTGAGATTTCCCAGTGTATTCTGAATTATAGAACAATTAGTGAGATACTCCAGTGTATTCTTAATTATGGAACAGTGAGTGAGATATCCCAGTTTATTCTGAATTATAGAACAATGAGTAAGATACCCCAGTGTATTCTGAATTATAGAACAATGAGTGAGATATTTCAGTGTATTCTGAATAACATTGAGTGAGATATCCCAGCGTATTCTGAATGATAGAACAGTGAGTGAGATATCCCAGTGTATTCTGAATGATAGAACAGTGAGTGAGATACCCCAGTGTATTCTGAATAACAGTGAGTGAGATATCCCAATGTATTCTGAATTATAGAACAGTGAGTGAGATATCCCAGTGTATTCTGAATTGTAGAACAATGAGTGAGATACCCCAGTGTATTCTGCATAACAGTGAGTGAGATATCCCAGTGTATTCTGAATTAATGGAACAGTGAGTGAGATATCGCAGTGTATTCTGAATTATATAACAGTGAGTGAGATACCACAGTGTATTCTGAATTATATAAGTGAGTGAGATACCCCAGTGTATTCTGAATTATAGAACAGTGAGTGAGATACCTCAGTGTATTCTGAATTATAGAACAATGAGTGAGATTTCCCAGTGTATTCTGAATTATAGAACAGTTAGTGTGATACCCCAGTGTATTCTGAATTATTGAACAGTGAGTGAGATATCCCAGTGTATTCTGAATTATAGAACAATCAGTGAGATACCCAAGTGTATTCTGAATTATAGAAGAATGGGTGAGATACACCAGTGTATTCTGAATAACATTGAGTGAGATATCCCAGTGTATTCTGAATGATAGAACAGTGAGTGAGATATCCCAGTGTATTCTGAATGATAGAACAGTGAGTGAGATACCCCAGTGTATTCTGAATAACAGTGAGTGAGATATCCCAGTTTATTCTGAATGATAGAACAGTGATTGAGATACCCAATGTATTCTGAATTATAGAACAATGAGTGAGATACCCCAGTGTATTCTGAATAACAGTGAGTGAGATATCCCAGTGTATTCTGAATTATAGAACAATGAGTGAGATTTCCCAGTGTATTCTGAATTATAGAACAATTAGTGAGATACTCCAGTGTATTCTTAATTATGGAACAGTGAATGAGATACCCCAGTGTATTCTGAATTATAGAACAGTGAGTGAGATACCTCAGTGTATTCTGAATTATAGAACAATGAGTGAGATTTCCCAGTGTATTTTGAATTATAGAACAATTAGTGAGATACTCCAGTGTATTCTTAATTATGGAACAGTGAGTGAGATATCCCAGTGTATTCTGAATTATTGAACAATGAGTAAGATACCCCAGTTTATTCTGAATAACATTGAGTGAGATATCCCAGCGTATTCTGAATGATAGAACAGTGAGTGAGATATCCCAGTGTATTCTGAATGATAGAACAGTGAGTGAGATACCCCAGTGTATTCTGAATAACAGTGAGTGAGATATCCCAGTGTATTCTGAATGATAGAACAGTGATTGAGATATCCCAGTGTATTCTGAATTATAGAACAATGAGTGAGATACCCCAGTGTATTCTGCATAACAGTGAGTGAGATATCCCAGTGTATTCTGAATTAATGGAACAGTGAGTGAGATATCGCAGTGTATTCTGAATTATAGAACAGTGAGTGAGATACCACAATGTATTCTGAATTATAGAAGTGAGTGAGATACCCCAGTGTATTCTGAATTATAGAACAGTGAGTGAGATACCTCAGTGTATTCTGAATTATAGAACAATGAGTGAGATTTCCCAGTGTATTCTGAATTATAGAACAATTAATGTGATACCCCAGTGGATTCTGAATTATGGAACAGTGAGTGAGATATCCCAGTGTATTCTGGATTATAGAACAATGAGTGAGATACCCAAGTGTGTTCTGAATTATAGAACAATGGGTGAGATACACCAGTGTATTCTGAATAACATTGAGTGAGATATCCCAGTGTATTCTGAATGATAGAACAGTGAGTGAGATATCCCAGTGTATTCTGAATCATAGAACAGTGAGTGAGATACCCAAGTGTATTCTGAATTATAGAACAATGGGTGAGATACACCAGTGTATTCTGAATAACATTGAGTGAGATATCCCAGTGTATTCTGAATGATAGAACAGTGAGTGAGATATCCCAGTGTATTCTGAATCATAGAACAGTGAGTGAGATACCCCAATGTATTCTGAATAACAGTGAGTGAGATATCCCAGTGTATTCTGAATGATAGAACAGTGATTGAGATACCTCAGTGTATTCTGAATTATAGAACAGTGAGTAGATATGCCAGTGTATTCTGAATTATGGAACAGTGAGTGAGATATCCCAGTTTATTCTGAATTATAGAACAATGAGTAAGATACACCAGTGTATTCTGAATTATAGAACAATGAGTGAGATACCCCAGTGTATTCTGAATAACATTGAGTGAGATATCCCAGCGTATTCTGAATGATAGAACAGTGAGTGAGATATCCCAGTGTATTATGAATGATAGAACAGTGAGTGAGATACCCCAGTGTATTCTGAATAACAGTGAGTGAGATAACCCAATGTATTCTGAATTATAGAACAGAGTGAGATATCCCAGTGTATTCTGAATTATAGAACAATTAGTGAGATACCCCAGTGTATTCTGCATAACAGTGAGTGAGATATCCCAGTGTATTCTGAATTAATGGAACAGTGAGTGAGATATTGCAGTGTATTCTGAATTATATAACAGTGAGTGAGATACCACAGTGTATTCTGAATTATATAAGTGAGTGAGATACCCCAGTGTATTCTGAATTATAGAAGAGTGAGTGAGATACCTCAGTGTATTCTGAATTATAGAACAATGAGTGAGATTTCCCAGTGTATTCTGAATTATAGAACAATTAGTGTGATACCCCAGTGTATTCTGAATTATTGAACAGTGAGTGAGATATCCCAGTGTATTCTGAATTATAGAACAATGAGTGAGATACCCAAGTGTATTCTGAATAATAGAACAATGGGTGAGATACACCAGTGTATTCTGAATAACATTGAGTGAGATATCCCAGTGTATTCTGAATGATAGAACAGTGAGTGAGATATCCCAGTGTATTCTGAATGATAGAACAGTGAGTGAGATACCCCAGTGTATTCTGAATAACAGTGAGTGAGATATCCCAGTGTATTCTGAATGATAGCACAGTGATTGAGATACCCAATGTATTCTGAATTATAGAACAATGAGTGAGATACCCCAGTGTATTCTGAATAACAGTGAGTGAGATATCCCAGTGTATTCTGAATTATAGAACAATGAGTGAGATTTCCCAGTGTATTCTGAATTATAGAACAATTAGTGAGATACTCCAGTGTATTCTTAATTATGGAACAGTGAATGAGATACCCCAGTGTATTCTGAATTATAGAACAGTGAGTGAGATGCCTCAGTGTATTCTGAATTATAGAACAGTGAGTAGATATCCCAGTTTATACTGAATTATAGAACAGTGAGTGAGATATCCCAGTGTATTCTGAATTATAGAACAGTGATTGAGATACCCCAGTGTGTATTCTGAATAACATTGAGTCAGATATCCTAATGTATTCTGAATTATAGAACAGTGAGTGTGATATACCAGTGTATTCTGAATTATAGAACAATGAGTGAGATACCCCAGTGTATTCTGCACAACAGTGAGTGAGATATCCCAGTGTATTCTGAATTAATGGAACAGTGAGTGAGATATCGCAGTGTATTCTCAATTATAGAACAGTGAGTGAGATACCACAGTGTATTCTGAATTATAGAATTGAGTGAGATACCCCAGTGTATTCTGAATTATAGAACAGTGAGTGAGATATCTCAGTGTATTCTGAATTATAGAACAATGAGTGAGATTTCCCAGTGTATTCTGAATTATAGAACAATTAGTGTGATACCTCAGTGTATTCTGAATTATGGAACAGTGAGTGAGATATCCCAGTGTATTCTGAATTATAGAACAGTGAGTGAGATACCTCAGTGTATTCTGAATTATAGAACAATGGGTGAGATACACCAGTGTATTCTGTATAACATTGAGTGAGATATCCCAGTGTATTATGAATGATATAACAGTGAGTGCGATATCCCAGTGTATTCTGAATGATAGAACAGTGAGTGAGATTTCCCAGTGTATTCTGAATTATAGAACAATTAGTGAGATACTCCAGTGTATTCTTAACTATGGAACAGTGAGTGAGATATCCCAGTTTATTCTGAATTATAGAACAATGAGTAAGATACCCCAGTGTATTCTGAATAACAGTGAGTGAGATATCCCAGTGTATTTTGAATGATAGAACAGTGATTGAGATACCCAATGTATTCTGAATAACAGTGAGTGAGATATCCCAATGCATTCTGAATTATAGAACAGTGAGTCAGATATCCCAGTGTATTCTGAATTATAGAACAATGAGTGAGATACCCCAGTGTATTCTGAATAACAGTGAGTGAGATATCCCAGTGTATTCTGAATTATAGAACAATGAGTGAGATTTCCCAGTGTATTCTGAATTATAGAACAATTAGTGAGATACTCCAGTGTATTCTTAATTATGGAACAGTGAGTGAGATACCCCAGTGTATTCTGAATTATAGAACAGTGAGTGAGATACCTCAGTGTATTCTGAATTATAGAACAATGAGTGAGATTTCCCAGTGTATTCTGAATTATAGAACAATTAGTGAGATACTCCAGTGTATTCTTAATTATGGAACAGTGAGTGAGATATCCCAGTTTATTCTGAATTATAGAACAATGAGTAAGTTACCCCAGTGTATTCTGAATTATAGAACAATGAGTGAGATACCCCAGTGTATTCTGAATAACATTGAGTGAGATATCCCAGCGTATTCTGAATGATAGAACAGTGAGTGAGATATCCCAGTGTATTCTGAATGATAGAACAGTGAGTGAGATACCCCAGTGTATTCTGAATTATGGAACAGTGAGTGAGATATCCCAGTGTATTCTGGATTATAGAACAATGAGTGAGATACCCAAGTGTATTCTGAATTATAGAACAATGGGTGAGATACACCAGTGTATTCTGAATAACATTGAGTGAGATATCCCAGTGTATTCTGAATGATAGAACAGTGAGTGAGATATCCCAGTGTATTCTGAATCATAGAACAGTGAGTGAGATACCCAAGTGTATTCTGAATTATAGAACAATGGGTGAGATACACCAGTGTATTCTGAATAACATTGAGTGAGATATCCCAGTGTATTCTGAATGATAGAACAGTGAGTGAGATATCCCAGTGTATTCTGAATCATAGAACAGTGAGTGAGATACCCCAATGTATTCTGAATAACAGTGAGTGAGATAACCCAGTGTATTCTGAATGATAGAACAGTGATTGAGATACCTCAGTGTATTCTGAATTATAGAACAGTGAGTAGATATGCCAGTGTATTCTGAATTATGGAACAGTGAGTGAGATATCCCAGTTTATTCTGAATTATAGAACAATGAGTAAGATACACCAGTGTATTCTGAATTATAGAACAATGAGTGAGATACCCCAGTGTATTCTGAATAACATTGAGTGAGATATCCCAGCGTATTCTGAATGATAGAACAGTGAGTGAGATATCCCAGTGTATTATGAATGATAGAACAGTGAGTGAGATACCCCAGTGTATTCTGAATAACAGTGAGTGAGATATCCCAATGTATTCTGAATTATAGAACAGAGTGAGATATCCCAGTGTATTCTGAATTATAGAACAATTAGTGAGATACCCCAGTGTATTCTGCATAACAGTGAGTGAGATATCCCAGTGTATTCTGAATTAATGGAACAGTGAGTGAGATATCGCAGTGTATTCTGAATTATATAACAGTGAGTGAGATACCACAGTGTATTCTGAATTATATAAGTGAGTGAGATACCCCAGTGTATTCTGAATTATAGAACAGTGAGTGAGATACCTCAGTGTATTCTGAATTATAGAACAATGAGTGAGATTTCCCAGTGTATTCTGAATTATAGAACAATTAGTGTGATACCCCAGTGTATTCTGAATTATTGAACAGTGAGTGAGATATCCCAGTGTATTCTGAATTATAGAACAATGAGTGAGATACCCAAGTGTATTCTGAATTATAGAACAATGGGTGAGATACACCAGTGTATTCTGAATACCATTGAGTGAGATATCCCAGTGTATTCTGAATGATAGAACAGTGAGTGAGATATCCCAGTGTATTCTGAATGATAGAACAGTGAGTGAGATACCCCAGTGTATTCTGAATAACAGTGAGTGAGATATCCCAGTGTATTCTGAATGATAGCACAGTGATTGAGATACCCAATGTATTCTGAATTATAGAACAATGAGTGAGATACCCCAGTGTATTCTGAATAACAGTGAGTGAGATATCCAAGTGTATTCTGAATTATAGAACAATGAGTGAGATTTCCCAGTGTATTCTGAATTATAGAACAATTAGTGAGATACTCCAGTGTATTCTTAATTATGGAACAGTGAATGAGATACCCCAGTGTATTCTGAATTATAGAACAGTGAGTGAGATGCCTCAGTGTATTCTGAATTATAGAACAGTGAGTAGATATCCCAGTTTATACTGAATTATAGAACAGTGAGTGAGATATCCCAGTGTATTCTGAATTATAGAACAGTGATTGAGATACCCCAGTGTGTATTCTGAATAACATTGAGTCAGATATCCCAATGTATTCTGAATTATAGAACAGTGAGTGTGATATCCCAGTGTATTCTGAATTATAGAACAATGAGTGAGATACCCCAGTGTATTCTGCACAACAGTGTGAGATATCCCAGTGTATTCTGAATTAATGGAACAGTGAGTGAGATATCGCAGTGTATTCTCAATTATAGAACAGTGAGTGAGATACCACAGTGTATTCTGAATTATAGAATTGAGTGAGATACCCCAGTGTATTCTGAATTATAGAACAGTGAGTGAGATATCTCAGTGTATTCTGAATTATAGAACAATGAGTGAGATTTCCCAGTGTATTCTGAATTATAGAACAATTAGTGTGATACCTCAGTGTATTCTGAATTATGGAACAGTGAGTGAGATATCCCAGTGTATTCTGAATTATAGAACAGTGAGTGAGATACCTCAGTGTATTCTGAATTATAGAACAATGGGTGAGATACACCAGTGTATTCTGTATAACATTGAGTGAGATATCCCAGTGTATTATGAATGATATAACAGTGAGTGCGATATCCCAGTGTATTCTGAATGATAGAACAGTGAGTGAGATTTCCCAGTGTATTCTGAATTATAGAACAATTAGTGAGATACTCCAGTGTATTCTTAACTATGGAACAGTGAGTGAGATATCCCAGTTTATTCTGAATTATAGAACAATGAGTAAGATACCCCAGTGTATTCTGAATAACAGTGAGTGAGATATCCCAGTGTATTTTGAATGATAGAACAGTGATTGAGATACCCAATGTATTCTGAATAACAGTGAGTGAGATACCCCAATGCATTCTGAATTATAGAACAGTGAGTCAGATATCCCAGTGTATTCTGAATTATAGAACAATGAGTGAGATACCCCAGTGTATTCTGAATAACAGTGAGTGAGATATCCCAGTGTATTCTGAATTATAGAACAATGAGTGAGATTTCCCAGTGTATTCTGAATTATAGAACAATTAGTGAGATACTCCAGTGTATTCTTAATTATGGAACAGTGAGTGAGATACCCCAGTGTATTCTGAATTATAGAACAGTGAGTGAGATACCTCAGTGTATTCTGAATTATAGAACAATGAGTGAGATTTCCCAGTGTATTCTGAATTATAGAACAATTAGTGAGATACTCCAGTGTATTCTTAATTATGGAACAGTGAGTGAGATATCCCAGTTTATTCTGAATTATAGAACAATGAGTAAGTTACCCCAGTGTATTCTGAATTATAGAACAATGAGTGAGATACCCCAGTGTATTCTGAATAACATTGAGTGAGATATCCCAGCGTATTCTGAATGATAGAACAGTGAGTGAGATATCCCAGTGTATTCTGAATGATAGAACAGTGAGTGAGATACCCCAGTGTATTCTGAATTATGGAACAGTGAGTGAGATATCCCAGTGTATTCTGGATTATAGAACAATGAGTGAGATACCCAAGTGTATTCTGAATTATAGAACAATGGGTGAGATACACCAGTGTATTCTGAATAACATTGAGTGAGATATCCCAGTGTATTCTGAATGATAGAACAGTGAGTGAGATATCCCAGTGTATTCTGAATCATAGAACAGTGAGTGAGATACCCAAGTGTATTCTGAATTATAGAACAATGGGTGAGATACACCAGTGTATTCTGAATAACATTGAGTGAGATATCCCAGTGTATTCTGAATGATAGAACAGTGAGTGAGATATCCCAGTGTATTCTGAATCATAGAACAGTGAGTGAGATACCCCAATGTATTCTGAATAACAGTGAGTGAGATAACCCAGTGTATTCTGAATGATAGAACAGTGATTGAGATACCTCAGTGTATTCTGAATTATAGAACAGTGAGTAGATATGCCAGTGTATTCTGAATTATGGAACAGTGAGTGAGATATCCCAGTTTATTCTGAATTATAGAACAATGAGTAAGATACACCAGTGTATTCTGAATTATAGAACAATGAGTGAGATACCCCAGTGTATTCTGAATAACATTGAGTGAGATATCCCAGCGTATTCTGAATGATAGAACAGTGAGTGAGATATCCCAGTGTATTATGAATGATAGAACAGTGAGTGAGATACCCCAGTGTATTCTGAATAACAGTGAGTGAGATATCCCAATGTATTCTGAATTATAGAACAGAGTGAGATATCCCAGTGTATTCTGAATTATAGAACAATTAGTGAGATACCCCAGTGTATTCTGCATAACAGTGAGTGAGATATCCCAGTGTATTCTGAATTAATGGAACAGTGAGTGAGATATCGCAGTGTATTCTGAATTATATAACAGTGAGTGAGATACCACAGTGTATTCTGAATTATATAAGTGAGTGAGATACCCCAGTGTATTCTGAATTATAGAACAGTGAGTGAGATACCTCAGTGTATTCTGAATTATAGAACAATGAGTGAGATTTCCCAGTGTATTCTGAATTATAGAACAATTAGTGTGATACCCCAGTGTATTCTGAATTATTGAACAGTGAGTGAGATATCCCAGTGTATTCTGAATTATAGAACAATGAGTGAGATACCCAAGTGTATTCTGAATTATAGAACAATGGGTGAGATACACCAGTGTATTCTGAATACCATTGAGTGAGATATCCCAGTGTATTCTGAATGATAGAACAGTGAGTGAGATATCCCAGTGTATTCTGAATGATAGAACAGTGAGTGAGATACCCCAGTGTATTCTGAATAACAGTGAGTGAGATATCCCAGTGTATTCTGAATGATAGCACAGTGATTGAGATACCCAATGTATTCTGAATTATAGAACAATGAGTGAGATACCCCAGTGTATTCTGAATAACAGTGAGTGAGATATCCAAGTGTATTCTGAATTATAGAACAATGAGTGAGATTTCCCAGTGTATTCTGAATTATAGAACAATTAGTGAGATACTCCAGTGTATTCTTAATTATGGAACAGTGAATGAGATACCCCAGTGTATTCTGAATTATAGAACAGTGAGTGAGATGCCTCAGTGTATTCTGAATTATAGAACAGTGAGTAGATATCCCAGTTTATACTGAATTATAGAACAGTGAGTGAGATATCCCAGTGTATTCTGAATTATAGAACAGTGATTGAGATACCCCAGTGTGTATTCTGAATAACATTGAGTCAGATATCCCAATGTATTCTGAATTATAGAACAGTGAGTGTGATATCCCAGTGTATTCTGAATTATAGAACAATGAGTGAGATACCCCAGTGTATTCTGCACAACAGTGTGAGATATCCCAGTGTATTCTGAATTAATGGAACAGTGAGTGAGATATCGCAGTGTATTCTCAATTATAGAACAGTGAGTGAGATACCACAGTGTATTCTGAATTATAGAATTGAGTGAGATACCCCAGTGTATTCTGAATTATAGAACAGTGAGTGAGATATCTCAGTGTATTCTGAATTATAGAACAATGAGTGAGATTTCCCAGTGTATTCTGAATTATAGAACAATTAGTGTGATACCTCAGTGTATTCTGAATTATGGAACAGTGAGTGAGATATCCCAGTGTATTCTGAATTATAGAACAGTGAGTGAGATACCTCAGTGTATTCTGAATTATAGAACAATGGGTGAGATACACCAGTGTATTCTGTATAACATTGAGTGAGATATCCCAGTGTATTATGAATGATATAACAGTGAGTGCGATATCCCAGTGTATTCTGAATGATAGAACAGTGAGTGAGATTTCCCAGTGTATTCTGAATTATAGAACAATTAGTGAGATACTCCAGTGTATTCTTAACTATGGAACAGTGAGTGAGATATCCCAGTTTATTCTGAATTATAGAACAATGAGTAAGATACCCCAGTGTATTCTGAATAACAGTGAGTGAGATATCCCAGTGTATTTTGAATGATAGAACAGTGATTGAGATACCCAATGTATTCTGAATAACAGTGAGTGAGATACCCCAATGCATTCTGAATTATAGAACAGTGAGTCAGATATCCCAGTGTATTCTGAATTATAGAACAATGAGTGAGATACCCCAGTGTATTCTGAATAACAGTGAGTGAGATATCCCAGTGTATTCTGAATTATAGAACAATGAGTGAGATTTCCCAGTGTATTCTGAATTATAGAACAATTAGTGAGATACTCCAGTGTATTCTTAATTATGGAACAGTGAGTGAGATACCCCAGTGTATTCTGAATTATAGAACAGTGAGTGAGATACCTCAGTGTATTCTGAATTATAGAACAATGAGTGAGATTTCCCAGTGTATTCTGAATTATAGAACAATTAGTGAGATACTCCAGTGTATTCTTAATTATGGAACAGTGAGTGAGATATCCCAGTTTATTCTGAATTATAGAACAATGAGTAAGTTACCCCAGTGTATTCTGAATTATAGAACAATGAGTGAGATACCCCAGTGTATTCTGAATAACATTGAGTGAGATATCCCAGCGTATTCTGAATGATAGAACAGTGAGTGAGATATCCCAGTGTATTCTGAATGATAGAACAGTGAGTGAGATACCCCAGTGTATTCTGAATAACAGTGAGTGAGATATCCCAATGTATTCTGAATTATAGAACAGTGAGTGAGATATCCCAGTGTATTCTGAATTATAGAACAATGAGTGAGATACCCCAGTGTATTCTGCATAACAGTGAGTGAGATATCCCAGTGTATTCTGAATTAATGGAACAGTGAGTGAGATATCGCAGTGTATTCTGAATTATATAACAGTGAGTGAGATACCACAGTGTATTCTGAATTATATAAGTGAGTGAGATACCCCAGTGTATTCTGAATTATAGAACAGTGAGTGAGATACCTCAGTGTATTCTGAATTATAGAACAATCAGTGAGATTTCCCAGTGTATTCTGAATTATAGAACAATTAGTGTGATACCCCAGTGTATTCTGAATTATTGAACAGTGAGTGAGATATCCCAGTGTATTCTGAATTATAGAACAATGAGTGAGATACCCAAGTGTATTATGAATTATAGAACAATGGGTGAGATACACCAGTGTATTCTGAATAACATTGAGTGAGATATCCCAGTGTATTCTGAATGATAGAACAGTGAGTGAGATATCCCAGTGTATTCTGAATGATAGAACAGTGAGTGAGATACCCCAGTGTATTCTGAATAACAGTGAGTGAGATATCCCAGTGTATTCTGAATGATAGAACAGTGATTGAGATACCCAATGTATTCTGAATTATAGAACAATGAGTGAGATACCCCAGTGTATTCTGAATAACAGTGAGTGAGATATCCCAGTGTATTCTGAATTATAGAACAATGAGTGAGATTTCCCAGTGTATTCTGAATTATAGAACAATTAGTGAGATACTCCAGTGTATTCTTAATTATGGAACAGTGAATGAGATACCACAGTGTATTCTGAATTATAGAACAGTGAGTGAGATACCTCAGTGTATTCTGAATTATAGAACAATGAGTGAGATTTCCCAGTGTATTTTGAATTGTAGAACAATTAGTGAGATACTCCAGTGTATTCTTAATTATGGAACAGTGAGTGAGATATCCCAGTGTATTCTGAATTATAGAACAATGAGTAAGATACCCCAGTGTATTCTGAATTATAGAACAATGAGTGAGATACCCCAGTTTATTCTGAATAACATTGAGTGAGATATCCCAGCGTATTCTGAATGATAGAACAGTGAGTGAGATATCCCAGTGTATTCTGAATGATAGAACAGTGAGTGAGATACCCCAGTGTATTCTGAATAACAGTGAGTGAGATATCCCAGTGTATTCTGAATGATAGAACAGTGATTGAGATACCCCAGTGTATTCTGAATTATAGAACAATGAGTGAGATACCCCAGTGTATTCTGCATAACAGTGAGTGAGATATCCCAGTGTATTCTGAATTAATGGAACAGTGAGTGAGATATCGCAGTGTATTCTGAATTATAGAACAGTGAGTGAGATACCACAGTGTATTCTGAATTATAGAAGTGAGTGAGATACCCCAGTGTATTCTGAATTATAGAACAGTGAGTGAGATACCTCAGTGTATTCTGAATTATAGAACAATGAGTGAGATTTCCCAGTGTATTCTGAATTATAGAACAATTAGTGTGATACCCCAGTGTATTCTGAATTATGGAACAGTGAGTGAGATATCCCAGTGTATTCTGGATTATAGAACAATGAGTGAGATACCCAAGTGTATTTTGAATTATAGAACAATGGGTGAGATACACCAGTGTATTCTGAATAACATTGAGTGAGATATCCCAGTGTATTCTGAATGATAGAACAGTGAGTGAGATATCCCAGTGTATTCTGAATCATAGAACAGTGAGTGAGATACCCAAGTGTATTCTGAATTATAGAACAATGGGTGAGATACACCAGTGTATTCTGAATAACATTGAGTGAGATATCCCAGTGTATTCTGAATGATAGAACAGTGAGTGAGATATCCCAGTGTATTCTGAATCATAGAACAGTGAGTGAGATACCCCAATGTATTCTGAATAACAGTGAGTGAGATAACCCAGTGTATTCTGAATGATAGAACAGTGATTGAGATACCCAATGTATTCTGAATAACAGTGAGTGAGATATCCCAATGCATTCTGAATTATAGAACAGTGAGTGAGATATCCCAGTGTATTCTGAATTATAGAACAATGAGTGAGATTTCCCAGTGTATTCTGAATTATAGAACAATTAGTGAGATACTCCAGTATATTCTTAATTATGGAACAGTGAGTGAGATACCCCAGTGTATTCTGAATTACAGAACAGTGAGTGAGATACCTCAGTGTATTCTGAATTATAGAACAATGAGTGAGATTTCTTAGTGTATTCTGAATGATAGAACAATTAGTGAGATACTCCAGTGTATTCTTAATTATGGAACAGTGAGTGAGATATCCCAGTGTATTCTGAATTATAGAACAATGAGTAAGATACCCCAGTGTATTCTGAATTATAGAACAATGAGTGAGATACCCCAGTGTATTCTGAATTATGGAACAGTGAGTGAGATACCCCAGTGTATTCTGAATAACAGTGAGTGAGATATCCCAATGTATTCTGAATGATAGAACAGTGAGTGAGATATCCCAGTGTATTCTGAATGATAGAACAGTGAGTGAGATACCCCAGTGTATTCTGAATAACAGTGAGTTAGATATCCCAATGTATTCTGAATTATAGAACAGTGAGTGAGATATCCCAGTGTATTCTGAATTATAGAACAATGAGTGAGACACCCCAGTGTATTCTGCATAACAGTGAGTGAGATATCCTTGTGTATTCTGAATTAATGGAACAGTGAGTGAGATATCGCAGTGTATTCTGAATTATAGAACAGTGAGTGAGATAGCGCAGTGTATTCTGAATTATAAAAGTGAGTGAGATACCCCAGTGTATTCTGAATTATAGAACAGTGAGTGAGGTACCTCAGTGTATTCTGAATTATAGAACAATGAGTGAGATTTACCAGTGTATTCTGAATAACAGTGAGTGAGATATCCCAGTGTATTCTGAATGATAGAACAGTGATTGAGATACCCCAGTGTAATCTGAATAACAGTGAGTGAGATACCCCAGTGTATTGTGAATAACAGTGAGTGCGTTATCCCAGTGTATTCTGAATTATAGAACAATGAGTGAGATTTCCCAGTGTCTTCTGAATTATAGAACAATTAGTGTGATACCTCAGTGTATTCTCAATTATGGAACAGTGAGTGAGATATCCCAGTGTATTCTGAATTATAGAACAATGAGTGAGATACCCAAGTGTATTCTGAATTATAGAACAATGGGTGAGATACACCAGTGTATTCTGTATAACATTGAGTGAGATATCCCAGTGTATTCTGAATGATATAACAGTGAGTGAGATATCCCAGTGTATTCTGAATGATAGAACAGTGAGTGAGATACCCCAGTGTATTCTGAATAACAGTGAGTGAGATATACCAGTGTATTCTGTATGATAGAACAGTGATTGTGATACCCAATGTATTCTGAATAACAGTGAGTGAGATATCCCAATGCATTCTGAATTATAGAACAGTGAGTCAGATATCCCAGTGTATTCTGAATTATAGAACATTGAGTGAGATACCCCAGTGTATTCTGAATAACAGTGAGTGAGATATCCCAGTGTATTCTGAATTATAGAACAATGAGTGAGATTTCCCAGTGTATTCTGAATTATAGAACAATTAGTGTGATACTCCAGTGTATTCTTAATTATGGAACAGTGAGTGAGATACCCCAGTGTATTCTGAATTATAGAACAGTGAGTGAGATACCTCAGTGTATTCTGAATTATAGAACAATGAGTGAGATTTCCCAGTGTATTCTGAATTATAGAACAATTAGTGAGATACTCCAGTGTATTCTTAATTATGGAACAGTGAGTGAGATATCCCAGTGTATTCTGAATTATAGAACAATGAGTAAGATACCCCAGTGTATTCTGAATTATAGAACAATGAGTGAAATACCCCAGTGTATTCTGAATAACATTGAGTGAGATATCCCAGCGTATTCTGAATGATAGAACAGTGAGTGAGATATCCCAGTGTATTCTGAATGATAGAACAGTGAGTGAGATTTCCCAGTGTATTCTGAATTATAGAACAATTAGTGAGATACTCCAGTGTATTCTTAATTATGGAACAGTGAGTGAGATATCCCAGTTTATTCTGAATTATAGAACAATGAGTAAGATACCCCAGTGTATTCTGAATTATAGAACAATGAGTGAGATACCCCAGTGTATTCTGAATAACATTGAGTGAGATATCCCAGCGTATTCTGAATGATAGAACAGTGAGTGAGATATCCCAGTGTATTCTGAATGATAGAACAGTGAGTGAGATATCCCAATGTATTCTGAATTATAGAACAGTGAGTGAGATATCCCAGTGTATTCTGAATTATAGAACAATGAGTGAGATACCCCAGTGTATTCTGCATAACAGTGAGTGAGATATCCCAGTGTATTCTGAATTAATGGAACAGTGAGTGAGATACCACAGTGTATTCTGAATTATATAAGTGAGTGAGATACCCCAGTGTATTCTGAATTATAGAACAGTGAGTGAGATACCTCAGTGTATTCTGAATTATAGAACAATGAGTGAGATTTCCCAGTGTATTCTGAATTATAGAACAATTAGTGTGATACCCCAGTGTATTCTGAATTATTGAACAGTGAGTGAGATATCCCAGTGTATTCTGAATTATAGAACAATGAGTGAGATTTCCCAGTGTATTCTGAATTATAGAACAATTAGTGAGATACTCCAGTGTATTCTTAATTATGGAACAGTGAATGAGATACCCCAGTGTATTCTGAATTATAGAACAGTGAGTGAGATACCTCAGTGTATTCTGAATTATAGAACAATGAGTGAGATTTCCCAGCGTATTTTGAATTATAGAACAATTAGTGAGATACTCCAGTGTATTCTTAATTATGGAACAGTGAGTGAGATATCCCAGTGTATTCTGAATTATAGAACAATGAGTGAGATACCCCAGTGTATTCTGAATTATGGAACAGTGAGTGAGATACCCCAGTGTATTCTGAATAACAGTGAGTGAGATATCCCAATGTATTCTGAATGATAGAACAGTGAGTGAGATATCCCAGTGTATTCTGAATTATAGAACAATGAGTGAGATTTCCCAGTGTATTCTGAATTATAGAACAATTAGTGAGATACTCCAGTATATTCTTAATTATGGAACAGTGAGTGAGATACCCCAGTGTATTCTGAATTACAGAACAGTGAGTGAGATACCTCAGTGTATTCTGAATTATAGAACAATGAGTGAGATTTCTTAGTGTATTCTGAATGATAGAACAATTAGTGAGATACTCCAGTGTATTCTTAATTATGGAACAGTGAGTGAGATATCCCAGTGTATTCTGAATTATAGAACAATGAGTAAGATACCCCAGTGTATTCTGAATTATAGAACAATGAGTGAGATACCCCAGTGTATTCTGAATTATGGAACAGTGAGTGAGATACCCCAGTGTATTCTGAATAACAGTGAGTGAGATATCCCAATGTATTCTGAATGATAGAACAGTGAGTGAGATATCCCAGTGTATTCTGAATGATAGAACAGTGAGTGAGATACCCCAGTGTATTCTGAATAACAGTGAGTGAGATATCCCAGTGTATTCTGAATTATAGAACAATGAGTGAGACACCCCAGAGTATTCTGCATAACAGTGAGTGAGATATCCTTGTGTATTCTGAATTAATGGAACAGTGAGTGAGATATCGCAGTGTATTCTGAATTATAGAACAGTGAGTGAGATAGCGCAGTGTATTCTGAATTATAAAAGTGAGTGAGATACCCCAGTGTATTCTGAATTATAGAACAGTGAGTGAGGTACCTCAGTGTATTCTGAATTATAGAACAATGAGTGAGATTTACCAGTGTATTCTGAATAACAGTGAGTGAGATATCCCAGTGTATTCTGAATGATAGAACAGTGATTGAGATACCCCAGTGTAATCTGAATAACAGTGAGTGAGATACCCCAGTGTATTGTGAATAACAGTGAGTGCGTTATCCCAGTGTATTCTGAATTATAGAACAATGAGTGAGATTTCCCAGTGTCTTCTGAATTATAGAACAATTAGTGTGATACCTCAGTGTATTCTCAATTATGGAACATTGAGTGAGATATCCCAGTGTATTCTGAATGATATAACAGTGAGTGAGATATCCCAGTGTATTCTGAATGATAGAACAGTGAGTGAGATACCCCAGTGTATTCTGAATAACAGTGAGTGAGATATACCAGTGTATTCTGTATGATAGAACAGTGATTGTGATACCCAATGTATTCTGAATAACAGTGAGTGAGATATCCCAATGCATTCTGAATTATAGAACAGTGAGTCAGATATCCCAGTGTATTCTGAATTATAGAACAATGAGTGAGATACCCCAGTGTATTCTGAATAACAGTGTGTGAGATATCCCAGTGTATTCTGAATTATAGAACAATGAGTGAGATTTCCCAGTGTATTCTGAATTATAGAACAATTAGTGAGATACTCCAGTGTATTCTTAATTATGGAACAGTGAGTGAGATACCCCAGTGTATTCTGAATTATAGAACAGTGAGTGAGATACCTCAGTGTATTCTGAATTATAGAACAATGAGTGAGATTTCCCAGTGTATTCTGAATTATAGAACAATTAGTGAGATACTCCAGTGTATTCTTAATTATGGAACAGTGAGTGAGATATCCCAGTGTATTCTGAATTATAGAACAATGAGTAAAATACCCCAGTGTATTCTGAATTATAGAACAATGAGTGAAATACCCCAGTGTATTCTGAATAACATTGAGTGAGATATCCCAGCGTATTCTGAATGATAGAACAGTGAGTGAGATATCCCAGTGTATTCTGAATGATAGAACAGTGAGTGAGATACCCCAGTGTATTCTGAATTATAGAACAGTGAGTGAGATACCTCAGTGTATTCTGAATTATAGAACAATGAGTGAGATTTCCCAGTGTATTCTGAATTATAGAACAATTAGTGAGATACTCCAGTGTATTCTTAATTATGGAACAGTGAGTGAGATATCCCAGTTTATTCTGAATTATAGAACAATGAGTAAGATACCCCAGTGTATTCTGAATTATAGAACAATGAGTGAGATACCCCAGTGTATTCTGAATAACATTGAGTGAGATATCCCAGCGTATTCTGAATGATAGAACAGTGAGTGAGATATCCCAGTGTATTCTGAATGATAGAACAGTGAGTGAGATACCCCAGTGTATTCTGAATAACAGTGAGTGAGATATCCCAATGTATTCTGAATTATAGAACAGTGAGTGAGATATCCCAGTGTATTCTGAATTATAGAACAATGAGTGAGATACCCCAGTGTATTCTGCATAACAGTGAGTGAGATATCCCAGTGTATTCTGAATTAATGGAACAGTGAGTGAGATATCGCAGTGTATTCTGAATTATATAACAGTGAGTGAGATACCACAGTGTATTCTGAATTATATAAGTGAGTGAGATACCCCAGTGTATTCTGAATTATAGAACAGTGAGTGAGATACCTCAGTGTATTCTGAATTATAGAACAATGAGTGAGATTTCCCAGTGTATTCTGAATTATAGAACAATTAGTGTGATACCCCAGTGTATTCTGAATTATTGAACAGTGAGTGAGATATCCCAGTGTATTCTGAATTATAGAACAATGAGTGAGATTTCCCAGTGTATTCTGAATTATAGAACAATTAGTGAGATACTCCAGTGTATTCTTAATTATGGAACAGTGAATGAGATACCCCAGTGTATTCTGAATTATAGAACAGTGAGTGAGATACCTCAGTGTATTCTGAATTATAGAACAATGAGTGAGATTTCCCAGCGTATTTTGAATTATAGAACAATTAGTGAGATACTCCAGTGTATTCTTAATTATGGAACAGTGAGTGAGATATCCCAGTGTATTCTGAATTATAGAACAATGAGTAAGATACCCCAGTGTATTCTGAATTACAGAACAATGAGTGAGATACCCCAGTTTATTCTGAATAACATTGAGTGAGATATCCCAGCGTATTCTGAATGATAGAACAGTGAGTGAGATATCCCAGTGTATTCTGAATGATAGAACAGTGAGTGAGATACCAGAGTGTATTCTGAATAACAGTGAGTGAGATATCCCAGTGTATTCTGAATGATAGAACAGTGATTGAGATATCCCAGTGTATTCTGAATTATAGAACAATGAGTGAGATACCCCAGTGTATTCTGCATAACAGTGAGTGAGATATCCCAGTGTCTTCTGAATTAATGGAACAGTGAGTGAGATATCGCATTGTATTCTGAATTATAGAACAGTGAGTGAGATACCACAGTGTATTCTGAATTATAGAAGTGAGTGAGATACCCCAGTGTATTCTGAATTATAGAACAGTGAGTGAGATACCTCAGTGTATTCTGACTTATAGAACAATGAGTGAGATTTCCCAGTGTATTCTGAATTATAGAACAATTAGTGTGATACCCCAGTGTATTCTGAATTATGGAACAGTGAGTGAGATATCCCAGTGTATTCTGGATTATAGAACAATGAGTGAGATACCCAAGTGTATTCTGAATTATAGAACAATGGGTGAGATACACCAGTGTATTCTGAATAACATTGAGTGAGATATCCCAGTGTATTCTGAATGATAGAACAGTGAGTGAGATATCCCAGTGTATTCTGAATCATAGAACAGTGAGTGAGATACCCCAATGTATTCTGAACAACAGTGAGTGAGATATCCCAGCGTATTCTGAATGATAGAACAGTGAGTGAGATATCCCAGTGTATTCTGAATGATAGAACAGTGAGTGAGATACCCCAGTGTATTCTGAATAACAGTGAGTGAGATATCCCAATGTATTCTGAATTATAGAACAGTGAGTGAGATATCCCAGTGTATTCTGAATTATAGAACAATGAGTGAGATACCCCAGTGTATTCTGCATAACAGTGAGTGAGATATCCCAGTGTATCATGAATTAATGGAACAGTGAGTGAGATATCGCAGTGTATTCTGAATTATATAACAGTGAGTGAGATACCACAGTGTATTCTGAATTATATAAGTGAGTGAGATACCCCAGTGTATTCTGAATTATAGAACAGTGAGTGAGATACCTCAGTGTATTCTGAATTATAGAACAATGAGTGAGATTTCCCAGTGTATTCTGAATTATAGAACAATTAGTGTGATACCCCAGTGTATTCTGAATTATTGAACAGTGAGTGAGATATCCCAGTGTATTCTGAATTATAGAACAATGAGTGAGATTTCCCAGTGTATTCTGAATTATAGAACAATTAGTGAGATACTCCAGTGTATTCTTAATTATGGAACAGTGAATGAGATACCCCAGTGTATTCTGAATTATAGAACAGTGAGTGAGATACCTCAGTGTATTCTGAATTATAGAACAATGAGTGAGATTTCCCAGCGTATTTTGAATTATAGAACAATTAGTGAGATACTCCAGTGTATTCTTAATTATGGAACAGTGAGTGAGATATCCCAGTGTATTCTGAATTATAGAACAATGAGTAAGATACCCCAGTGTATTCTGAATTACAGAACAATGAGTGAGATACCCCAGTTTATTCTGAATAACATTGAGTGAGATATCCCAGCGTATTCTGAATGATAGAACAGTGAGTGAGATATCCCAGTGTATTCTGAATGATAGAACAGTGAGTGAGATACCAGAGTGTATTCTGAATAACAGTGAGTGAGATATCCCAGTGTATTCTGAATGATAGAACAGTGATTGAGATATCCCAGTGTATTCTGAATTATAGAACAATGAGTGAGATACCCCAGTGTATTCTGCATAACAGTGAGTGAGATATCCCAGTGTATTCTGAATTAATGGAACAGTGAGTGAGATATCGCATTGTATTCTGAATTATAGAACAGTGAGTGAGATACCACAGTGTATTCTGAATTATAGAAGTGAGTGAGATACCCCAGTGTATTCTGAATTATAGAACAGTGAGTGAGATACCTCAGTGTATTCTGACTTATAGAACAATGAGTGAGATTTCCCAGTGTATTCTGAATTATAGAACAATTAGTGTGATACCCCAGTGTATTCTGAATTATGGAACAGTGAGTGAGATATCCCAGTGTATTCTGGATTATAGAACAATGAGTGAGATACCCAAGTGTATTCTGAATTATAGAACAATGGGTGAGATACACCAGTGTATTCTGAATAACATTGAGTGAGATATCCCAGTGTATTCTGAATGATAGAACAGTGAGTGAGATATCCCAGTGTATTCTGAATCATAGAACAGTGAGTGAGATACCCCAATGTATTCTGAACAACAGTGAGTGAGATATCCCAGTGTATTCTGAATGATAGAACAGTGATTGAGATACCCAATGTATTCTGAATAATAGTGAGTGAGATATCCCAATGCATTCTGAATTATAGAACAGTGAGTGAGATATCCCAGTGTATTCTGAATTATAGAACAATGAGTGAGATTTCCCAGTGTATTCTGAATTATAGAACAATTTGTGAGATACTCCAGTATATTCTTAATTATGGAACAGTGAGTGAGATACCCCAGTGTATTCTGAATTATAGAACAGTGAGTGAGATACCTCAGTGTATTCTGAATTATAGAACAATGAGTGAGATTTCTTAGTGTATTCTGAATCATAGAACAATTAGTGAGATATTCCAGTGTATTCTTAATTATGGATCAGTGAGTGAGATATCCCAGTGTATTCTGAATTATAGAACAATGAGTAAGATACCCCAGTGTATTCTGAATTATAGAACAATGAGTGAGATACCCCAGTGTATTCTGAATTATGGAACAGTGAGTGAGATACCCCAGTGTATTCTGAATAACAGTGAGTGAGATACCCCAGTGTATTCTGAATTATGGAACAGTGAGTGAGATACCCCAGTGTATTCTGAATAACAGTGAGTGAGATATCCCAATGTATTCTGAATGATAGAACAGTGAGTGAGATATCCCAGTGTATTCTGAATGATAGAACAGTGAGTGAGATACCCCAGTGTATTCTGAATAACAGTGAGTTAGATATCCCAATGTATTCTGAATTATAGAACAGTGAGTGAGATATCCCAGTGTATTCTGAATTATAGAACAATGAGTGAGACACCCCAGTGTATTCTGCATAACAGTGAGTGAGATATCCTTGTGTATTCTGAATTAATGGAACAGTGAGTGAGATATCGCAGTGTATTCTGAATTATAGAACAGTGAGTGAGATAGCGCAGTGTATTCTGAATTATAGAAGTGAGTGAGATACCCCAGTGTATTCTGAATTATAGAACAGTGAGTGAAGTACCTCAGTGTATTCTGAATTATAGAACAATGAGTGAGATTTACCAGTGTATTCTGAATAACAGTGAGTGAGATATCCCAGTGTATTCTGAATGATAGAACAGTGATTGAGATACCCCAGTGCAATCTGAATAACAGAGAGTGAGATACCCCAGTGTATTGTGAATAACAGTGAGTGCGTTATCCCAGTGTATTCTGAATTATAGAACAATGAGTGAGATTTCCCAGTGTATTCTGAATTATAGAACAATTAGTGTGATACCTCAGTGTATTCTCAATTATGGAACAGTGAGTGAGATATCCCAGTGTATTCTGAATTATAGAACAATGAGTGAGATACCCAAGTGTATTCTGAATTATAGAACAATGGGTGAGATACACCAGTGTATTCTGTATAACATTGAGTGAGATATCCCAGTGTATTCTGAATGATATAACAGTGAGTGAGATATCCCAGTGTATTCTGAATGATAGAACAGTGAGTGAGATACCCCAGTGTATTCTGAATAACAGAGAGTGAGATATCCCAGTGTATTCTGTATGATAGAACAGTGATTGTGATACCCAATGTATTCTGAATAACAGTGAGTGAGATATCCCAATGCATTGTGAATTATAGAACAGTGAGTCAGATATCCCAGTGTATTCTGAATTATAGAACAATGAGTGAGATACCCCAGTGTATTCTGAATAACAGTGAGTGAGATATCCCAGTGTATTCTGAATTATAGAACAATGAGTGAGATTTCCCAGTGTATTCTGAATTATAGAACAATTAGTGAGATACTCCAGTGTATTCTTAATTATGGAACAGTGAGTGAGATACCCCAGTGTATTCTGAATTATAGAACAGTGAGTGAGATACCTCAGTGTATTCTGAATTATAGAACAATGAGTGAGATTTCCCAGTGTATTCTGAATTATAGAACAATTAGTGAGATACTCCAGTGTATTCTTAATTATGGAACAGTGAGTGAGATATCCCAGTGTATTCTGAATTATAGAACAATGAGTAAGATACCCCAGTGTATTCTGAATTATAGAACAATGAGTGAAATACCCCAGTGTATTCTGAATAACATTGAGTGAGATATCCCAGCGTATTCTGAATGATAGAACAGTGAGTGAGATACCCCAGTGTATTCTGAATAACAGTGAGTGAGATATCCCAGTGTATTCTGAATGATAGAACAGTGATTGAGATACCCCAGTGTATTCTGAATAACAGTGAGTGAGATACCCCAGTGTATTCTGAACAACAGTGAGTGAGATATCCCAGTGTATTCTGAATTATAGAACAATGAGTGAGATACCCCAGTGTATTCTGAATTACAGAACAATGAGTGAGATACCCCAGTTTATTCTGAATAACATTGAGTGAGATATCCCAGCGTATTCTGAATGATAAAACAGTGAGTGAGATATCCCAGTGTATTCTGAATGATAGAACAGTGAGTGAGATACCAGAGTGTATTCTGAATAACAGTGAGTGAGATATCCCAGTGTATTCTGAATGATAGAACAGTGATTGAGATATCCCAGTGTATTCTGAATTATAGAACAATGAGTGAGATACCCCAGTGTATTCTGCATAACAGTGAGTGAGATATCCCAGTGTCTTCTGAATTAATGGAACAGTGAGTGAGATATCGCATTGTATTCTGAATTATAGAACAGTGAGTGAGATACCACAGTGTATTCTGAATTATAGAAGTGAGTGAGATACCCCAGTGTATTCTGAATTATAGAACAGTGAGTGAGATACCTCAGTGTATTCTGACTTATAGAACAATGAGTGAGATTTCCCAGTGTATTCTGAATTATAGAACAATTAGTGTGATACCCCAGTGTATTCTGAATTATGGAACAGTGAGTGAGATATCCCAGTGTATTCTGGATTATAGAACAATGAGTGAGATACCCAAGTGTATTCTGAATTATAGAACAATGGGTGAGATACACCAGTGTATTCTGAATAACATTGAGTGAGATATCCCAATGTATTCTGAATGATAGAACAGTGAGTGAGATATCCCAGTGTATTCTGAATCATAGAACAGTGAGTGAGATACCCCAATGTATTCTGAACAACAGTGAGTGTGATATCCCAGCGTATTCTGAATGATAGAACAGTGAGTGAGATATCCCAGTGTATTCTGAATGATAGAACAGTGAGTGAGATACCCCAGTGTATTCTGAATAACAGTGAGTGAGATATCCCAATGTATTCTGAATTATAGAACAGTGAGTGAGATATCCCAGTGTATTCTGAATTATAGAACAATGAGTGAGATACCCCAGTGTATTCTGCATAACAGTGAGTGAGATATCCCAGTGTATTCTGAATTAATGGAACAGTGAGTGAGATATCGCAGTGTATTCTGAATTATATAACAGTGAGTGAGATACCACAGTGTATTCTGAATTATATAAGTGAGTGAGATACCCCAGTGTATTCTGAATTATAGAACAGTGAGTGAGATACCTCAGTGTATTCTGAATTATAGAACAATGAGTGAGATTTCCCAGTGTATTCTGAATTATAGAACAATTAGTGTGATACCCCAGTGTATTCTGAATTATTGAACAGTGAGTGAGATATCCCAGTGTATTCTGAATTATAGAACAATGAGTGAGATTTCCCAGTGTATTCTGAATTATAGAACAATTAGTGAGATACTCCAGTGTATTCTTAATTATGGAACAGTGAATGAGATACCCCAGTGTATTCTGAATTATAGAACAGTGAGTGAGATACCTCAGTGTATTCTGAATTATAGAACAATGAGTGAGATTTCCCAGCGTATTTTGAATTATAGAACAATTAGTGAGATACTCCAGTGTATTCTTAATTATGGAACAGTGAGTGAGATATCCCAGTGTATTCTGAATTATAGAACAATGAGTAAGATACCCCAGTGTATTCTGAATTACAGAACAATGAGTGAGATACCCCAGTTTATTCTGAATAACATTGAGTGAGATATCCCAGCGTATTCTGAATGATAGAACAGTGAGTGAGATATCCCAGTGTATTCTGAATGATAGAACAGTGAGTGAGATACCAGAGTGTATTCTGAATAACAGTGAGTGAGATATCCCAGTGTATTCTGAATGATAGAACAGTGATTGAGATATCCCAGTGTATTCTGAATTATAGAACAATGAGTGAGATACCCCAGTGTATTCTGCATAACAGTGAGTGAGATATCCCAGTGTATTCTGAATTAATGGAACAGTGAGTGAGATATCGCATTGTATTCTGAATTATAGAACAGTGAGTGAGATACCACAGTGTATTCTGAATTATAGAAGTGAGTGAGATACCCCAGTGTATTCTGAATTATAGAACAGTGAGTGAGATACCTCAGTGTATTCTGACTTATAGAACAATGAGTGAGATTTCCCAGTGTATTCTGAATTATAGAACAATTAGTGTGATACCCCAGTGTATTCTGAATTATGGAACAGTGAGTGAGATATCCCAGTGTATTCTGGATTATAGAACAATGAGTGAGATACCCAAGTGTATTCTGAATTATAGAACAATGGGTGAGATACACCAGTGTATTCTGAATAACATTGAGTGAGATATCCCAGTGTATTCTGAATGATAGAACAGTGAGTGAGATATCCCAGTGTATTCTGAATCATAGAACAGTGAGTGAGATACCCCAATGTATTCTGAACAACAGTGAGTGAGATATCCCAGTGTATTCTGAATGATAGAACAGTGATTGAGATACCCAATGTATTCTGAATAACAGTGAGTGAGATATCCCAATGCATTCTGAATTATAGAACAGTGAGTGAGATATCCCAGTGTATTCTGAATTATAGAACAATGAGTGAGATTTCCCAGTGTATTCTGAATTATAGAACAATTTGTGAGATACTCCAGTATATTCTTAATTATGGAACAGTGAGTGAGATACCCCAGTGTATTCTGAATTATAGAACAGTGAGTGAGATACCTCAGTGTATTCTGAATTATAGAACAATGAGTGAGATTTCTTAGTGTATTCTGAATCATAGAACAATTAGTGAGATATTCCAGTGTATTCTTAATTATGGATCAGTGAGTGAGATATCCCAGTGTATTCTGAATTATAGAACAATGAGTAAGATACCCCAGTGTATTCTGAATTATAGAACAATGAGTGAGATACCCCAGTGTATTCTGAATTATGGAACAGTGAGTGAGATACCCCAGTGTATTCTGAATAACAGTGAGTGAGATACCCCAGTGTATTCTGAATTATGGAACAGTGAGTGAGATACCCCAGTGTATTCTGAATAACAGTGAGTGAGATATCCCAATGTATTCTGAATGATAGAACAGTGAGTGAGATATCCCAGTGTATTCTGAATGATAGAACAGTGAGTGAGATACCCCAGTGTATTCTGAATAACAGTGAGTTAGATATCCCAATGTATTCTGAATTATAGAACAGTGAGTGAGATATCCCAGTGTATTCTGAATTATAGAACAATGAGTGAGACACCCCAGTGTATTCTGCATAACAGTGAGTGAGATATCCTTGTGTATTCTGAATTAATGGAACAGTGAGTGAGATATCGCAGTGTATTCTGAATTATAGAACAGTGAGTGAGATAGCGCAGTGTATTCTGAATTATAGAAGTGAGTGAGATACCCCAGTGTATTCTGAATTATAGAACAGTGAGTGAAGTACCTCAGTGTATTCTGAATTATAGAACAATGAGTGAGATTTACCAGTGTATTCTGAATAACAGTGAGTGAGATATCCCAGTGTATTCTGAATGATAGAACAGTGATTGAGATACCCCAGTGCAATCTGAATAACAGAGAGTGAGATACCCCAGTGTATTGTGAATAACAGTGAGTGCGTTATCCCAGTGTATTCTGAATTATAGAACAATGAGTGAGATTTCCCAGTGTATTCTGAATTATAGAACAATTAGTGTGATACCTCAGTGTATTCTCAATTATGGAACAGTGAGTGAGATATCCCAGTGTATTCTGAATTATAGAACAATGAGTGAGATACCCAAGTGTATTCTGAATTATAGAACAATGGGTGAGATACACCAGTGTATTCTGTATAACATTGAGTGAGATATCCCAGTGTATTCTGAATGATATAACAGTGAGTGAGATATCCCAGTGTATTCTGAATGATAGAACAGTGAGTGAGATACCCCAGTGTATTCTGAATAACAGAGAGTGAGATATCCCAGTGTATTCTGTATGATAGAACAGTGATTGTGATACCCAATGTATTCTGAATAACAGTGAGTGAGATATCCCAATGCATTGTGAATTATAGAACAGTGAGTCAGATATCCCAGTGTATTCTGAATTATAGAACAATGAGTGAGATACCCCAGTGTATTCTGAATAACAGTGAGTGAGATATCCCAGTGTATTCTGAATTATAGAACAATGAGTGAGATTTCCCAGTGTATTCTGAATTATAGAACAATTAGTGAGATACTCCAGTGTATTCTTAATTATGGAACAGTGAGTGAGATACCCCAGTGTATTCTGAATTATAGAACAGTGAGTGAGATACCTCAGTGTATTCTGAATTATAGAACAATGAGTGAGATTTCCCAGTGTATTCTGAATTATAGAACAATTAGTGAGATACTCCAGTGTATTCTTAATTATGGAACAGTGAGTGAGATATCCCAGTGTATTCTGAATTATAGAACAATGAGTAAGATACCCCAGTGTATTCTGAATTATAGAACAATGAGTGAAATACCCCAGTGTATTCTGAATAACATTGAGTGAGATATCCCAGCGTATTCTGAATGATAGAACAGTGAGTGAGATACCCCAGTGTATTCTGAATAACAGTGAGTGAGATATCCCAGTGTATTCTGAATGATAGAACAGTGATTGAGATACCCCAGTGTATTCTGAATAACAGTGAGTGAGATACCCCAGTGTATTCTGAACAACAGTGAGTGAGATATCCCAGTGTATTCTGAATGATAGAACAGTGAGTGAGATACCCCAGTGTATTCTGAATTATAGAACAGTGAGTGAGATACCTCAGTGTATTCTGAATTATAGAACAATGAGTGAGATTTCCCAGTGTATTCTGAATTATAGAACAATTAGTGAGATACTCCAGTGTATTCTTAATTATGGAACAGTGAGTGAGATATCCCAGTTTATTCTGAATTATAGAACAATGAGTAAGATACCCCAGTGTATTCTGAATTATAGAACAATGAGTGAGATACCCCAGTGTATTCTGAATAATAGAACAGTGAGTGAGATACCCCAGTGTATTCTGAATAACAGTGAGTGAGATATCCCAGTGTATTCTGAATTATAGAACAGTGATTGAGATATCCCAGTGTATTCTGAATTATAGAACAATGAGTGAGATACCCCAGTGTATTCTGCATAACATTGAGTGAGATATCCCGGTGTATTCTGAATTAATGGAACAGTGAGTGAGATATCGCATTGTATTCTGAATTATAGAACAGTGAGTGAGATACCACAGTGTATTCTGAATTATAGAAGTGAGTGAGATACCCCAGTGTATTCTGAATTATAGAACAGTGAGTGAGATACCTCAGTGTATTCTGACTTATAGAACAATGAGTGAGATTTCCCAGTGTATTCTGAATTATAGAACAATTAGTGTGATACCCCAGTGTATTCTGAATTATGGAACAGTGAGTGAGATATCCCAGTGTATTCTGGATTATAGAACAATGAGTGAGATACCCAAGTGTATTCTGAATTATAGAACAATGGGTGAGATACACCAGTGTATTCTGAATAACATTTAGTGAGATATCCCAGTGTATTCTGAATGATAGAACAGTGAGTGAGATATCCCAGTGTATTCTGAATCATAGAACAGTGAGTGAGATACCCCAATGTATTCTGAATAACAGTGAGTGAGATATCCCAGTGTATTCTGAATGATAGAACAGTGATTGAGATACCCAATGTATTCTGAATAACAGTGAGTGAGATATCCCAATGCATTCTGAATTATAGAACAGTGAGTGAGATATCCCAGTGTATTCTGAATTATAGAACAATGAGTGAGATTTCCCAGTGTATTCTGAATTATAGAACAATTAGTGAGATACTCCAGTATATTCTTAATTATGGAACAGTGAGTGAGATACCCCAGTGTATTCTGAATTATAGAACAGTGAGTGAGATACCTCAGTGTATTCTGAATGTTAGAACAATGAGTGAGATTTCTTAGTGTATTCTGAATCATAGAACAATTAGTGAGATATTCCAGGGTATTCTTAATTATGGAACAGTGAGTGAGATATCCCAGTGTATTCTGAATTATAGAACAATGAGTAAGATACCCCAGTGTATTCTGAATTATAGAACAATGAGTGAGATACCCCAGTGTATTCTGAATTATGGAACAGTGAGTGAGATACCCCAGTGTATTCTGAATAACAGTGAGTGAGATATCCCAATGTATTCTGAATGATAGAACAGTGAGTGAGATATCCCAGTGTATTCTGAATGATAGAACAGTGAGTGAGATACCCCAGTGTATTCTGAATAACAGTGAGTTAGATATCCCAATGTATTCTGAATTATAGAACAGTGAGTGAGATATCCCAGTGTATTCTGAATTATAGAACAATGAGTGAGACACCCCAGTGTATTCTGCATAACAGTGAGTGAGATATCCTTGTGTATTCTGAATTAATGGAACAGTGAGTGAGATATCGCAGTGTATTCTGAATTATAGAACAGTGAGTGAGATAGCGCAGTGTATTCTGAATTATAGAAGTGAGTGAGATATCCCAGTGTATTCTGAATTATAGAACAGTGAGTGAGGTACCTCAGTGTATTCTGAATTATAGAACAATGAGTGCGATTTACCAGTGTATTCTGAATAACAGTGAGTGAGATATCCCAGTGTATTCTGAATGATAGAACAGTGATTGAGATACCCCAGTGTAATCTGAATAACAGAGAGTGAGATACCCCAGTGTATTGTGAATAACAGTGAGTGCGTTATCCCAGTGTATTCTGAATTATAGAACAATGAGTGAGATTTCCCAGTGTATTCTGAATTATAGAACAATTAGTGAGATACTCCAGTGTATTCTTAATTATGGAACAGTGAGTGAGATATCCCAGTGTATTCTGAATTATAGAACAATGAGTAAGATACCCCAGTGTATTCTGAATTATAGAACAATGAGTGAAATACCCCAGTGTATTCTGAATAACATTGAGTGAGATATCCCAGCGTATTCTGAATGATAGAACAGTGAGTGAGATATCCCAGTGTATTCTGAATGATAGAACAGTGAGTGAGATACCCCAGTGTATTCTGAATTATAGAACAGTGAGTGAGATACCTCACTGTATTCTGAATTATAGAACAATGAGTGAGATTTCCCAGTGTATTCTGAATTATAGAACAATTAGTGAGATACTCCAGTGTATTCTTAATTATGGAACAGTGAGTGAGATATCCCAGTTTATTCTGAATTATAGAACAATGAGTAAGATACCCCAGTGTATTCTGAATTATAGAACAATGAGTGAGATACCCCAGTGTATTCTGAATAACATTGAGTGAGATATCCCAGCGTATTCTGAATGATAGAACAGTGAGTGAGATATCCCAGTGTATTCTGAATGATAGAACAGTGAGTGAGATACCCCAGTGTATTCTGAATAACAGTGAGTGAGATATCCCAATGTATTCTGAATTATAGAACAGTGAGTGAGATATCCCAGTGTATTCTGAATTGTAGAACAATGAGTGAGATACCCCAGTGTATTCTGCATAACAGTGAGTGAGATATCCCAGTGTATTCTGAATTAATGGAACAGTGAGTGAGATATCGCAGTGTATTCTGAATTATATAACAGTGAGTGAGATACCACAGTGTATTCTGAATTATATAAGTGAGTGAGATACCCCAGTGTATTCTGAATTATAGAACAGTGAGTGAGATACCTCAGTGTATTCTGAATTATAGAACAATGAGTGAGATTTCCCAGTGTATTCTGAATTATAGAACAATTAGTGTGATACCCCAGTGTATTCTGAATTATTGAACAGTGAGTGAGATATCCCAGTGTATTCTGAATTATAGAACAATCAGTGAGATACCCAAGTGTATTCTGAATTATAGAACAATGGGTGAGATACACCAGTGTATTCTGAATAACATTGAGTGAGATATCCCAGTGTATTCTGAATGATAGAACAGTGAGTGAGATATCCCAGTGTATTCTGAATGATAGAACAGTGAGTGAGATACCCCAGTGTATTCTGAATAACAGTGAGTGAGATATCCCAGTGTATTCTGAATGATAGAACAGTGATTGAGATATCCCAGTGTATTTAGAATTATAGAACAATGAGTGAGATACCCCAGTGTATTCTGAATAACAGTGAGTGAGATATCCCAGTGTTTTCTGAATTATAGAACAATGAGTGAGATTTCCCAGTGTATTCTGAATTATAGAACAATTAGTGAGATATCGCAGTGTATTCTTAATTATGGAACAGTGAATGAGATACCCCAGTGTATTCTGAATTATAGAACAGTGAGTGAGATCCCTCAGTGTATTCTGAATTATAGAACAATGAGTGAGATTTCCCAGTGTATTCTGAATTATAGAACAATTAGTGAGATACTCCAGTGTATTCTTAATTATGGAACAGTGAGTGAGATATCCCAGTGTATTCTGAATTATAGAACAATGAGTAAGATACCCCAGTGTATTCTGAATTATAGAACAATGAGTGAGATACCCCAGTTTATTCTGAATAACATTGAGTGAGATATCCCAGCGTATTCTGAATGATAGAACAGTGAGTGAGATATCCCAGTGTATTCTGAATGATAGAACAGTGAGTGAGATACCCCAGTGTATTCTGAATAACAGTGAGTGAGATATCCCAGTGTATTCTGAATGATAGAACAGTGATTGAGATATCCCAGTGTATTTAGAATTATAGAACAATGAGTGAGATACCCCAGTGTATTCTGAATAACAGTGAGTGAGATATCCCAGTGTATTCTGAATTAATGGAACTGTGAGTGAGATATCGCAGTGTATTCTGAATTATAGAACAGTGAGTGAGATACCACAGTGTATTCTGAATTATAGAAGTGAGTGAGATACCCCAGTGTATTCTGAATTATAGAACAGTGAGTGAGATACCTCAGTGTATTCTGAATTATAGAACAATGAGTGAGATTTCCCAGTGTATTCTGAATTATAGAACAATTAGTGTGATACCCCAGTGCATTCTGAATTATGGAACAGTGAGTGAGATATCCCAGTGTATTCTGGATTATAGAACAATGAGTGAGATACCCAAGTGTATTCTGAATTATAGAACAATGGGTGAGATACACCAGTGTATTCTGAATAACATTGAGTGAGATATCCCAGTGTATTCTGAATGATAGAACAGTGAGTGAGATATCCCAGTGTATTCTGAATCATAGAACAGTGAGTGAGATACCCCAATGTATTCTGAATAACAATGAGTGAGATATCCCAGTGTATTCTGAATGATAGAACAGTGATTGAGATACCCAATGTATTCTGAATAACAGTGAGTGAGATATCCCAATGCATTCTGAATTATGGAACAGTGAGTGAGATATCCCAGTGTATTCTGAATTATAGAACAATGAGTGAGATACCCCAGTGTATTCTGAATAACAGTGAGTGAGATATCCCAGTGTATTCTGAATTATAGAACAATGAGTGAGATTTCCCAGTGTATTCTGAATTATAGAACAATTAGTGAGATACTCCAGTATATTCTTAATTATGGAACAGTGAGTGAGATACCCCAGTGTATTCTGAATTATAGAACAGTGAGTGAGATACCTCAGTGTATTCTGAATTATAGAACAATGAGTGCGATTTCTTAGTGTATTCTGAATTATAGAACAATTAGTGAGATACTCCAGTGTATTCTTAATTATGGAACAGTGAGTGAGATATCCCAGTGTATTCTGAATTATAGAACAATGAGTAAGATACCCCAGTGTATTCTGAATTATAGAACAATGAGTGAGATACCCCAGTTTATTCTGAATAACATTGAGTGAGATATCCCAGCGTATTCTGAATGATAGAACAGTGAGTGAGATATCCCAGTGTATTCTGAATGATAGAACAGTGAGTGAGATACCCCAGTGTATTCTGAATAACAGTGAGTGAGATATCCCAGTGTATTCTGAATGATAGAACAGTGATTGAGATATCCCAGTGTATTTAGAATTATAGAACAATGAGTGAGATACCCCAGTGTATTCTGAATAACAGTGAGTGAGATATCCCAGTGTATTCTGAATTAATGGAACTGTGAGTGAGATATCGCAGTGTATTCTGAATTATAGAACAGTGAGTGAGATACCACAGTGTATTCTGAATTATAGAAGTGAGTGAGATACCCCAGTGTATTCTGAATTATAGAACAGTGAGTGAGATACCTCAGTGTATTCTGAATTATAGAACAATGAGTGAGATTTCCCAGTGTATTCTGAATTATAGAACAATTAGTGTGATACCCCAGTGCATTCTGAGTTATGGAACAGTGAGTGAGATATCCCAGTGTATTCTGGATTATAGAACAATGAGTGAGACACCCAAGTGTATTCTGAATTATAGAACAATGGGTGAGATACACCAGTGTATTCTGAATAACATTGAGTGAGATATCCCAGTGTATTCTGAATGATAGAACAGTGAGTGAGATATCCCAGTGTATTCTGAATCATAGAACAGTGAGTGAGATACCCCAATGTATTCTGAATAACAATGAGTGAGATATCCCAGTGTATTCTGAATGATAGAACAGTGATTGAGATACCCAATGTATTCTGAATAACAGTGAGTGAGATATCCCAATGCATTCTGAATTATGGAACAGTGAGTGAGATATCCCAGTGTATTCTGAATTATAGAACAATGAGTGAGATACCCCAGTGTATTCTGAATAACAGTGAGTGAGATATCCCAGTGTATTCTGAATTATAGAACAATGAGTGAGATTTCCCAGTGTATTCTGAATTATAGAACAATTAGTGAGATACTCCAGTATATTCTTAATTATGGAACAGTGAGTGAGATACCCCAGTGTATTCTGAATTATAGAACAGTGAGTGAGATACCTCAGTGTATTCTGAATTATAGAACAATGAGTGCGATTTCTTAGTGTATTCTGAATTATAGAACAATTAGTGAGATACTCCAGTGTATTCTTAATTATGGAACAGTGAGTGAGATATCCCAGTGTATTCTGAATTATAGAACAATGAGTGAGATACCCCAGTGTATTCTGAATTATGGAACAGTGAGTGTGATACCCCAGTGTATTCTGAATAACAGTGAGTGAGATATCCCAATGTATTCTGAATGATAGAACAGTGAGTGAGATATCCCAGTGTATTCTGAATGATATAAAAGTGAGTGAGATATCCCAGTGTATTCTGAATGATAGAACAGTGAGTGAGATACCCCAGTGTATTCTGAATAACAGTGAGTGAGATATCCCAGTGTATTCTGTATGATAGAACAGTGATTGTGATACCCAATGTATTCTGAATAACAGTGAGTGAGATATCCCAATGCATTCTGAATTATAGAACAGTGAGTCAGATATCCCAGTGTATTCTGAATTATAGAACAATGAGTGAGATACCCCAGTGTATTCTGAATAACAGTGAGTGAGATATCCCAGTGTATTCTGAATTATAGAACAATGAGTGAGATTTCCCAGTGTATTCTGAATTATAGAACAATTAGTGAGATACTCCAGTGTATTCTTAATTATGGAACAGTGAGTGAGATACCCCAGTGTAATCTGAATTATAGAACAGTGAGTGAGATACCTCAGTGTATTCTGAATTATAGAACAATGAGTGAGATTTCCCAGTGTATTCTGAATTATAGAACAATTAGTGAGATACTCCAGTGTATTCTTAATTATGGAACAGTGAGTGAGATATCCCAGTGTATTCTGAATTATAGAACAATGAGTGAGATACCCCAGTGTATTCTGAATTATAGAACAATGAGTGAAATACCCCAGTGTATTCTGAATAACATTGAGTGAGATATCCCAGCGTATTCTGAATGATAGAACAGTGAGTGAGATATCCCAGTGTATTCTGAATGATAGAACAGTGAGTGAGATACCCCAGTGTATTCTGAATTATAGAACAGTGAGTGAGATACCTCCGTGTATTCTGAATTATAGAACAATGAGTGAGATTTCCCAGTGTATTCTGAATTATAGAACAATTAGTGAGATACTCCAGTGTATTCTTAATTATGGAACAGTGAGTGAGATATCCCAGTTTATTCTGAATTATAGAACAATGAGTAAGATACCCCAGTGTATTCTGAATTATAGAACAATGAGTGAGATACCCCAGTGTATTCTGAATAACATTGAGTGAGATATCCCAGTGTATTCTGAATGATAGAACAGTGATTGAGATACCCAATGTATTCTGAATAACAGTGAGTGAGATATCCCAATGCATTCTGAATTATAGAACAGTGAGTGAGATATCCCAGTGTATTCTGAATTATAGAACAATGAGTGAGATACCCCAGTGTATTCTGAATTATGGAACAGTGAGTGAGATACCCCAGTGTATTCTGAATGTTAGAACAATGAGTGAGATGTCTTAGTGTATTCTGAATCATAGAACAATTAGTGAGATATTCCAGGGTATTCTTAATTATGGAACAGTGAGTGAGATATCCCAGTGTATTCTGAATTATAGAACAATGAGTAAGATACCCCAGTGTATTCTGAATTATAGAACAATGAGTGAGATACCCCAGTGTATTCTGAATTATGGAACAGTGAGTGAGATACCCCAGTGTATTCTGAATAACAGTGAGTGAGATATCCCAATGTATTCTGAATGATAGAACAGTGAGTGAGATATCCCAGTGTATTCTGAATGATAGAACAGTGAGTGAGATACCCCAGTGTATTCTGAATAACAGTGAGTTAGATATCCCAATGTATTCTGAATTATAGAACAGTGAGTGAGATATCCCAGTGTATTCTGAATTATAGAACAATGAGTGAGACACCCCAGTGTATTCTGCATAACAGTGAGTGAGATATCCTTGTGTATTCTGAATTAATGGAACAGTGAGTGAGATATCGCAGTGTATTCTGAATTATAGAACAGTGAGTGAGATAGCGCAGTGTATTCTGAATTATAGAAGTGAGTGAGATATCCCAGTGTATTCTGAATTATAGAACAGTGAGTGAGGTATCTCAGTGTATTCTGAATTATAGAACAATGAGTGAGATTTACCAGTGTATTCTGAATAACAGTGAGTGAGATATCCCAGTGTATTCTGAATGATAGAACAGTGATTGAGATACCCCAGTGTAATCTGAATAACAGAGAGTGAGATACCCCAGTGTATTGTGAATAACAGTGAGTGCGTTATCCCAGTGTATTCTGAATTATAGAACAATGAGTGAGATTTCCCAGTGTATTCTGAATTATAGAACAATTAGTGAGATACTCCAGTGTATTCTTAATTATGGAACAGTGAGTGAGATATCCCAGTGTATTCTGAATTATAGAACAATGAGTAAGATACCCCAGTGTATTCTGAATTATAGAACAATGAGTGAAATACCCCAGTGTATTCTGAATAACATTGAGTGAGATATCCCAGCGTATTCTGAATGATAGAACAGTGAGTGAGATATCCCAGTGTATTCTGAATGATAGAACAGTGAGTGAGATACCCCAGTGTATTCTGAATTATAGAACAGTGAGTGAGATACCTCAGTGTATTCTGAATTATAGAACAATGAGTGAGATTTCCCAGTGTATTCTGAATTATAGAACAATTAGTGAGATACTCCAGTGTATTCTTAATTATGGAACAGTGAGTGAGATATCCCAGTTTATTCTGAATTATAGAACAATGAGTAAGATACCCCAGTGTATTCTGAATTATAGAACAATGAGTGAGATACCCCAGTGTATTCTGAATAACATTGAGTGAGATATCCCAGCGTATTCTGAATGATAGAACAGTGAGTGAGATATCCCAGTGTATTCTGAATGATAGAACAGTGAGTGAGATACCCCAGTGTATTCTGAATAGCAGTGAGTGAGATATCCCAATGTATTCTGAATTATAGAACAGTGAGTGAGATATCCCAGTGTATTCTGAATTGTAGAACAATGAGTGAGATACCCCAGTGTATTCTGCATAACAGTGAGTGAGATATCCCAGTGTATTCTGAATTAATGGAACAGTGAGTGAGATATCGCAGTGTATTCTGAATTATATAACAGTGAGTGAGATGCCACAGTGTATTCTGAATTATATAAGTGAGTGAGATACCCCAGTGTATTCTGAATTATAGAACAGTGAGTGAGATACCTCAGTGTATTCTGAATTATAGAACAATGAGTGAGATTTCCCAGTGTATTCTGAATTATAGAACAATTAGTGTGATACCCCAGTGTATTCTGAATTATTGAACAGTGAGTGAGATATCCCAGTGTATTCTGAATTATAGAACAATCAGTGAGATACCCAAGTGTATTCTGAATTATAGAACAATGGGTGAGATACACCAGTGTATTCTGAATAACATTGAGTGAGATATCCCAGTGTATTCTGAATGATAGAACAGTGAGTGAGATATCCCAGTGTATTCTGAATGATAGAACAGTGAGTGAGATACCCCAGTGTATTCTGAATAACAGTGAGTGAGATATCCCAGTGTATTCTGAATGATAGAACAGTGATTGAGATACCCAATGTATTCTGAATTATAGAACAATGAGTGAGATACCCCAGTGTATTCTGAATAACAGTGAGTGAGATATCCCAGTGTTTTCTGAATTATAGAACAATGAGTGAGATTTCCCAGTGTATTCTGAATTATAGAACAATTAGTGAGATATCGCAGTGTATTCTTAATTATGGAACAGTGAATGAGATACCCCAGTGTATTCTGAATTATAGAACAGTGAGTGAGATACCTCAGTGTATTCTGAATTATAGAACAATGAGTGAGATTTCCCAGTGTATTCTGAATTATAGAACAATTAGTGAGATACTCCAGTGTATTCTTAATTATGGAACAGTGAGTGAGATATCCCAGTGTATTCTGAATTATAGAACAATGAGTAAGATACCCCAGTGTATTCTGAATTATAGAACAATGAGTGAGATACCCCAGTTTATTCTGAATAACATTGAGTGAGATATCCCAGCGTATTCTGAATGATAGAACAGTGAGTGAGATATCCCAGTGTATTCTGAATGATAGAACAGTGAGTGAGATACCCCAGTGTATTCTGAATAACAGTGAGTGAGATATCCCAGTGTATTCTGAATGATAGAACAGTGATTGAGATATCCCAGTGTATTTAGAATTATAGAACAATGAGTGAGATACCCCAGTGTATTCTGAATAACAGTGAGTGAGATATCCCAGTGTATTCTGAATTAATGGAACAGTGAGTGAGATATCGCAGTGTATTCTGAATTATAGAACAGTGAGTGAGATACCACAGTGTATTCTGAATTATAGAAGTGAGTGAGATACCCCAGTGTATTCTGAATTATAGAACAGTGAGTGAGATACCTCAGTGTATTCTGAATTATAGAACAATGAGTGAGATTTCCCAGTGTATTCTGAATTATAGAACAATTAGTGTGATACCCCAGTGTATTCTGAATTATGGAACAGTGAGTGAGATATCCCAGTGTATTCTGGATTATAGAACAATGAGTGAGATACCCAAGTGTATTCTGAATTATAGAACAATGGGTGAGATACACCAGTGTATTCTGAATAACATTGAGTGAGATATCCCAGTGTATTCTGAATGATAGAACAGTGAGTGAGATATCCCAGTGTATTCTGAATCATAGAACAGTGAGTGAGATACCCCAATGTATTCTGAATAACAATGAGTGAGATATCCCAGTGTATTCTGAATGATAGAACAGTGATTGAGATACCCAATGTATTCTGAATAACAGTGAGTGAGATATCCCAATGCATTCTGAATTATGGAACAGTGAGTGAGATATCCCAGTGTATTCTGAATTATAGAACAATGAGTGAGATACCCCAGTGTATTCTGAATAACAGTGAGTGAGATATCCCAGTGTATTCTGAATTATAGAACAATGAGTGAGATTTCCCAGTGTATTCTGAATTATAGAACAATTAGTGAGATACTCCAGTATATTCTTAATTATGGAACAGTGAGTGAGATACCCCAGTGTATTCTGAATTATAGAACAGTGAGTGAGATACCTCAGTGTATTCTGAATTATAGAACAATGAGTGTGATTTCTTAGTGTATTCTGAATTATAGAACAATTAGTGAGATACTCCAGTGTATTCTTAATTATGGAACAGTGAGTGAGATATCCCAGTGTATTCTGAATTATAGAACAATGAGTGAGATACCCCAGTGTATTCTGAATTATGGAACAGTGAGTGCGATACCCCAGTGTATTCTGAATAACAGTGAGTGAGATATCCCAATGTATTCTGAATGATAGAACAGTGAGTGAGATATCCCAGTGTATTCTGAATGATATAAAAGTGAGTGAGATATCCCAGTGTATTCTGAATGATAGAACAGTGAGTGAGATACCCCAGTGTATTCTGAATAACAGTGAGTGAGATATCCCAGTGTATTCTGTATGATAGAACAGTGATTGTGATACCCAATGTATTCTGAATAACAGTGAGTGAGATATCCCAATGCATTCTGAATTATAGAACAGTGAGTCAGATATCCCAGTGTATTCTGAATTATAGAACAATGAGTGAGATACCCCAGTGTATTCTGAATAACAGTGAGTGAGATATCCCAGTGTATTCTGAATTATAGAACAATGAGTGAGATTTCCCAGTGTATTCTGAATTATAGAACAATTAGTGAGATACTCCAGTGTATTCTTAATTATGGAACAGTGAGTGAGATACCCCAGTGTAATCTGAATTATAGAACAGTGAGTGAGATACCTCAGTGTATTCTGAATTATAGAACAATGAGTGAGATTTCCCAGTGTATTCTGAATTATAGAACAATTAGTGAGATACTCCAGTGTATTCTTAATTATGGAACAGTGAGTGAGATATCCCAGTGTATTCTGAATTATAGAACAATGAGTGAGATACCCCAGTGTATTCTGAATTATAGAACAATGAGTGAAATACCCCAGTGTATTCTGAATAACATTGAGTGAGATATCCCAGCGTATTCTGAATGATAGAACAGTGAGTGAGATATCCCAGTGTATTCTGAATGATAGAACAGTGAGTGAGATACCCCAGTGTATTCTGAATTATAGAACAGTGAGTGAGATACCTCCGTGTATTCTGAATTATAGAACAATGAGTGAGATTTCCCAGTGTATTCTGAATTATAGAACAATTAGTGAGATACTCCAGTGTATTCTTAATTATGGAACAGTGAGTGAGATATCCCAGTTTATTCTGAATTATAGAACAATGAGTAAGATACCCCAGTGTATTCTGAATTATAGAACAATGAGTGAGATACCCCAGTGTATTCTGAATAACATTGAGTGAGATATCCCAGCGTATTCTGATATGATAGAACAGTGAGTGAGATATCCCAGTGTATTCTGAATGATAGAACAGTGAGTGAGATACCCCAGTGTATTCTGAATAACAGTGAGTGAGATATCCCAATGTATTCTGAATTATAGAACAGTGAGTGAGATATCCCAGTGTATTCTGAATTATAGAACAATGAGTGAGATACCCCAGTGTATTCTGCATAACAGTGAGTGAGATATCCCAGTGTATTCTGAATTAATGGAACAGTGAGTGAGATATCGCAGTGTATTCTGAATTATATAACAGTGAGTGAGATACCACAGTGTATTCTGAATTATATAAGTGAGTGAGATACCCCAGTGTATTCTGAATTATAGAACAGTGAGTGAGATACCTCAGTGTATTCTGAATTATAGAACAATGAGTGAGATTTCCCAGTGTATTCTGAATTATAGAACAATTAGTGTGATACCCCAGTGTATTCTGAATTATTGAACAGTGAGTGAGATATCCCAGTGTATTCTGAATTATAGAACAATGAGTGAGATACCCAAGTGTATTTTGAATTATAGAACAATGGGTGAGATACACCAGTGTATTCTGAATAACATTGAGTGAGATATCCCAGTGTGTTCTGAATGATAGAACAGTGAGTGAGATATCCCAGTGTATTCTGAATGATAGAACAGTGAGTGAGATACCCCAGTGTATTCTGAATCACAGTGAGTGAGATATCCCAGTGTATTCTCAATGATAGAACAGTGATTGAGATACCCAATGTATTCTGAATTATAGAACAATGAGTGAGATACCCCAGTGTATTCTGAATAACAGTGAGTGAGATATCCCAGTGTTTTCTGAATTATAGAACAATGAATGAGATTTCCCAGTGTATTCTGAATTATAGAACAATTAGTGAGATATCGCAGTGTATTCTTAATTATGGAACAGTGAATGAGATACCCCAGTGTATTCTGAATTATAGAACAGTGAGTGAGATACCTCAGTGTATTCTGAATTATAGAACAATGAGTGAGATTTCCCAGTGTATTCTGAATTATAGAACAATTAGTGAGATACTCCAGTGTATTCTTAATTATGGAACAGTGAGTGAGATATCCCAGTGTAATTTGAATTATAGAACAATGAGTAAGATACCCCAGTGTATTCTGAATTATAGAACAATGAGTGAGATACCCCAGTTTATTCTGAATAACATTGAGTGAGATATCACAGCGTATTCTGAATGATAGAACAGTGAGTGAGATATCCCAGTGTATTCTGAATGATAGAACAGTGAGTGAGATACCCCAGTGTATTCTGAATAACAGTGAGTGAGATATCCCAGTGTATTCTGAATGATAGAACAGTGATTGAGATACCCAATGTATTCTGAATTATAGAACAATGAGTGAGATACCCCAGTGTATTCCGAATAACAGTGAGTGAGATACCTCAGTGTATTCTGAATTATAGAACAATGAGTGAGATTTCCCAGTGTATTCTGAATTATAGAACAATTAGTGTGATACCCCAGTGTATTCTGAATTATTGAACAGTGAGTGAGATATCCCAGTGTATTCTGAATTATAGAACAATGAGTGAGATACCCAAGTGTATTTTGAATTATAGAACAATGGGTGAGATACACCAGTGTATTCTGAATAACATTGAGTGAGATATCCCAGTGTATTCTGAATGATAGAACAGTGAGTGAGATATCCCAGTGTATTCTGAATGATAGAACAGTGAGTGAGATACCCCAGTGTATTCTGAATCACAGTGAGTGAGATATCCCAGTGTATTCTCAATGATAGAACAGTGATTGAGATACCCAATGTATTCTGAATTATAGAACAATGAGTGAGATACCCCAGTGTATTCTGAATAACAGTGAGTGAGATATCCCAGTGTTTTCTGAATTATAGAACAATGAATGAGATTTCCCAGTGTATTCTGAATTATAGAACAATTAGTGAGATATCGCAGTGTATTCTTAATTATGGAACAGTGAATGAGATACCCCAGTGTATTCTGAATTATAGAACAGTGAGTGAGATACCTCAGTGTATTCTGAATTATAGAACAATGAGTGAGATTTCCCAGTGTATTCTGAATTATAGAACAATTAGTGAGATACTCCAGTGTATTCTTAATTATGGAACAGTGAGTGAGATATCCCAGTGTAATTTGAATTATAGAACAATGAGTAAGATACCCCAGTGTATTCTGAATTATAGAACAATGAGTGAGATACCCCAGTTTATTCTGAATAACATTGAGTGAGATATCACAGCGTATTCTGAATGATAGAACAGTGAGTGAGATATCCCAGTGTATTCTGAATGATAGAACAGTGAGTGAGATACCCCAGTGTATTCTGAATAACAGTGAGTGAGATATCCCAGTGTATTCTGAATGATAGAACAGTGATTGAGATACCCAATGTATTCTGAATTATAGAACAATGAGTGAGATACCCCAGTGTATTCCGAATAACAGTGAGTGAGATATCCCAGTGTATTCTGAATTATAGAACAATGAGTGAGATTTCCCAGTGTATTCTGAATTATAGAACAATTAGTGAGATACTCCAGTGTATTCTTAATTATGGAACAGTGAATGAGATACCCCAGTGTATTCTGAATTATAGAACAGTGAGTGAGATACCTCAGTGTATTCTGAATTATAGAACAATGAGTGAGATTTCCCAGTGTATTTTGAATTATAGAACAATTAGTGAGATACTCCAGTGTATTCTTAATTATGGAACAGTGAGTGAGATATCCCAGTGTATTCTGAATTATAGAACAATGAGTAAGATACCCCAGTGTATTCTGAATTATAGAACAATGAGTGAGATACCCCAGTTTATTCTGAATAACATTGAGTGAGATATCCCAGCATATTCTGAATGATAGAACAGTGAGTGAGATATCCCAGTGTATTCTGAATGATAGAACAGTGAGTGAGATACCCCGGTGTATTCTGAATAACAGTGAGTGAGATATCCCAGTGTATTCTGAATGATCGAACAGTGATTGAGATATCCCAGTGTATTCTGAATTATAGAACAATGAGTGAGATACCCCAGTGTATTCTGCATAACAGTGAGTGAGATATCCCAGTGTATTCTGAATTAATGGAACAGTGAGTGAGATATCGCAGTGTATTCTGAATTATAGAACAGTGAGTGAGATACCACAGTGTATTCTGAATTATAGAAGTGAGTGAGATACCCCAGTGTATTCTGAATTATAGAACAGTGAGTGAGATACCTCAGTGTATTCTGAATTATAGAACAATGAGTGAGATTTCCCAGTGTATTCTGAATTATAGAACAATTAGTGTGATACCCCAGTGTATTCTGAATTATGGAACAGTGAGTGAGATATCCCAGTGTATTCTGGATTATAGAACAATGAGTGAGATACCCAAGTGTATTCTGAATTATAGAACAATGGGTGAGATACACCAGTGTATTCTGAATAACATTGAGTGAGATATCCCAGTGTATTCTGAATGATAGAACAGTGAGTGAGATATCCCGGTGTATTCTGAATCATAGAACAGTGAGTGAGATACCCAAGTGTATTCTGAATTATAGAACAATGGGTGAGATACACCAGTGTATTCTGAATAACATTGAGTGAGATATCCCAGTGTATTCTGAATGATAGAACAGTGAGTGAGATATCCCAGTGTATTCTGAATCATAGAACAGTGAGTGAGATACCCCAATGTATTCTGAATAACAGTGAGTGAGATAACCCAGTGTATTCTGAATGATAGAACAGTGATTGAGATACCTCAGTGTATTCTGAATTATAGAACAGTGAGTAGATATGCCAGTGTATTCTGAATTATGGAACAGTGAGTGAGATATCCCAGTTTATTCTGAATTATAGAACAATGAGTAAGATACACCAGTGTATTCTGAATTATAGAACAATGAGTGAGATACCCCAGTGTATTCTGAATAACATTGAGTGAGATATCCCAGCGTATTCTGAATGATAGAACAGTGAGTGAGATATCCCAGTGTATTCTGAATGATAGAACAGTGAGTGAGATACCCCAGTGTATTCTGAATAACAGTGAGTGAGATATCCCAATGTATTCTGAATTATAGAACAGTGAGTGAGATATCCCAGTGTATTCTGAATTATAGAACAATTAGTGAGATACCCCAGTGTATTCTGCATAACAGTGAGTGAGATATCCCAGTGTATTCTGAATTAATGGAACAGTGAGTGAGATATCGCAGTGTATTCTGAATTATATAACAGTGAGTGAGTTACCACAGTGTATTCTGAATTATATAAGTGAGTGAGATACCCCAGTGTATTCTGAATTATAGAACAATTAGTGTGATTCCCCAGTGTATTCTGAATTATTGAACAGTGAGTGAGATATCCCAGTGTATTCTGAATTATAGAACAATGAGTGAGATACCCAAGTGTATTCTGAATTATAGAACAATGGGTGAGATACACCAGTGTATTCTGAATAACATCGAGTGAGATATCCCAGTGTATTCTGAATGATAGAACAGTGAGTGAGATATCCCAGTGTATTCTGAATGATAGAACAGTGAGTGAGATACCCCAGTGTATTCTGAATAACAGTGAGTGAGATATCCCAGTGTATTATGAATGATAGCACAGTGATTGAGATACCCAATGTATTCAGAATTATAGAACAATGAGTGAGATACCCCAGTGTATTCTGAATAACAGTGAGTGAGATATCCCAGTGTATTCTGAATTATAGAACAATGAGTGAGATTTCCCAGTGTATTCTGAATTATAGAACAATTAGTGAGATACTCCAGTGTATTCTTAATTATGGAACAGTGAATGAGATACCCCAGTGTATTCTGAATTATAGAACAGTGAGTGAGATACCTCAGTGTATTCTGAATTATAGAACAGTGAGTAGATATCCCAGTTTATACTGAATTATAGAACAGTGAGTGAGATATCCCGGTGTATTCTGAATTATAGAACAGTGATTGAGATACCCCAGTGTGTATTCTGAATAACATTGAGTCAGATATCCCAATGTATTCTGAATTATAGAACAGTGAGTGTGATATCCCAGTGTATTCTGAATTATAGAACAATGAGTGAGATACCCCAGTGTATTCTGCACAACAGTGAGTGAGATATCCCAGTGTATTTTGAATTAATGGAACAGTGAGTGAGATATCGCAGTGTATTCTGAATTATAGAACAGTGAGTGAGATACCACAGTGCATTCTGAATTATAGAATTGAGTGAGATACCCCAGTGTATTCTGAATTATAGAACAGTGAGTGAGATATCTCAGTGTATTCTGAATTATAGAACAATGAGTGAGATTTCCCAGTGTATTCTGAATTATAGAACAATTAGTGTGATATCTCAGTGTATTCTGAATTATGGAACAGTGAGTGAGATATCCCAGTGTATTCTGAATTATAGAACAGTGAGTGAGATACCTCAGTGTATTCTGAATTATAGAACAATGGGTGAGATACACCAGTGTATTCTGTATAACATTGAGTGAGATATCCCAGTTTATTATGAATGATATAACAGTGAGTGCGATATCCCAGTGTATTCTGAATGATAGAACAGTGAGTGAGATTTCCCAGTGTATTCTGAATTATAGAACAATTAGTGAGATACTCCAGTGTATTCTTAACTATGGAACAGTGAGTGAGATATCCCAGTTTATTCTGAATTATAGAACAATGAGTAAGATACCCCAGTGTATTCTGAATAACAGTGAGTGAGATATCCCAGTGTATTTTGAATGATAGAACAGTGATTGAGATACCCAATGTATTCTGAATAACAGTGAGTGAGATATCCCAATGCATTCTGAATTATAGAACAGTGAGTCAGATATCCCAGTGTATTCTGAATTATAGAACAATGAGTGAGATACCCCAGTGTATTCTGAATAACAGTGAGTGAGATATCCCAGTGTATTCTGAATTATAGAACAATGAGTGAGATTTCCCAGTGTATTCTGAATTATAGAACAATTAGTGAGATACTCCAGTGTATTCTTAATTATGGAACAGTGAGTGAGATACCCCAGTGTATTCTGAATTATAGAACAGTGAGTGAGATACCTCAGTGTATTCTGAATTATAGAACAATGAGTGAGATTTCCCAGTGTATTCTGAATTATAGAACAATTAGTGAGATACTCCAGTGTATTCTTAATTATGGAACAGTGAGTGAGATATCCCAGTTTATTCTGAATTATAGAACAATGAGTAAGTTACCCCAGTGTATTCTGAATTATAGAACAATGAGTGAGATACCCCAGTGTGTTCTGAATAACATTGAGTGAGATATCCCAGCGTATTCTGAATGATAGAACAGTGAGTGAGATATCCCAGTGTATTCTGAATGATAGAACAGTGAGTGAGATACCCCAGTGTATTCTGAATAACAGTGAGTGAGATATCCCAATGTATTCTGAATTATAGAACAGTGAGTGAGATATCCCAGTGTATTCTGAATTATAGAACAATGAGTGAGATACCCCAGTGTATTCTGCATAACAGTGAGTGAGATATCCCAGTGTATTCTGAATTAATGGAACAGTGAGTGAGATATCGCAGTGTATTCTGAATTATATAACAGTGAGTGAGATACCACAGTGTATTCTGAATTATATAAGTGAGTGAGATACCCCAGTGTATTCTGAATTATAGAACAGTGAGTGAGATACCTCAGTGTATTCTGAATTATAGAACAATGAGTGAGATTTCCCAGTGTAATCTGAATTGTAGAACAATTAGTGTGATACCCCAGTGTATTCTGAATTATTGAACAGTGAGTGAGATATCCCAGTGTAATCTGAATTATAGAACAATGAGTGAGATACCCAAGTGTATTCTGAATTATAGAACAATGGGTGAGATACACCAGTGTATTCTGAATAACATTGAGTGAGATATCCCAGTGTATTCTGAATGATAGAACAGTGAGTGAGATATCCCAGTGTATTCTGAATGATAGAACAGTGAGTGAGATACCCCAGTGTATTCTGAATAACAGTGAGTGAGATATCCCAGTGTATTCTGAATGATAGAACAGTGATTGAGATACCCAATGTATTCTGAATTATAGAACAATGAGTGAGATACCCCAGTGTATTCTGAATAACAGTGAGTGAGATATCCCAGTGTATTCTGAATTATAGAACAATGAGTGTGATTTCCCAGTGTATTCTGAATTATAGAACAATTAGTGAGATACTCCAGTGTATTATTAATTATGGAACAGTGAATGAGATACCCCAGTGTATTCTGAATTATAGAACAGAGAGTGAGATTTCCCAGTGTATTTTGAATTGTAGAACAATTAGTGAGATACTCCAGTGTATTCTTAATTATGGAACAGTGAGTGAGATATCCCAGTGTATTCTGAATTATAGAACAATGAGTAAGATACCCCAGTGTATTCTGAATTATAGAACAATGAGTGAGATACCCCAGTTTATTCTGAATAACATTGAGTGAGATATCCCAGCGTATTCTGAATGATAGAACAGTGAGTGAGATATCCCAGTGTATTCTGAATGATAGAACAGTGAGTGAGATACCCCAGTGTATTCTGAATAACAGTGAGTGAGATATCCCAGTGTATTCTGAATGATAGAACAGTGATTGAGATATCCCAGTGTATTCTGAATTATAGAACAATGAGTGAGATACCCCAGTGTATTCTGCATAACAGTGAGTGAGATATCCCAGTGTATTCTGAATTAATGGAACAGTGAGTGAGATATCGCAGTGTATTCTGAATTATAGAACAGTGAGTGAGATACCACAGTGTATCCTGATATATAGAAGTGAGTGAGATACCCCAGTGTATTCTGAATTATAGAACAGTGAGTGAGATACCTCAGTGTATTCTGAATTATAGAACAATGAGTGAGATTTCCCAGTGTATTCTGAATTATAGAACAATTAGTGTGATACCCCAGTGTATTCTGAATTATGGAACAGTGAGTGAGATATCCCAGTGTATTCTGGAGTATAGAACAATGAGTGAGATACCCAAGTGTATTCTGAATTATAGAACAATGGGTGAGATACACCAGTGTATTCTGAATAACATTGAGTGAGACATCCCAGTGTATTCTGAATGATAGAACAGTGAGTGAGATATCCCAGTGTATTCTGAATCATAGAACAGTGAGTGAGATACCCAAGTGTATTCTGAATTATAGAACAATGGGTGAGATACACCAGTGTATTCTGAATAACATTGAGTGAGATATCCCAGTGTATTCTGAATGATAGAACAGTGAGTGAGATATCCCAGTGTATTCTGAATCATAGAACAGTGAGTGAGATACCCCAATGTATTCTGAATAACAGTGAGTGAGATAACCCAGTGTATTCTGAATGATAGAACAGTGATTGAGATACCCAATGTATTCTGAATAACAGTGAGTGAGATATCCCAATGCATTTTGAATTATAGAACAGTGAGTGAGATATCCCAGTGTATTCTGAATTATAGAACAATGAGTGAGATTTCCCAGTGTATTCTGAATTATAGAACAATTAGTGAGATACTCCAGTATATTCTTAATTATGGAACAGTGAGTGAGATACCCCAGTGTATTCTGAATTACAGAACAGTGAGTGAGATACCTCAGTGTATTCTGAATTATAGAACAATGAGTGAGATTTCTTAGTGTATTCTGAATGATAGAACAATTAGTGAGATACTCCAGTGTATTCTTAATTATGGAACAGTGAGTGAGATATCCCAGTGTATTCTGAATTATAGAACAATGAGTAAGATACCCCAGTGTATTCTGAATTATAGAACAATGAGTGAGATACCCCAGTGTATTCTGAATTATGGAACAGTGAGTGAGATATCCCAGTGTATTCTGAATTATAGAACAATGAGTGAGATACCCAAGTGTATTCTGAATTATAGAACAATGGGTGAGATACACCAGTGTATTCTGTATAACATTGAGTGAGATATCCCAGTGTATTCTGAATGATATAACAGTGAGTGAGATATCCCAGTGTATTCTGAATGATAGAACAGTGAGTGAGATGCCCCAGTGTATTCTGAATAACAGTGAGTGAGATATCCCAGTGTATTCTGTATGATAGAACAGTGATTGTGATACCCAATGTATTCTGAATAACAGTGAGTGAGATATCCCAATGCATTCTGAATTATAGAACAGTGAGTCAGATATCCCAGTGTATTCTGAATTATAGAACAGTGAGTGAGATACCCCAGTGTATTCTGAATAACAGTGAGTGAGATATCCCAGTGTATTCTGAATTATAGAACAATGAGTGAGATTTCCCAGTGTATTCTGAATTATAGAACAATTAGTGAGATACTCCAGTGTATTCTTAATTATGGAACAGTGAGTGAGATACCCCAGTGTATTCTGAATTATAGAACAGTGAGTGAGATACCTCAGTGTATTCTGAATTATAGAACAATGAGTGAGATTTCCCAGTGTATTATGAATTATAGAACAATTAGTGAGATACTCCAGTGTATTCTTAATTATGGAACAGTGAGTGAGATATCCCAGTGTATTCTGAATTATAGAACAATGAGTAAGATACCCCAGTGTATTCTGAATTATAGAACAATGAGTGTAATACCCCAGTGTATTCTGAATAACATTGAGTGAGATATCCCAGCGTATTCTGAATGATAGAACAGTGAGTGAGATATCCCAGTGTATTCTGAATGATAGAACAGTGAGTGAGATACCCCAGTGTATTCTGAATTATAGAACAGTGAGTGAGATACCTCAGTGTATTCTGAATTATAGAACAATGAGTGAGATTTCCCAGTGTATTCTGAATTATAGAACAATTAGTGAGATACTCCAGTGTATTCTTAATTATGGAACAGTGAGTGAGATATCCCAGTTTATTCTGAATTGTAGAACAATGAGTAAGATACCCCAGTGTATTCTGAATTATAGAACAATGAGTGAGATACCCCAGTGTATTCTGAATAACATTGAGTGAGATATCCCAGCGTATTCTGAATGATAGAACAGTGAGTGAGATATCCCAGTGTATTCTGAATGATAGAACAGTGAGTGAGATACCCCAGTGTATTCTGAATAACAGTGAGTGAGATATCCCAATGTATTCTGAATTATAGAACAGTGAGTGAGATATCCCAGTGTATTCTGAATTATAGAACAATGAGTGAGATACCCCAGTGTATTCTGCATAACAGTGAGTGAGATATCCCAGTGTATTCTGAATTAATGGAACAGTGAGTGAGATATCGCAGTGTATTCTGAATTATATAACAGTGAGTGAGATACCAGAGTGTATTCTGAATTATATAAGTGAGTGAGATACCCCAGTGTATTCTGAATTATAGAACAGTGAGTGAGATACCTCAGTGTATTCTGAATTATAGAACAATGAGTGAGATTTCCCAGTGTATTCTGAATTATAGAACAATTAGTGTGATACCCCAGTGTATTCTGAATTATTGAACAGTGAGTGAGATATCCCAGTGTATTCTGAATTATAGAACAATGAGTGAGATTTCCCAGTGTATTCTGAATTATAGAACAATTCGTGAGATACTCCAGTGTATTCTTAATTATGGAACAGTGAATGAGATACCCCAGTGTATTCTGAATTATAGAACAGTGAGTGAGATACCTCAGTGTATTCTGAATTATAGAACAATGAGTGAGATTTCCCAGCGTATTTTGAATTATAGAACAATTAGTGAGATACTCCAGTGTATTCTTAATTATGGAACAGTGAGTGAGATATCCCAGTGTATTCTGAATTATAGAACAATGAGTAAGATACCCCAGTGTATTCTGAATGATAGAACAATGAGTGAGATACCCCAGTTTATTCTGAATAACATTGAGTGAGATATACCAGCGTATTCTGAATGGTAGAACAGTGAGTGAGATATCCCAGTGTATTCTGAATGATAGAACAGTGAGTGAGATACCCCAGTGTATTCTGAATAACAGTGAGTGAGATATCCCAGTGTATTCTGAATGATAGAACAGTGATTGAGGTATCCCAGTGTATTCTGAATTATAGAACAATGAGTGAGATACCCCAGCGTATTCTGCATAACAGTGAGTGAGATATCCCAGTGTATTCTGAATTAATGGAACAGTGAGTGAGATATCGCAGTGTATTCTGAATTATAGAACAGTGAGTGAGATACCACAGTGTATTCTGAATTATAGAAGTGAGTGAGATACCCCAGTGTATTCTGAATTATAGAACAGTGAGTGAGATACCTCAGTGTATTCTGAATTATAGAACAATGAGTGAGATTTCCCAGTGTATTCTGAATTATAGAACAATTAGTGTGATACCCCAGTGTATTCTGAATTATGGAACAGTGAGTGAGATATCCCAGTGTATTCTGGATTATAGAACAATGAGTGAGATACCCAAGTGTATTCTGAATTATAGAACAATGGGTGAGATACACCAGTGTATTCTGAATAACATTGAGTGAGATATCCCAGTGTATTCTGAATGATAGAACAGTGAGTGAGATATCCCAGTGTATTCTGAATCATAGAACAGTGAGTGAGATACCCCAATGTATTCTGAATAACAGTGAGTGAGATATCCCAGTGTATTCTGAATGATAGAACAGTGATTGAGATACCCAATGTATTCTGAATAACAGTGAGTGAGATATCCCAATGCATTCTGAATTATAGAACAGTGAGTGAGATATCCCAGTGTATTCTGAATTATAGAACAATGAGTGAGATTTCCCAGTGTATTCTGAATTATAGAACAATTAGTGAGATACTCCAGTATATTCTTAATTATGGAACAGTGAGTGAGATACCCCAGTGTATTCTGAATTATAGAACAGTGAGTGAGATACCTCAGTGTATTCTGAATTATAGAACAATGAGTGAGATTTCTTAGTGTATTCTGAATGATAGAACAATTAGTGAGATATTCCAGTGTATTCTTAATTATGGAACAGTGAGTGAGATATCCCAGTGTATTCTGAATTATAGAACAATGAGTAAGATACCCCAGTGTATTCTGAATTATAGAACAATGAGTGAGATACCCCAGTGTATTCTGAATTATGGAACAGTGAGTGAGATACCCCAGTGTATTCTGAATAACAGTGAGTGAGATATCCCAATGTATTCTGAATGATAGAACAGTGAGTGAGATATCCCAGTGTATTCTGAATGATAGAACAGTGAGTGAGATACCCCAGTGTATTCTGAATAGCAGTGAGTTAGATATCCCAATGTATTCTGAATTATAGAACAGTGAGTGAGATATCCCAGTGTATTCTGAATTATAGAACAATGAGTGAGACACCCCAGTGTATTCTGCATAACAGTGAGTGAGATATCCTTGTGTATTCTGAATTAATGGAACAGTGAGTGAGATATCGCAGTGTATTCTGAATTATAGAACAGTGAGTGAGATAGCGCAGTGTATTCTGAATTATAGAAGTGAGTGAGATACCCCAGTGTATTCTGAATTATAGAACAGTGAGTGAGGTACCTCAGTGTATTCTGAATTATAGAACAATGAGTGAGATTTACCAGTGTATTCTGAATAACAGTGAGTGAGATATCCCAGTGTATTCTGAATGATAGAACAGTGATTGAGATACCCCAGTGTAATCTGAATAACAGTGAGTGAGATACCCCAGTGTATTGTGAATAACAGTGAGTGCGTTATCCCAGTGTATTCTGAATTATAGAACAATGAGTGAGATTTCCCAGTGTATTCTGAATTATAGAACAATTAGTGTGATACCTCAGTGTATTCTCAATTATGGAACAGTGAGTGAGATATCCCAGTGTATTCTGAATTATAGAACAATGAGTGAGATACCCAAGTGTATTCTGAATTATAGAACAATGGGTGAGATACACCAGTGTATTCTGTATAACATTGAGTGAGATATCCCAGTGTATTCTGAATGATATAACAGTGAGTGAGATATCCCAGTGTATTCTGAATGATAGAACAGTGAGTGAGATACCCCAGTGTATTCTGAATAACAGTGAGTGAGATATCCCAGTGTATTCTGTATGATAGAACAGTGATTGTGATACCCAATGTATTCTGAATAACAGTGAGTGAGATATCCCAATGCATTGTGAATTATAGAACAGTGGGTCAGATATCCCAGTGTATTCTGAATTATAGAACAATGAGTGAGATACCCCAGTGTATTCTGAATAACAGTGAGTGAGATATCCCAGTGTATTCTGAATTATAGAACAATGAGTGAGATTTCCCAGTGTATTCTGAATTATAGAACAATTAGTGAGATACTCCAGTGTATTCTTAATTATGGAACAGTGAGTGAGATACCCCAGTGTATTCTGAATTATAGAACAGTGAGTGAGATACCTCAGTGTATTCTGAATTATAGAACAATGAGTGAGATTTCCCAGTGTATTCTGAATTATAGAACAATTAGTGAGATACTCCAGTGTATTCTTAATTATGGAACAGTGAGTGAGATATCCCAGTGTATTCTGAATTATAGAACAATGAGTAAGATACCCCAGTGTATTCTGAATTATAGAACAATGAGTGAAATACCCCAGTGTATTCTGAATAACATTGAGTGAGATATCCCAGCGTATTCTGAATGATAGAACAGTGAGTGAGATATCCCAGTGTATTCTGAATGATAGAACAGTGAGTGAGATACCCCAGTGTATTCTGAATTATAGAACAGTGAGTGAGATACCTCAGTGTATTCTGAATTATAGAACAATGAGTGAGATTTCCCAGTGTATTCTGAATTATAGAACAATTAGTGAGATACTCCAGTGTATTCTTAATTATGGAACAGTGAGTGAGATATCCCAGTTTATTCTGAATTATAGAACAATGAGTAAGATACCCCAGTGTATTCTGAATTATAGAACAATGAGTGAGATACCCCAGTGTATTCTGAATAACATTGAGTGAGATATCCCAGCGTATTCTGAATGATAGAACAGTGAGTGAGATATCGCAGTGTATTCTGAATGATAGAACAGTGAGTGAGATACCCCAGTGTATTCTGAATAACAGTGAGTGAGATATCCCATGTATTCTGAATTATATAACAGTGAGTGAGATATCCCAGTGTATTCTGAATTGTAGAACAATGAGTGAGATACCCCAGTGTATTCTGCATAACAGTGAGTGAGATATCCCAGTGTATTCTGAATTAATGGAACAGTGAGTGAGATATCGCAGTGTATTCTGAATTATATAACAGTGAGTGAGATACCACAGTGTATTCTGAATTATATAAGTGAGTGAGATACCCCAGTGTATTCTGAATTATAGAACAGTGAGTGAGATACCTCAGTGTATTCTGAATTATAGAACAATGAGTGAGATTTCCCAGTGTATTCTGAATTATAGAACAATTAGTGTGATACCCCAGTGTATTCTGAATTATTGAACAGTGAGTGAGATATCCCAGTGTATTCTGAATTATAGAACAATCAGTGAGATACCCAAGTGTATTCTGAATTATAGAACAATGGGTGAGATACACCAGTGTATTCTGAATAACATTGAGTGAGATATCCCAGTGTATTCTGAATGATAGAACAGTGAGTGAGATATCCCAGTGTATTCTGAATGATAGAACAGTGAGTGAGATACCCCAGTGTATTCTGAATAACAGTGAGTGAGATATCCCAGTGTATTCTGAATGATAGAACAGTGATTGAGATACCCAATGTATTCTGAATTATAGAACAATGAGTGAGATACCCCAGTGTATTCTGAATAACAGTGAGTGAGATATCCCAGTTTTTTCTGAATTATAGAACAATGAGTGAGATTTCCCAGTGTATTCTGAATTATAGAACAATTAGTGAGATATCGCAGTGTATTCTTAATTATGGAACAGTGAATGAGATACCCCAGTGTATTCTGAATTATAGAACAGTGAGTGAGATACCTCAGTGTATTCTGAATTATAGAACCATGAGTGAGATTTCCCAGTGTATTCTGAATTATAGAACAATTAGTGAGATACTCCAGTGTATTCTTAATTATGGAACAGTGAGTGAGATATCCCAGTGTATTCTGAATTATAGAACAATGAGTAAGATACCCCAGTGTATACTGAATTATAGAACAATGAGTGAGATACCCCAGTTTATTCTGAATAACATTGAGTGAGATATCCCAGCGTATTCTGAATGATAGAACAGTGAGTGAGATATCCCAGTGTATTCTGAATGATAGAACAGTGAGTGAGATACCCCAGTGTATTCTGAATAACAGTGAGTGAGATATCCCAGTGTATTCTGAATGATAGAACAGTGATTGAGATATCCCAGTGTATTCTGAATTATAGAACAATGAGTGAGATACCCCAGTGTATTCTGAATAACAGTGAGTGAGATACCTCAGTGTATTCTGAATGAATGGAACAGTGAGTGAGATATCGCAGTGTATTCTGAATTATAGAACAGTGAGTGAGATACCACAGTGTATTCTGAATTATAGAAGTGAGTGAGATACCCCAGTGTATTCTGAATTATAGAACAGTGAGTGAGATACCTCAGTGTATTCTGAATTATAGAACAATGAGTGAGATTTCCCAGTGTATTCTGAATTATAGAACAATTAGTGTGATACCCCAGTGTATTCTGAATTATGGAACAGTGAGTGAGATATCCCAGTGTATTCTGGATTATAGAACAATGAGTGAGATACCCAAGTGTATTCTGAATTATAGAACAATGGGTGAGATACACCAGTGTATTCTGAATAACATTGAGTGAGATATCCCAGTGTATTCTGAATGATAGAACAGTGAGTGAGATATCCCAGTGTATTCTGAATCATAGAACAGTGAGTGAGATACCCCAATGTATTCTGAATAACAGTGAGTGAGATATCCCAGTGTATTCTGAATGATAGAACAGTGATTGAGATACCCAATGTATTCTGAATAACAGTGAGTGAGATATCCCAATGCATTCTGAATTATGGAACAGTGAGTGAGATATCCCAGTGTATTCTGAATTATAGAACAATGAGTGAGATACCCCAGTGTATTCTGAATAACAGTGAGTGAGATATCCCAGTGTATTCTGAATTATAGAACAATGAGTGAGATTTCCCAGTGTATTCTGAATTATAGAACAATTAGTGAGATACTCCAGTATATTCATAATTATGGAACAGTGAGTGAGATACCCCAGTGTATTCTGAATTATAGAACAGTGAGTGAGATACCTCAGTGTATTCTGAATTATAGAACAATGAGTGAGATTTCTTAGTGTATTCTGAATTCTAGAACATTTAGTGAGATACTCCAGTGTATTCTTAATTATGGAACAGTGAGTGAGATATCCCAGTGTATTCTGAATTATAGAACAATGAGTGAGATACCCCAGTGTATTCTGAATTATGGAACAGTGAGTGCGATACCCCAGTGTATTCTGAATAACAGTGAGTGAGATATCCCAATGTATTCTGAATGATAGAACAGTGAGTGAGATATCCCAGTGTATTCTGAATGATATAAAAGTGAGTGAGATATCCCAGTGTATTCTGAATGATAGAACAGTGAGTGAGATACCCCAGTGTATTCTGAATAACAGTGAGTGAGATATCCCAGTGTATTCTGTATGATAGAACAGTGATTGTGATACCCAATGTATTCTGAATAACAGTGAGTGAGATATCCCAATGCATTCTGAATTATAGAACAGTGAGTCAGATATCCCAGTGTATTCTGAATTATAGAACAATGAGTGAGATACCCCAGTGTATTCTGAATAACAGTGAGTGAGATATCCCAGTGTATTCTGAATTATAGAACAATGAGTGATATTTCCCAGTGTATTCTGAATTATAGAACAATTAGTGAGATACTCCAGTGTATTCTTAATTATGGAACAGTGAGTGAGATACCCCAGTGTAATCTGAATTATAGAACAGTGAGTGAGATACCTCAGTGTATTCTGAATTATAGAACAATGAGTGAGATTTCCCAGTGTATTCTGAATTATAGAACAATTAGTGAGATACTCCAGTGTATTCTTAATAACATTGAGTGAGATATCCCAGCGTATTCTGAATGATAGAACAGTGAGTGAGATATCCCAGTGTATTCTGAATGATAGAACATTGAGTGAGATACCCCAGTGTATTCGGAATTATAGAACAGTGAGTGAGATACCTCCGTGTATTCTGAATTATAGAACAATGAGTGAGATTTCCCAGTGTATTCTGAATTATAGAACAATTAGTGAGATACTCCAGTGTGTTCTTAATTATGGAACAGTGAGTGAGATATCCCAGTTTATTCTGAATTATAGAACAATGAGTAAGATACCCCAGTGTATTCTGAATTATAGAACAATGAGTGAGATACCCCAGTGTATTCTGAATAACATTGAGTGAGATATCCCAGCGTATTCTGAATGATAGAACAGTGAGTGAGATATCCCAGTGTATTCTGAATGATAGAACAGTGAGTGAGATACCCCAGTGTATTCTGAATAACAGTGAGTGAGATATCCCAATGTATTCTGAATTATAGAACAGTGAGTGAGATATCCCAGTGTATTCTGAATTATAGAACAATGAGTGAGATACCCCAGTGTATTCTGCATAACAGTGAGTGAGATATCCCAGTGTATTCTGAATTAATGGAACAGTGAGTGAGATATCGCAGTGTATTCTGAATTATATAACAGTGAGTGAGATACCACAGTGTATTCTGAATTATATAAGCGAGTGAGATACCCCAGTGTATTCTGAATTATAGAACAGTGAGTGAGATACCTCAGTGTATTCTGAATTATAGAACAATGAGTGAGATTTCCCAGTGTATTCTGAATTATAGAACAATTAGTGTGATACCCCAGTGTATTCTGAATTATTGAACAGTGAGTGAGATATCCCAGTGTATTCTGAATTATAGAACAATGAGTGAGATACCCAAGTGCATTTTGAATTATAGAACAATGGGTGAGATACACCAGTGTATTCTGAATAACATTGAGTGAGATATCCCAGTGTATTCTGAATGATAGAACAGTGAGTGAGATATCCCAGTGTATTCTGAATGATAGAACAGTGAGTGAGATCCCCAGTGTATTCTGAATAACAGTGAGTGAGATATCCCAGTGTATTCTCAATGATAGAACAGTGATTGAGATACCCAACGTATTCTGAATTATAGAACAATGAGTGAGATACCCCAGTGTATTCTGAATAACAGTGAGTGAGATATCCCAGTGTTTTCTGAATTATAGAACAATGAGTGAGATTTCCCAGTGTATTCTGAATTATAGAACAATTAGTGAGATATCGCAGTGTATTCTTAATTATGGAACAGTGAATGAGATACCCCAGTGTATTCTGAATTATAGAACAGTGAGTGAGATACCTCAGTGTATTCTGAATTATAGAACAATGAGTGAGATTTCCCAGTGTATTCTGAATTATTGAACAATTAGTGAGATACTCCAGTGTATTCTTAATTATGGAACAGTGAGTGAGATATCCCAGTGTAATTTGAATTATAGAACAATGAGTAAGATACCCCAGTGTATTCTGAATTATAGAACAATGAGTGAGATACCCCAGTTTATTCTGAATAACATTGAGTGAGATATCCCAGCGTATTCTGAATGATAGAACAGTGAGTGAGATATCCCAGTGTATTCTGAATGATAGAACAGTGAGTGAGATACCCCAGTGTATTCTGAATAACAGTGAGTGAGATATCCCAGTGTATTCTGAATGATAGAACAGTGATTGAGATATCCCAGTGTATTCTGAATTATAGAACAATGAGTGAGATACCCCAGTGTATTCTGCATAACAGTGAGTGAGATATCCCAGTGTATTCTGAATTAATGGAACAGTGAGTGAGATATCGCAGTGTATTCTGAATTATAGAACAGTGAGTGAGATACCACAGTGTATTCTGAATTATAGAAGTGAGTGAGATACCCCAGTGTATTCTGAATTATAGAACAGTGAGTGAGATACCTCAGTGTATTCTGAATTATAGAACAATGAGTGAGATTTCCCAGTGTATTTTGAATTATAGAACAATTAGTGTGATACCCCAGTGTATTCTGAATTATGGAACAGTGAGTGAGATATCCCAGTGTATTCTGGATTATAGAACAATGAGTGAGATACCCAAGTGTATTCTGAATTATAGAACAATGGGTGAGATACACCAGTGTATTCTGAATAACATTGAGTGAGATATCCCAGTGTATTCTGAATGATAGAACAGTGAGTGAGATATCCCAGTGTATTCTGAATCATAGAACAGTGAGTGAGATACCCCAATGTATTCTGAATAACAGTGAGTGAGATATCCCAGTGTATTCTGAATGATAGAACAGTGATTGAGATACCCAATGTATTCTGAATAACAGTGAGTGAGATATCCCAATGCATTCTGAATTATAGAACAGTGAGTGAGATATCCCAGTGTATTCTGAATTATAGAACAATGAGTGAGATACCCCAGTGTATTCTGAATAACAGTGAGTGAGATATCCCAGTGTATTCTGAATTATAGAACAATGAGTGAGATTTCCCAGTGTATTCTGAATTATAGAACAATTAGTGAGATACTCCAGTATATTCTTAATTATGGAACAGTGAGTGAGATACCCCAGTGTATTCTGAATTATAGAACAGTGAGTGAGATACCTCAGTGTATTCTGAATTATAGAACAATGAGTGAGATTTCTTAGTGTATTCTGAATTATAGAACAATTAGTGAGATACTCCAGTGTATTCTTAATTATGGAACAGTGAGTGAGATATCCCAGTGTATTCTGAATTATAGAACAATAAGTAAGATACCCCAGTGTATTCTGAATTATAGAACAATGAGTGAGATACCCCAGTGTATTCTGAATTATGGAACAGTGAGTGCGATACCCCAGTGTATTCTGAATAACAGTGAGTGAGATATCCCAATGTATTCTGAATGATAGAACAGTGAGTGAGATATCCCAGTGTATTCTGAATGATAGAACAGTGAGTGAGATACCCCAGTGTATTCTGAATAACAGTGAGTTAGATATCCCAATGTATTCTGAATTATAGAACAGTGAGTGAGATATCCCAGTGTATTCTGAATTATAGAACAATGAGTGAGACACCCCAGTGTATTCTGCATAACAGTGAGTGAGATATCCTTTTGTATTCTGAATTAATGGAACAGTGAGTGAGATATCGCAGTGTATTCTGAATTTCGAACAGTGAGTGAGATAGCGCAGTGTATTCTGAATTATAGAAGTGAGTGAGATACCCCAGTGTATTCTGAATTATAGAACAGTGAGGGAGGTACCTCAGTGTATTCTGAATTATAGAACAATGAGTGAGATTTACCAGTGTATTCTGAATAACAGTGAGTGAGATATCCCAGTGTATTCTGAATGATAGAACAGTGATTGAGATACCCCAGTGTAATCTGAATAACATTGAGTGAGATATCCCAGTGTATTCTGAATGATATAACAGTGAGTGAGATATCCCAGTGTATTCTGAATGATAGAACAGTGAGTGAGATACCCCAGTGTATTCTGAATAACAGTGAGTGAGATATCCCAGTGTATTCTGTATGATAGAACAGTGATTGTGATACCCAATGTATTCTGAATAACAGTGAGTGAGATATCCCAATGCATTCTGAATTATAGAACAGTGAGTCAGATATCCCAGTGTATTCTGAATTATAGGACAATGAGTGAGATACCCCAGTGTATTCTGAATAACAGTGAGTGAGATATCCCAGTGTATTCTGAATTATAGAACAATGAGTGAGATTTCCCAGTGTATTCTGAATTATAGAACAATTAGTGAGATACTCCAGTGTATTCTTAATTATGGAACAGTGAGTGAGATGCCCCAGTGTATTCTGAATTATAGAACAGTGAGTGAGATACCTCAGTGTATTCTGAATTATAGAACAATGAGTGAGATTTCCCAGTGTATTCTGAATTATAGAACAATTAGTGAGATACTCCAGTGTATTCTTAATTATGGAACAGTGAGTGAGATATCCCAGTGTATTCTGAATTATAGAACAATGAGTAAGATACCCCAGTGTATTCTGAATTATAGAACAATGAGTGAAATACCCCAGTGTATTCTGAATAACATTGAGTGAGATATCCCAGCGTATTCTGAATGATAGAACAGTGAGTGAGATATCCCAGTGTATTCTGAATGATAGATCAGTGAGTGAGATACCCCAGTGTATTCTGAATAACAGTGAGTGAGATATCCCAATGTATTCTGAATTATAGAACAGTGAGTGAGATATCCCAGTGTATTCTGAATTATAGAACAATGAGTGAGATACCCCAGTGTATTCTGCATAACAGTGAGTGAGATATCCCAGTGTATTCTGAATTAATGGAACAGTGAGTGAGATATCGCAGTGTATTCTGAATTATATAACAGTGAGTGAGATACCACAGTGTATTCTGAATTATATATGTGAGTGAGATACCCCAGTGTATTCTGAATTATAGAACAGTGAGTGAGATACCTCAGTGTATTCTGAATTATAGAACAATGAGTGAGATTTCCCAGTGTATTCTGAATTATAGAACAATTAGTGTGATACACCAATGTATTCTGAATTATGGAACAGTGAGTGAGATATCCCAGTGTATTCTGAATTATAGAACAATGAGTGAGATACCCAAGTGTATTCTGAATTATAGAACAATGGGTGAGATACACCAGTGTATTCTGAATAACATTGAGTGAGATATCCCAGTGTATTCTGAATGATAGAACAGTGAATGTGATACCCAATGTATTCTGAATAACAGTGAGTGAGATATCCCAATGCATTCTGAATTATAGAACAGTGAGTCAGATATCCCAGTGTATTCTGAATTATAGAACAATGAGTGAGATACCCCAGTGTATTCTGAATAACAGTGAGTGAGATATCCCAGTGTATTCTGATTTATAGAACAATTAGTGAGATACTCCAGTGTATTCTTAATTATGGAACAGTGAGTGAGATACCCCAGTGTATTCTGAATTATAGAACAGTGAGTGAGATACCTCAGTGTATTCTGAATTATAGAACAATGAGTGAGATTTCCCAGTGTATTCTGAATTATAGAACAATTAGTGAGATACTCCAGTGTATTCTTAATTATGGAACAGTGCGTGAGATATCCCAGTGTATTCTGAATTATAGAACAATGAGTAAGATACCCCAGTGTATTCTGAATTATAGAACAATGAGTGAAATACCCCAGTGTATTCTGAATAACATTGAGTGAGATATCCCAGCGTATTCTGAATGATAGAACAGTGAGTGAGATATCCCAGTGTATTCTGAATGATAGAACAGTGAGTGAGATACCCCAGTGTATTCTGAATAACAGTGAGTGAGATATCCCAATGTATTCTGAATTATTGAACAGTGAGTGAGATATCCCAGTGTATTCTGAATTATAGAACAATGAGTGAGATACCCCAGTGTATTCTGCATAACAGTGAGTGAGATATCCCAGTGTATTCTGAATTAATGGAACAGTGAGTGAGATATCGCAGTGTATTCTGAATTATATAACAGTGAGTGAGATACCACAGTGTATTCTGAATTATATAAGTGAGTGAGATACCCCAGTGTATTCTGAATTATAGAACAGTGAGTGAGATACCTCAGTGTATTCTGAATTATAGAACAATGAGTGAGATTTCCCAGTGTATTCTGAATTATAGAACAATTAGTGTGATACACCAGTGTATTCTGAATTATGGAACAGTGAGTGAGATATCCCAGTGTATTCTGAATTATAGAACAATGAGTGAGATACCCAAGTGTATTCTGAATTATAGAACAATGGGTGAGATACACCAGTGTATTCTGAATAACATTGAGTGAGATATCCCAGTGTATTCTGAATGATAGAACAGTGAGTGAGATATCCCAGTGTATTCTGAATGATAGAACAGTGAGTGAGATACCCCAGTGTATTCTGAATAACAGTGAGTGAGATATCCCAGTGTATTCTGAATGATAGAACAGTGATTGAGATACCCAATGTATTCTGAATAACAGTGAGTGAGATATCCCAATGCATTCTGAATGATAGAACAGTGAGTGAGATATCCCAGTGTATTCTGAATTATAGAACAATGAGTGAGATACCCAAGTGTATTCTGAATAACAGTCAGTGAGATATCCCAGTGTATTCTGAATTATAGAACAATGAGTGAGATTTCCCAGTGTATTCTGAATTATAGAACAATTAGTGAGATACTCCAGTGTATTCTTAATTATGGAACAGTGAATGAGATACCCCAGTGTATTCTGAATTATAGAACAGTGAGTGAGATACCTCAGTGTATTCTGAATTATAGAACAATGAGTGAGATTTCCCAGTGTATTCTGAATTATCGAACAATTAGTGAGGTACTCCAGTGTATTCTTAATTATGGAACAGTGAGTGAGATATCCCAGTGTATTCTGAATTATAGAACAATGAGTAAGATACCCCAGTGTATTCTGAATTATAGAACAATGAGTGAGATACTCCAGTGTATTCTGAATAACATTGAGTGAGATGTCCCAGCGTATTCTGAATGATAGAACAGTGAGTGAGATATCCCAGTGTATTCTGAATGATAGAACATTGAGTGAGATACCCCAGTGTATTCTGAATAACAGTGAGTGAGATATCCCGTTGTATTCTGAATGATAGAACGGTGATTGAGATATCCCAGTGTATTCTGAATTATAGAACAATGAGTGAGATACCCCAGTGTATTCTGCATAACAGTGAGTGAGATATCTCAGTGTATTCTGAATTAATGGAACAGTGAGTGAGATATCGCAGTGTATTCTGAATTATAGAACAGTGAGTGAGATACCACAGTGTATTCTGAATTATAGAACAGTGAGTGAGATACCTCAGTGTATTCTGAATTATAGAACAATGAGTGAGATTTCCCAGTGTATTCTGAATTATAGAACAATTAGTGTGATACCCCAGTGTATTCTGAATTATGGAACAGTGAGAGAGATATCCCAGTGTATTCTGGATTATAGAACAATGAGTGAGATACCCAAGTGTATTCTGAATTATAGAACAATGGGTGAGATACACCAGTGTATTCTGAATAACATTGAGTGAGATATCCCAGTGTATTCTGAATGATAGAACAGTGAGTGAGATATCCCAGTGTATTCTGAATCACAGAACAGTGAGTGAGATACCCCAGTGTATTCTGAATAACAGTGAGTGAGATATCCCAGTGTATTCTGAATGATAGAACAGTGATTGAGATACCCAATGTATTCTGAATAACAGTGAGTGAGATATCCCAGTGTATTCTGAATGATAGAACAATGAGTGAGATTTCCCAGTGTATTCTGAATTATAGAACAATTAGTGAGATACTCCAGTGTATTCTTAATTATGGAACAGTGAGTGAGATACCCCAGTGTATTCTGAATTATAGAACATTTGAGTGAGATACCTCAGTGTATTCTGAATTATAGAACAATGAGTGAGATTTCTTAGTGTATTCTGAATTATAGAACAATTAGTGAGATACTCCAGTGTATTCTTAATTATGGAACAGTGAGTGAGATATCCCAGTGTATTCTGAATATAATTGAGTGAGATATCCCAGCGTATTCTGAATGATAGAACAGTGAGTGAGATATCCCAGTGTATTCTGAATGATAGAACAGTGAGTGAGATACGCCAGTGTATTCTGAACAACAGTGAGTTAGATATCCCAATGTATTCTGAATTATAGAACAGTGAGTGAGATATCCCAGTGTATTCTGAATTATAGAACAATGAGTGAGACACCCCAGTGTATTCTGCATAACAGTGAGTGAGATATCCCAGTGTATTCTGAATTAATGGAACAGTGAGTGAGATATCGCAGTGTATTCTGAATTATAGAACAGTGAGTGAGATACCGCAGTGTATTCTGAATTATAGAAGTGAGTGAGATACCCCAGTGTATTCTGAATTATAGAACAGTGAGTGAGGTACCTCAGTGTATTCTGAATTATAGAACAATGAGTGAGATTTACCAGTGTATACTGAATAACAGTGAGTGAGATATCCCAGTGTATTCTGAATGATAGAACAGTGATTGAGATACCCCAGTGTAATCTGAATAACAGTGAGTGAGATACCCCAGTGTATTCTGAATAACAGTGAGTGCGTTATCCCAGTGTATTCTGAATTATAGAACAGTGAGTGAGATACCCCAGTGCATTCTGAATGATAGAACAGTGAGTGAGATACCCCAGTGTATTCTGGATCATAGAACAGTGAGTGAGATACCCCAGTATATTCTGAATTATAGATCAGTGAGCAGATAACCCAGTGTATTCTGAATTTTAGCACTTTGAGTGAGATGCAGCAGTGTATTCTGAATTATAGAACAGTGTGTGAGATACCCCAGTGTTTTCTGAATTATAGAACAGTGAGTGAGATACCCCAGTGTATTCTGAATTATAGAACAGTGAGTGAGATACCCCAGTGTATTTTGAATTATAGAACAGTGAGTAGATACCCCAGTGTATTCTGAATGATAGAACAGTGAGTGAGATACCCGAGTATATTCTGAATAACAGTGAGTGAGATACCCCAGTGTATTCTGAATTATAGAACAATGAGTGAGCTACCCCAGTATATTCTGAATTATAGAACAATGAGTCAGATACCCCAGTTTATTCTGAATAACAGTGAGTCAGATATCCCAGTGTATTCTGAATTATAGAACAGTGAGTGAGATACATCAGTGTATTCTGAATTATGGAACAGTGAGTAGATATCCCAGTATATTCTGAATTATAGAACAGTGAGTGAGATATTCCAGTGTATCCTGAATGATAGAACAGTGATTGAGATACCCCAGTGTTTTCTGAATAACAGTGAGTGAGATATCCCAATTTATTATGAATTATGGAACAGTGAGTGAGATATCCCAGTGTATTCTGAATTAAAGAACAATGAGTGAGATACCCCAGTGTATTCTGAATAACAGTGAGTGAGATATCCCAGTGTATTCTGAATTATAGAACAGTGAGTGAGATATCGCAGTGTATTCTGAATTATAGAACTGTGAGTGAGATACCCCAGTGTATTCTGAATTATAGAACAATGAGTGAGACACCCCAGCGTATTCTGAATTATAGAACAGTGAGTGAGATACCTCTGTGTATTCTGAATTATAGAACAATGAGTGAGATTTCCCAGTGTATTCTGAATTTTCGAACATTGAGTGAGATACTCGAGTGTATTCTGAATTATGGAACAGTGAGTGAGATATCCCAGTGTATTCTGAATTATAGAACAATGAGTGAGATACCCCAGTGTATTCTGAATTACATTGAGTGAGATATCCCAATGTATTCTGAATGATTGAACAGTGAGTGAGATATCCCAGTATATTCTGAATGATAGAACAGTGAGTGAGATACCCCAGTGTATTCTGAATAACAGTGAGTTAGATATCCCAATGTATTCTGAATTATAGAACAGTGAGTGAGATATCCCAGTGTATTCTGAATTATAGAACAATGAGTGAGACACCCCAGTGTATTCTGCATAACAGTGAGTGAGATATCCTTTTGTATTCTGAATTAATGGAACAGTGAGTGAGATATCGCAGTGTATTCTGAATTTCGAACAGTGAGTGAGATAGCGCAGTGTATTCTGAATTATAGAAGTGAGTGAGATACCCCAGTGTATTCTGAATTATAGAACAGTGAGGGAGGTACCTCAGTGTATTCTGAATTATAGAACAATGAGTGAGATTTACCAGTGTATTCTGAATAACAGTGAGTGAGATATCCCAGTGTATTCTGAATGATAGAACAGTGATTGAGATACCCCAGTGTAATCTGAATAACATTGAGTGAGATATCCCAGTGTATTCTGAATGATATAACAGTGAGTGAGATATCCCAGTGTATTCTGAATGATAGAACAGTGAGTGAGATACCCCAGTGTATTCTGAATAACAGTGAGTGAGATATCCCAGTGTATTCTGTATGATAGAACAGTGATTGTGATACCCAATGTATTCTGAATAACAGTGAGTGAGATATCCCAATGCATTCTGAATTATAGAACAGTGAGTCAGATATCCCAGTGTATTCTGAATTATAGGACAATGAGTGAGATACCCCAGTGTATTCTGAATAACAGTGAGTGAGATATCCCAGTGTATTCTGAATTATAGAACAATGAGTGAGATTTCCCAGTGTATTCTGAATTATAGAACAATTAGTGAGATACTCCAGTGTATTCTTAATTATGGAACAGTGAGTGAGATGCCCCAGTGTATTCTGAATTATAGAACAGTGAGTGAGATACCTCAGTGTATTCTGAATTATAGAACAATGAGTGAGATTTCCCAGTGTATTCTGAATTATAGAACAATTAGTGAGATACTCCAGTGTATTCTTAATTATGGAACAGTGAGTGAGATATCCCAGTGTATTCTGAATTATAGAACAATGAGTAAGATACCCCAGTGTATTCTGAATTATAGAACAATGAGTGAAATACCCCAGTGTATTCTGAATAACATTGAGTGAGATATCCCAGCGTATTCTGAATGATAGAACAGTGAGTGAGATATCCCAGTGTATTCTGAATGATAGATCAGTGAGTGAGATACCCCAGTGTATTCTGAATTATAGAACAATGAGTGAGATACCCCAGTGTATTCTGCATAACAGTGAGTGAGATATCCCAGTGTATTCTGAATTAATGGAACAGTGAGTGAGATATCGCAGTGTATTCTGAATTATATAACAGTGAGTGAGATACCACAGTGTATTCTGAATTATATATGTGAGTGAGATACCCCAGTGTATTCTGAATTATAGAACAGTGAGTGAGATACCTCAGTGTATTCTGAATTATAGAACAATGAGTGAGATTTCCCAGTGTATTCTGAATTAAAGAACAATTAGTGTGATACACCAATGTATTCTGAATTATGGAACAGTGAGTGAGATATCCCAGTGTATTCTGAATTATAGAACAATGAGTGAGATACCCAAGTGTATTCTGAATTATAGAACAATGGGTGAGATACACCAGTGTATTCTGAATAACATTGAGTGAGATATCCCAGTGTATTCTGAATGATAGAACAGTGAATGTGATACCCAATGTATTCTGAATAACAGTGAGTGAGATATCCCAATGCATTCTGAATTATAGAACAGTGAGTCAGATATCCCAGTGTATTCTGAATTATAGAACAATGAGTGAGATACCCCAGTGTATTCTGAATAACAGTGAGTGAGATATCCCAGTGTATTCTGATTTATAGAACAATTAGTGAGATACTCCAGTGTATTCTTAATTATGGAACAGTGAGTGAGATACCCCAGTGTATTCTGAATTATAGAACAGTGAGTGAGATACCTCAGTGTATTCTGAATTATAGAACAATGAGTGAGATTTCCCAGTGTATTCTGAATTATAGAACAATTAGTGAGATACTCCAGTGTATTCTTAATTATGGAACAGTGCGTGAGATATCCCAGTGTATTCTGAATTATAGAACAATGAGTAAGATACCCCAGTGTATTCTGAATTATAGAACAATGAGTGAAATACCCCAGTGTATTCTGAATAACATTGAGTGAGATATCCCAGCGTATTCTGAATGATAGAACAGTGAGTGAGATATCCCAGTGTATTCTGAATGATAGAACAGTGAGTGAGATACCCCAGTGTATTCTGAATAACAGTGAGTGAGATATCCCAATGTATTCTGAATTATTGAACAGTGAGTGAGATATCCCAGTGTATTCTGAATTATAGAACAATGAGTGAGATACCCCAGTGTATTCTGCATAACAGTGAGTGAGATATCCCAGTGTATTCTGAATTAATGGAACAGTGAGTGAGATATCGCAGTGTATTCTGAATTATATAACAGTGAGTGAGATACCACAGTGTATTCTGAATTATATAAGTGAGTGAGATACCCCAGTGTATTCTGAATTATAGAACAGTGAGTGAGATACCTCAGTGTATTCTGAATTATAGAACAATGAGTGAGATTTCCCAGTGTATTCTGAATTATAGAACAATTAGTGTGATACACCAGTGTATTCTGAATTATGGAACAGTGAGTGAGATATCCCAGTGTATTCTGAATTATAGAACAATGAGTGAGATACCCAAGTGTATTCTGAATTATAGAACAATGGGTGAGATACACCAGTGTATTCTGAATAACATTGAGTGAGATATCCCAGTGTATTCTGAATGATAGAACAGTGAGTGAGATATCCCAGTGTATTCTGAATGATAGAACAGTGAGTGAGATACCCCAGTGTATTCTGAATAACAGTGAGTGAGATATCCCAGTGTATTCTGAATGATAGAACAGTGATTGAGATACCCAATGTATTCTGAATAACAGTGAGTGAGATATCCCAATGCATTCTGAATGATAGAACAGTGAGTGAGATATCCCAGTGTATTCTGAATTATAGAACAATGAGTGAGATACCCAAGTGTATTCTGAATAACAGTCAGTGAGATATCCCAGTGTATTCTGAATTATAGAACAATGAGTGAGATTTCCCAGTGTATTCTGAATTATAGAACAATTAGTGAGATACTCCAGTGTATTCTTAATTATGGAACAGTGAATGAGATACCCCAGTGTATTCTGAATTATAGAACAGTGAGTGAGATACCTCAGTGTATTCTGAATTATAGAACAATGAGTGAGATTTCCCAGTGTATTCTGAATTATCGAACAATTAGTGAGGTACTCCAGTGTATTCTTAATTATGGAACAGTGAGTGAGATATCCCAGTGTATTCTGAATTATAGAACAATGAGTAAGATACCCCAGTGTATTCTGAATTATAGAACAATGAGTGAGATACTCCAGTGTATTCTGAATAACATTGAGTGAGATGTCCCAGCGTATTCTGAATGATAGAACAGTGAGTGAGATATCCCAGTGTATTCTGAATGATAGAACATTGAGTGAGATACCCCAGTGTATTCTGAATAACAGTGAGTGAGATATCCCGTTGTATTCTGAATGATAGAACGGTGATTGAGATATCCCAGTGTATTCTGAATTATAGAACAATGAGTGAGATACCCCAGTGTATTCTGCATAACAGTGAGTGAGATATCTCAGTGTATTCTGAATTAATGGAACAGTGAGTGAGATATCGCAGTGTATTCTGAATTATAGAACAGTGAGTGAGATACCACAGTGTATTCTGAATTATAGAACAGTGAGTGAGATACCTCAGTGTATTCTGAATTATAGAACAATGAGTGAGATTTCCCAGTGTATTCTGAATTATAGAACAATTAGTGTGATACCCCAGTGTATTCTGAATTATGGAACAGTGAGAGAGATATCCCAGTGTATTCTGGATTATAGAACAATGAGTGAGATACCCAAGTGTATTCTGAATTATAGAACAATGGGTGAGATACACCAGTGTATTCTGAATAACATTGAGTGAGATATCCCAGTGTATTCTGAATGATAGAACAGTGAGTGAGATATCCCAGTGTATTCTGAATCACAGAACAGTGAGTGAGATACCCCAGTGTATTCTGAATAACAGTGAGTGAGATATCCCAGTGTATTCTGAATGATAGAACAGTGATTGAGATACCCAATGTATTCTGAATAACAGTGAGTGAGATATCCCAGTGTATTCTGAATGATAGAACAATGAGTGAGATTTCCCAGTGTATTCTGAATTATAGAACAATTAGTGAGATACTCCAGTGTATTCTTAATTATGGAACAGTGAGTGAGATACCCCAGTGTATTCTGAATTATAGAACATTTGAGTGAGATACCTCAGTGTATTCTGAATTATAGAACAATGAGTGAGATTTCTTAGTGTATTCTGAATTATAGAACAATTAGTGAGATACTCCAGTGTATTCTTAATTATGGAACAGTGAGTGAGATATCCCAGTGTATTCTGAATATAATTGAGTGAGATATCCCAGCGTATTCTGAATGATAGAACAGTGAGTGAGATATCCCAGTGTATTCTGAATGATAGAACAGTGAGTGAGATACGCCAGTGTATTCTGAACAACAGTGAGTTAGATATCCCAATGTATTCTGAATTATAGAACAGTGAGTGAGATATCCCAGTGTATTCTGAATTATAGAACAATGAGTGAGACACCCCAGTGTATTCTGCATAACAGTGAGTGAGATATCCCAGTGTATTCTGAATTAATGGAACAGTGAGTGAGATATCGCAGTGTATTCTGAATTATAGAACAGTGAGTGAGATACCGCAGTGTATTCTGAATTATAGAAGTGAGTGAGATACCCCAGTGTATTCTGAATTATAGAACAGTGAGTGAGGTACCTCAGTGTATTCTGAATTATAGAACAATGAGTGAGATTTACCAGTGTATACTGAATAACAGTGAGTGAGATATCCCAGTGTATTCTGAATGATAGAACAGTGATTGAGATACCCCAGTGTAATCTGAATAACAGTGAGTGAGATACCCCAGTGTATTCTGAATAACAGTGAGTGCGTTATCCCAGTGTATTCTGAATTATAGAACAGTGAGTGAGATACCCCAGTGCATTCTGAATGATAGAACAGTGAGTGAGATACCCCAGTGTATTCTGGATCATAGAACAGTGAGTGAGATACCCCAGTATATTCTGAATTATAGATCAGTGAGCAGATAACCCAGTGTATTCTGAATTTTAGCACTTTGAGTGAGATGCAGCAGTGTATTCTGAATTATAGAACAGTGTGTGAGATACCCCAGTGTTTTCTGAATTATAGAACAGTGAGTGAGATACCCCAGTGTATTCTGAATTATAGAACAGTGAGTGAGATACCCCAGTGTATTTTGAATTATAGAACAGTGAGTAGATACCCCAGTGTATTCTGAATGATAGAACAGTGAGTGAGATACCCGAGTATATTCTGAATAACAGTGAGTGAGATACCCCAGTGTATTCTGAATTATAGAACAATGAGTGAGCTACCCCAGTATATTCTGAATTATAGAACAATGAGTCAGATACCCCAGTTTATTCTGAATAACAGTGAGTCAGATATCCCAGTGTATTCTGAATTATAGAACAGTGAGTGAGATACATCAGTGTATTCTGAATTATGGAACAGTGAGTAGATATCCCAGTATATTCTGAATTATAGAACAGTGAGTGAGATATTCCAGTGTATCCTGAATGATAGAACAGTGATTGAGATACCCCAGTGTTTTCTGAATAACAGTGAGTGAGATATCCCAATTTATTATGAATTATGGAACAGTGAGTGAGATATCCCAGTGTATTCTGAATTAAAGAACAATGAGTGAGATACCCCAGTGTATTCTGAATAACAGTGAGTGAGATATCCCAGTGTATTCTGAATTATAGAACAGTGAGTGAGATATCGCAGTGTATTCTGAATTATAGAACTGTGAGTGAGATACCCCAGTGTATTCTGAATTATAGAACAATGAGTGAGACACCCCAGCGTATTCTGAATTATAGAACAGTGAGTGAGATACCTCTGTGTATTCTGAATTATAGAACAATGAGTGAGATTTCCCAGTGTATTCTGAATTTTCGAACATTGAGTGAGATACTCGAGTGTATTCTGAATTATGGAACAGTGAGTGAGATATCCCAGTGTATTCTGAATTATAGAACAATGAGTGAGATACCCCAGTGTATTCTGAATTACATTGAGTGAGATATCCCAATGTATTCTGAATGATTGAACAGTGAGTGAGATATCCCAGTATATTCTGAATGATAGAACAGTGAGTGAGATACCCCAGTGTATTCTGAATAACAGTGAGTGAGATATCCCAGTGTATTCTGAATGATAGAACAGTGATTGAGATATCCCAGTGTATTCTGAATTATAGAACAATGAGTGGGATACCCCAGTGTATTCTGCATAACAGTGAGTGAGATATCCCAGTGTATTCTGAATTAATGGAACAGTGAGTGAGATATCGCAGTGTATTCTGAATTATAGATGTGAGTGAGATACCCCAGTGTATTCTGAATTATAGAACAGTGAGTGAGATACCTCAGTGTATTCTGAATTATAGAACAATGAGTGAGATTTCCCAGTGTATTCTGAATTATAGAACAATTAGTGTGATACCCCAGTGTATTCTGAATAACAGTGAGTGAGATATCCCAGTGTATTCTGAATGATAGAACAGTGAGTGAGATATCCCAGTGTATTCTGAATCATAGAACAATGAGTGAGATACCCCAGTTTATTCTGAATAACAGTGAGTGAGATATCCCAGTGTATTCTGAATGATAGAACAGTGATTGAGATACCCAATGTATTCTGAATAACAGTGAGTGAGATATCCCAATGCATTCTGAATCATAGAACAGTGAGTGAGATATCCCAGTGTGTTCTGAATTATAGAACAATGAGTGAGATACCCCAGTGTATTCTGAATAACAGTGAGTGAGATATCCCAGTGTATTCTGAATTATAGAACAATGAGTGAGATTTCCCAGTGTATTCTGAATTATAGAACAATTAGTGAGATTTCTTAGTGTATTCTGAATTATAGAACAATTAGTGAGATACTCCAGTGTATTCTTAATTATGGAACAGTGAGTGAGATATCCCAGTGTATTCTGAATTATAGAACAATGAGTAAGATACCCCAGTGTATTCTGAATTATAGAACAATGAGTGAGATACCCCAGTGTATTCTGAATATAATTGAGTGAGATATCCCAGCGTATTCTGAATGATAGAACAGTGAGTGAGATATCCCAGTGTATTCTGAATGATAGAACAGTGAGTGAGATACCCCAGTGTATTCTGAATAACAGTGAGTGAGATATCCCAATGTATTCTGAATTATAGAACAGTGAGTGAGATATCCCAGTGTATTCTGAATTATAGAACAATGCGTGAGACACCCCAGTGTATTCTGCATAACAGTGAGTGAGATATCCCAGTGTATTCTGAATTAATGGAACAGTGAGTGAGATATCGCAGTGTATTCTGAATTATAGAACAGTGAGTGAGATAGCGCAGTGTATTCTGAATTATAGAAGTGAGTGAGATACCCCAGTGTATTCTGAATTATAGAACAGTGAGTGAGGTACCTCAGTGTATTCTGAATTATAGAACAATGAGTGAGATTTACCAGTGTATTCTGAATAACATTGAGTGAGATATCCCAGTGTATTCTGAATGATAGAACAGTGAGTGAGATATCCCAGTGTATTCTGAATCATAGAACAATGAGTGAGATACCCCAGTTTATTCTGAATAACAGTGAGTGAGATATCCCAGTGTATTCTGAATTATAGAACAATGAGTGAGATTCCCCAGTGTATTCTGAATTATAGAACAATTAGTGAGATTTCTTAGTGTATTCTGAATTATAGAACAATTAGTGAGATACTCCAGTGTATTCTTAATTATGGAACAGTGAGTGAGATATCCCAGTGTATTCTGAATTATAGAACAATGAGTAAGATACCCCAGTGTATTCTGAATTATAGAACAATGAGTGAGATACCCCAGTGTATTCTGAATATAATTGAGTGAGATATCCCAGCGTATTCTGAATGATAGAACAGTGAGTGAGATATCCCAGTGTATTCTGAATGATAGAACAGTGAGTGAGATACCCCAGTGTATTCTGAATAACAGTGAGTGAGATATCCCAATGTATTCTGAATTATAGAACAGTGAGTGAGATATCCCAGTGTATTCTGAATTATAGAACAATGAGTGAGACACCCCAGTGTATTCTGCATAACAGTGAGTGAGATATCCCAGTGTATTCTGAATTAATGGAACAGTGAGTGAGATATCGCAGTGTATTCTGAATTATAGAACAGTGAGTGAGATAGTGCAGTGTATTCTGAATTATAGAAGTGAGTGAGATACCCCAGTGTATTCTGAAGTATAGAACAGTGAGTGAGGTACCTCAGTGTATTCTGAATTATAGAACAATGAGTGAGATTTACCAGTGTATTCTGAATAACAGTGAGTGAGATATCCCAGTGTATTCTGAATGATAGAACAGTGATTGAGATACCCCAGTGTAATCTGAATAACAGTGAGTGAGATACCCCAGTGTATTCTGAATAACAGTGAGTGCGTTATCCCAGTGTATTCTGAATTATAGAACAATGAGTGAGATTTCCCAGTGTATTCTGAATTATAGAACAATTAGTGTGATACCTCAGTGTATTCTGAATTATGGAACAGTGAGTGAGATATCCCAGTGTATTCTGAATTATAGAACAATGAGTGAGATACCCAAGTGTATTCTGAATTATAGAACAATGGGTGAGATACACCAGTGTATTCTGTATAACATTGAGTGAGATATCCCAGTGTATTCTGAATGATATAACAGTGAGTGAGATATCCCAGTGTATTCTGAATGATAGAACAGTGAGTCAGATACCCCAGTGTATTCTGAATAACAGTGAGTGAGATATCCCAGTGTATTCTGAATGATAGAACAGTGATTGTGATACCCAATGTATTCTGAATAACAGTGAGTGAGATATCCCAATGCATTCTGAATTATAGAACAGTGAGTCAGATATCCCAGTGTATTCTGAATTATAGAACAATGAGTGAGATACCCCAGTGTATTCTGAATAACAGTGAGTGAGATATCCCAGTGTATTCTGAATTATAGAACAATGAGTGAGATTTCCCAGTGTATTCTGAATTATAGAACAATTAGTGAGATACTCCAGTGTATTCTTAATTATGGAACAGTGAATGAGATACCCCAGTGTATTCTGAATTATAGAACAGTGAGTGAGATACCTCAGTGTATTCTGAATTATAGAACAATGAGTGAGATTTCCCAGTGTATTCTGAATTATCGAACAATTAGTGAGGTACTCCAGTGTATTCTTAATTATGGAACAGTGAGTGAGATATCCCAGTGTATTCTGAATTATAGAACAATGAGTAAGATACCCCAGTGTATTCTGAATTATAGAACAATGAGTGAGATACTCCAGTGTATTCTGAATAACATTGAGTGAGATGTCCCAGCGTATTCTGAATGATAGAACAGTGAGTGAGATATCCCAGTGTATTCTGAATGATAGAACATTGAGTGAGATACCCCAGTGTATTCTGAATAACAGTGAGTGAGATATCCCGTTGTATTCTGAATGATAGAACGGTGATTGAGATATCCCAGTGTATTCTGAATTATAGAACAATGAGTGAGATACCCCAGTGTATTCTGCATAACAGTGAGTGAGATATCTCAGTGTATTCTGAATTAATGGAACAGTGAGTGAGATATCGCAGTGTATTCTGAATTATAGAACAGTGAGTGAGATACCACAGTGTATTCTGAATTATAGAACAGTGAGTGAGATACCTCAGTGTATTCTGAATTATAGAACAATGAGTGAGATTTCCCAGTGTATTCTGAATTATAGAACAATTAGTGTGATACCCCAGTGTATTCTGAATTATGGAACAGTGAGAGAGATATCCCAGTGTATTCTGGATTATAGAACAATGAGTGAGATACCCAAGTGTATTCTGAATTATAGAACAATGGGTGAGATACACCAGTGTATTCTGAATAACATTGAGTGAGATATCCCAGTGTATTCTGAATGATAGAACAGTGAGTGAGATATCCCAGTGTATTCTGAATCACAGAACAGTGAGTGAGATACCCCAGTGTATTCTGAATAACAGTGAGTGAGATATCCCAGTGTATTCTGAATGATAGAACAGTGATTGAGATACCCAATGTATTCTGAATAACAGTGAGTGAGATATCCCAGTGTATTCTGAATGATAGAACAATGAGTGAGATTTCCCAGTGTATTCTGAATTATAGAACAATTAGTGAGATACTCCAGTGTATTCTTAATTATGGAACAGTGAGTGAGATACCCCAGTGTATTCTGAATTATAGAACATTTGAGTGAGATACCTCAGTGTATTCTGAATTATAGAACAATGAGTGAGATTTCTTAGTGTATTCTGAATTATAGAACAATTAGTGAGATACTCCAGTGTATTCTTAATTATGGAACAGTGAGTGAGATATCCCAGTGTATTCTGAATATAATTGAGTGAGATATCCCAGCGTATTCTGAATGATAGAACAGTGAGTGAGATATCCCAGTGTATTCTGAATGATAGAACAGTGAGTGAGATACGCCAGTGTATTCTGAACAACAGTGAGTTAGATATCCCAATGTATTCTGAATTATAGAACAGTGAGTGAGATATCCCAGTGTATTCTGAATTATAGAACAATGAGTGAGACACCCCAGTGTATTCTGCATAACAGTGAGTGAGATATCCCAGTGTATTCTGAATTAATGGAACAGTGAGTGAGATATCGCAGTGTATTCTGAATTATAGAACAGTGAGTGAGATACCGCAGTGTATTCTGAATTATAGAAGTGAGTGAGATACCCCAGTGTATTCTGAATTATAGAACAGTGAGTGAGGTACCTCAGTGTATTCTGAATTATAGAACAATGAGTGAGATTTACCAGTGTATACTGAATAACAGTGAGTGAGATATCCCAGTGTATTCTGAATGATAGAACAGTGATTGAGATACCCCAGTGTAATCTGAATAACAGTGAGTGAGATACCCCAGTGTATTCTGAATAACAGTGAGTGCGTTATCCCAGTGTATTCTGAATTATAGAACAGTGAGTGAGATACCCCAGTGCATTCTGAATGATAGAACAGTGAGTGAGATACCCCAGTGTATTCTGGATCATAGAACAGTGAGTGAGATACCCCAGTATATTCTGAATTATAGATCAGTGAGCAGATAACCCAGTGTATTCTGAATTTTAGCACTTTGAGTGAGATGCAGCAGTGTATTCTGAATTATAGAACAGTGTGTGAGATACCCCAGTGTTTTCTGAATTATAGAACAGTGAGTGAGATACCCCAGTGTATTCTGAATTATAGAACAGTGAGTGAGATACCCCAGTGTATTTTGAATTATAGAACAGTGAGTAGATACCCCAGTGTATTCTGAATGATAGAACAGTGAGTGAGATACCCGAGTATATTCTGAATAACAGTGAGTGAGATACCCCAGTGTATTCTGAATTATAGAACAATGAGTGAGCTACCCCAGTATATTCTGAATTATAGAACAATGAGTCAGATACCCCAGTTTATTCTGAATAACAGTGAGTCAGATATCCCAGTGTATTCTGAATTATAGAACAGTGAGTGAGATACATCAGTGTATTCTGAATTATGGAACAGTGAGTAGATATCCCAGTATATTCTGAATTATAGAACAGTGAGTGAGATATTCCAGTGTATCCTGAATGATAGAACAGTGATTGAGATACCCCAGTGTTTTCTGAATAACAGTGAGTGAGATATCCCAATTTATTATGAATTATGGAACAGTGAGTGAGATATCCCAGTGTATTCTGAATTAAAGAACAATGAGTGAGATACCCCAGTGTATTCTGAATAACAGTGAGTGAGATATCCCAGTGTATTCTGAATTATAGAACAGTGAGTGAGATATCGCAGTGTATTCTGAATTATAGAACTGTGAGTGAGATACCCCAGTGTATTCTGAATTATAGAACAATGAGTGAGACACCCCAGCGTATTCTGAATTATAGAACAGTGAGTGAGATACCTCTGTGTATTCTGAATTATAGAACAATGAGTGAGATTTCCCAGTGTATTCTGAATTTTCGAACATTGAGTGAGATACTCGAGTGTATTCTGAATTATGGAACAGTGAGTGAGATATCCCAGTGTATTCTGAATTATAGAACAATGAGTGAGATACCCCAGTGTATTCTGAATTACATTGAGTGAGATATCCCAATGTATTCTGAATGATTGAACAGTGAGTGAGATATCCCAGTATATTCTGAATGATAGAACAGTGAGTGAGATACCCCAGTGTATTCTGAATAACAGTGAGTGAGATATCCCAGTGTATTCTGAATGATAGAACAGTGATTGAGATATCCCAGTGTATTCTGAATTATAGAACAATGAGTGGGATACCCCAGTGTATTCTGCATAACAGTGAGTGAGATATCCCAGTGTATTCTGAATTAATGGAACAGTGAGTGAGATATCGCAGTGTATTCTGAATTATAGAAGTGAGTGAGATACCCCAGTGTATTCTGAATTATAGAACAGTGAGTGAGATACCTCAGTGTATTCTGAATTATAGAACAATGAGTGAGATTTCCCAGTGTATTCTGAATTATAGAACAATTAGTGTGATACCCCAGTGTATTCTGAATAACAGTGAGTGAGATATCCCAGTGTATTCTGAATGATAGAACAGTGAGTGAGATATCCCAGTGTATTCTGAATCATAGAACAATGAGTGAGATACCCCAGTTTATTCTGAATAACAGTGAGTGAGATATCCCAGTGTATTCTGAATGATAGAACAGTGATTGAGATACCCAATGTATTCTGAATAACAGTGAGTGAGATATCCCAATGCATTCTGAATCATAGAACAGTGAGTGAGATATCCCAGTGTGTTCTGAATTATAGAACAATGAGTGAGATACCCCAGTGTATTCTGAATAACAGTGAGTGAGATATCCCAGTGTATTCTGAATTATAGAACAATGAGTGAGATTTCCCAGTGTATTCTGAATTATAGAACAATTAGTGAGATTTCTTAGTGTATTCTGAATTATAGAACAATTAGTGAGATACTCCAGTGTATTCTTAATTATGGAACAGTGAGTGAGATATCCCAGTGTATTCTGAATTATAGAACAATGAGTAAGATACCCCAGTGTATTCTGAATTATAGAACAATGAGTGAGATACCCCAGTGTATTCTGAATATAATTGAGTGAGATATCCCAGCGTATTCTGAATGATAGAACAGTGAGTGAGATATCCCAGTGTATTCTGAATGATAGAACAGTGAGTGAGATACCCCAGTGTATTCTGAATAACAGTGAGTGAGATATCCCAATGTATTCTGAATTATAGAACAGTGAGTGAGATATCCCAGTGTATTCTGAATTATAGAACAATGCGTGAGACACCCCAGTGTATTCTGCATAACAGTGAGTGAGATATCCCAGTGTATTCTGAATTAATGGAACAGTGAGTGAGATATCGCAGTGTATTCTGAATTATAGAACAGTGAGTGAGATAGCGCAGTGTATTCTGAATTATAGAAGTGAGTGAGATACCCCAGTGTATTCTGAATTATAGAACAGTGAGTGAGGTACCTCAGTGTATTCTGAATTATAGAACAATGAGTGAGATTTACCAGTGTATTCTGAATAACATTGAGTGAGATATCCCAGTGTATTCTGAATGATAGAACAGTGAGTGAGATATCCCAGTGTATTCTGAATCATAGAACAATGAGTGAGATACCCCAGTTTATTCTGAATAACAGTGAGTGAGATATCCCAGTGTATTCTGAATTATAGAACAATGAGTGAGATTCCCCAGTGTATTCTGAATTATAGAACAATTAGTGAGATTTCTTAGTGTATTCTGAATTATAGAACAATTAGTGAGATACTCCAGTGTATTCTTAATTATGGAACAGTGAGTGAGATATCCCAGTGTATTCTGAATTATAGAACAATGAGTAAGATACCCCAGTGTATTCTGAATTATAGAACAATGAGTGAGATACCCCAGTGTATTCTGAATATAATTGAGTGAGATATCCCAGCGTATTCTGAATGATAGAACAGTGAGTGAGATATCCCAGTGTATTCTGAATGATAGAACAGTGAGTGAGATACCCCAGTGTATTCTGAATAACAGTGAGTGAGATATCCCAATGTATTCTGAATTATAGAACAGTGAGTGAGATATCCCAGTGTATTCTGAATTATAGAACAATGAGTGAGACACCCCAGTGTATTCTGCATAACAGTGAGTGAGATATCCCAGTGTATTCTGAATTAATGGAACAGTGAGTGAGATATCGCAGTGTATTCTGAATTATAGAACAGTGAGTGAGATAGTGCAGTGTATTCTGAATTATAGAAGTGAGTGAGATACCCCAGTGTATTCTGAAGTATAGAACAGTGAGTGAGGTACCTCAGTGTATTCTGAATTATAGAACAATGAGTGAGATTTACCAGTGTATTCTGAATAACAGTGAGTGAGATATCCCAGTGTATTCTGAATGATAGAACAGTGATTGAGATACCCCAGTGTAATCTGAATAACAGTGAGTGAGATACCCCAGTGTATTCTGAATAACAGTGAGTGCGTTATCCCAGTGTATTCTGAATTATAGAACAATGAGTGAGATTTCCCAGTGTATTCTGAATTATAGAACAATTAGTGTGATACCTCAGTGTATTCTGAATTATGGAACAGTGAGTGAGATATCCCAGTGTATTCTGAATTATAGAACAATGAGTGAGATACCCAAGTGTATTCTGAATTATAGAACAATGGGTGAGATACACCAGTGTATTCTGTATAACATTGAGTGAGATATCCCAGTGTATTCTGAATGATATAACAGTGAGTGAGATATCCCAGTGTATTCTGAATGATAGAACAGTGAGTCAGATACCCCAGTGTATTCTGAATAACAGTGAGTGAGATATCCCAGTGTATTCTGAATGATAGAACAGTGATTGTGATACCCAATGTATTCTGAATAACAGTGAGTGAGATATCCCAATGCATTCTGAATTATAGAACAGTGAGTCAGATATCCCAGTGTATTCTGAATTATAGAACAATGAGTGAGATACCCCAGTGTATTCTGAATAACAGTGAGTGAGATATCCCAGTGTATTCTGAATTATAGAACAATGAGTGAGATTTCCCAGTGTATTCTGAATGATAGAACAGTGAGTGAGATACCCCAGTGTATTCTGAATAACAGTGAGTGAGATACCTCAGTGTATTCTGAATGATAGAACAGTGAGTGAGATACCCCAGTGTATTCTGAATAATAGAACAGTGAGTGAGATACCCCAGTGTATTTTGAATTATAGAACAGTGAGTGAGATACCCCAGTGTATTCTGAATAACAGTGAGTCAGATACCCCAGTGTCTTCTGAATCATAGAACAGTGAGTGAGATATCGCAGTGTATTCTGAATTATACAACAGTGAGTGAGATACCACAGTGTATTCTGAATTATAGAAGTGAGTGAGATACCCCAGTGTATTCTGAATTATGGAACAGTGAGTGAGATATCCCAGTGTATTCTGAATTATAGAACAATGAGTGAGATACCCAAGTGTATTCTGAATTATAGAACAATGGGTGAGATACACCAGTGTATTCTGTATAACATTGAGTGAGATATCCCAGTGTATTCTGAATGATATAACAGTGAGTGAGATATCCCAGTGTATTCTGAATGATAGAACAGTGAGTGAGATACCCCAGTGTATTCTGAATAACAGTGAGTGAGATATCCCAGTGTATTCTGAATGATAGAACAGTGATTGTGATACCCAATGTATTCTGAATAACAGTGAGTGAGATATCCCAATGCATTCTGAATTATAGAACAGTGAGTGAGATATCCCAGTGTATTCTGAATTATAGAACAATGAGTGAGATACCCCAGTGTAATCTGAATAACAGTGAGTGAGATACCCCAGTGTATTCTGAATAACAGTGAGTGCATTATCCCAGTGTATTCTGAATTATAGAACAATGAGTGAGATTTCCCAGTGTATTCTGAATTATAGAACAATTAGTGTGATACCTCAGTGTATTCTGAATTATGGAACAGTGAGTGAGATATCCCAGTGTATTCTGAATTATAGAACAATGAGTGAGATACCCAAGTGTATTCTGAATTATAGAACAATGGGTGAGATACACCAGTGTATTCTGTATAACATTGAGTGAGATATCCCAGTGTATTCTGAATGATATAACAGTGAGTGAGATATCCCAGTGTATTCTGAATGATAGAACAGTGAGTGAGATACCCCAGTGTATTCTGAATAACAGTGAGTGAGATATCCCAGTGTATTCTGAATGATAGAGCAGTGATTGTGATACCCAATGTATTCTGAATAACAGTGAGTGAGATATCCCAATGCATTCTGAATTATAGAACAGTGAGTCAGATATCCCAGTGTATTCTGAATTATAGAACAATGAGTGAGATACCCCAGTGTATTCTGAATAACAGTGAGTGAGATATCCCAATGTATTCTGAATTATAGAACAATGAGTGAGATTTCCCAGTGTATTCTGAATGATAGAACAGTGAGTGAGATACCCCAGTGTATTCTGAATAACAGTGAGTGAGATACCTCAGTGTATTCTGAATGATAGAACAGTGAGTGAGATACCCCAGTGTATTCTGAATAATAGAACAGTGAGTGAGATACCCCAGTGTATTTTGAATTATAGAACAGTGAGTGAGATACCCCAGTGTATTCTGAATAACAGTGAGTCAGATACCCCAGTGTCTTCTGAATCATAGAACAGTGAGTGAGATATCGCAGTGTATTCTGAATTATAGAACAGTGAGTGAGATACCACAGTGTATTCTGAATTATAGAAGTGAGTGAGATACCCCAGTGTATTCTGAATTATGGAACAGTGAGTGAGATATCCCAGTGTATTCTGAATTATAGAACAATGAGTGAGATACCCAAGTGTATTCTGAATTATAGAACAATGGGTGAGATACACCAGTGTATTCTGTATAACATTGAGTGAGATATCCCAGTGTATTCTGAATGATATAACAGTGAGTGAGATATCCCAGTGTATTCTGAATGATAGAACAGTGAGTGAGATACCCCAGTGTATTCTGAATAACAGTGAGTGAGATATCCCAGTGTATTCTGAATGATAGAACAGTGATTGTGATACCCAATGTATTCTGAATAACAGTGAGTGAGATATCCCAATGCATTCTGAATTATAGAACAGTGAGTGAGATATCCCAGTGTATTCTGAATTATAGAACAATGAGTGAGATACCCCAGTGTAATCTGAATAACAGTGAGTGAGATACCCCAGTGTATTCTGAATGATATAACAGTGAGTGAGATATCCCAGTGTATTCTGAATGATAGAACAGTGAGTGAGATACCCCAGTGTATTCTGAATAACAGTGAGTGAGATATCCCAGTGTATTCTGAATGATAGAGCAGTGATTGTGATACCCAATGTATTCTGAATAACAGTGAGTGAGATATCCCAATGCATTCTGAATTATAGAACAGTGAGTCAGATATCCCAGTGTATTCTGAATTATAGAACAATGAGTGAGATACCCCAGTGTATTCTGAATAACAGTGAGTGAGATATCCCAATGTATTCTGAATTATAGAACAATGAGTGAGATTTCCCAGTGTATTCTGAATGATAGAACAGTGAGTGAGATACCCCAGTGTATTCTGAATAACAGTGAGTGAGATACCTCAGTGTATTCTGAATGATAGAACAGTGAGTGAGATACCCCAGTGTATTCTGAATAATAGAACAGTGAGTGAGATACCCCAGTGTATTTTGAATTATAGAACAGTGAGTGAGATACCCCAGTGTATTCTGAATAACAGTGAGTCAGATACCCCAGTGTCTTCTGAATCATAGAACAGTGAGTGAGATATCGCAGTGTATTCTGAATTATAGAACAGTGAGTGAGATACCACAGTGTATTCTGAATTATAGAAGTGAGTGAGATACCCCAGTGTATTCTGAATTATGGAACAGTGAGTGAGATATCCCAGTGTATTCTGAATTATAGAACAATGAGTGAGATACCCAAGTGTATTCTGAATTATAGAACAATGGGTGAGATACACCAGTGTATTCTGTATAACATTGAGTGAGATATCCCAGTGTATTCTGAATGATATAACAGTGAGTGAGATATCCCAGTGTATTCTGAATGATAGAACAGTGAGTGAGATACCCCAGTGTATTCTGAATAACAGTGAGTGAGATATCCCAGTGTATTCTGAATGATAGAACAGTGATTGTGATACCCAATGTATTCTGAATAACAGTGAGTGAGATATCCCAATGCATTCTGAATTATAGAACAGTGAGTGAGATATCCCAGTGTATTCTGAATTATAGAACAATGAGTGAGATACCCCAGTGTAATCTGAATAACAGTGAGTGAGATACCCCAGTGTATTCTGAATAACAGTGAGTGCATTATCCCAGTGTATTCTGAATTATAGAACAATGAGTGAGATTTCCCAGTGTATTCTGAATTATAGAACAATTAGTGTGATACCTCAGTGTATTCTGAATTATGGAACAGTGAGTGAGATATCCCAGTGTATTCTGAATTATAGAACAATGAGTGAGATACCCAAGTGTATTCTGAATTATAGAACAATGGGTGAGATACACCAGTGTATTCTGTATAACATTGAGTGAGATATCCCAGTGTATTCTGAATGATATAACAGTGAGTGAGATATCCCAGTGTATTCTGAATGATAGAACAGTGAGTGAGATACCCCAGTGTATTCTGAATAACAGTGAGTGAGATATCCCAGTGTATTCTGAATGATAGAGAAGTGATTGTGATACCCAATGTATTCTGAATAACAGTGAGTGAGATATCCCAATGCATTCTGAATTATAGAACAGTGAGTCAGATATCCCAGTGTATTCTGAATTATAGAACAATGAGTGAGATACCCCAGTGTATTCTGAATAACAGTGAGTGAGATATCCCAATGTATTCTGAATTATAGAACAATGAGTGAGATTTCCCAGTGTATTCTGAATGATAGAACAGTGAGTGAGATACCCCAGTGTATTCTGAATAACAGTGAGTGAGATACCTCAGTGTATTCTGAATGATAGAACAGTGAGTGAGATACCCCAGTGTATTCTGAATAATAGAACAGTGAGTGAGATACCCCAGTGTATTTTGAATTATAGAACAGTGAGTGAGATACCCCAGTGTATTCTGAATAACAGTGAGTCAGATACCCCAGTGTCTTCTGAATTATAGAACAGTGAGTGAGATATCGCAGTGTATTCTGAATTATAGAACAGTGAGTGAGATACCACAGTGTATTCTGAATTATAGAAGTGAGTGAGATACCCCAGTGTATTCTGAATTATGGAACAGTGAGTGAGATATCCCAGTGTATTCTGAATTATAGAACAATGAGTGAGATACCCAAGTGTATTCTGAATTATAGAACAATGGGTGAGATACACCAGTGTATTCTGTATAACATTGAGTGAGATATCCCAGTGTATTCTGAATGATATAACAGTGAGTGAGATATCCCAGTGTATTCTGAATGATAGAACAGTGAGTGAGATACCCCAGTGTATTCTGAATAACAGTGAGTGAGATATCCCAGTGTATTCTGAATGATAGAGCAGTGATTGTGATAGCCAATGTATTCTGAATAACAGTGAGTGAGATATCCCAATGCATTCTGAATTATAGAACAGTGAGTCAGATATCCCAGTGTATTCTGAATTATAGAACAATGAGTGAGATACCCCAGTCTATTCTGAATAACAGTGAGTGAGATATCCCAGTGTATTCTGAATTATAGAACAATGAGTGAGATTTCCCAGTGTATTCTGAATTATAGAACAATTAGTGAGATACTCCAGTGTATTCTTAATTATGGAACAGTGAGTGAGATATCCCAGTGTATTCTGAATTATAGAACAATGAGTAAGATACCCCAGTGTATTCTGAATTATAGAACAATGAGTGAAATACCCCAGTGTATTCTGAATAACATTGAGTGAGATATCCCAGCGTATTCTGAATGATAGAACAGTGAGTGAGATATCCCAGTGTATTCTGAATGATAGAACAGTGAGTGAGATACCCCAGTGTATTCTGAATAACAGTGAGTGAGATATCCCAATGTATTCTGAATTATAGAACAGTGAGTGAGATACCCCAGTGTATTCTGAATAACAGTGAGTGAGATATCCCAGTGTATTCTGAATTATAGAACAATGAGTGAGATACCCCAGTGTATTCTGCATAACAGTGAGTGAGATATCCCAGTGTATTCTGAATTATATAACAGTGAGTGAGATACCACAGTGTATTCTGAATTATATAAGTGAGTGAGATACCCCAGTGTATTCTGAATTATAGAACAGTGAGTGAGATTTCCCAGTGTATTCTGAATTATAGAACAATTAGTGTGATACACCAGTGTATTCTGAATTATGGAACAGTGAGTGAGATATCCCACTGTATTCTGAATTATAGAACAATGAGTGAGATACCCAAGTGTATTCTGAATTATAGAACAATGGGTGAGATACACCAGTGTATTCTGAATAACATTGAGTGAGATATCCCAGTGTATTCTGAATGATAGAACAGTGATTGTGATACCCAATGTATTCTGAATAACAGTGAGTGAGATATCCCAATGCATTCTGAATTATAGAACAGTGAGTCAGATATCCCAGTGTATTCTGAATTGTAGAACAATGAGTGAGATACCCCAGTGTATTCTGAATAACAGTGAGTGAGATATCCCAGTGTATTCTGAATTATAGAACAATGAGTGAGATTTCCCAGTGTATTCTGAATTATAGAACAATTAGTGAGATACTCCAGTGTATTCTTAATTATGGAACAGTGAGTGAGATACCCCAGTGTATTCTGAATTATAGAACAATGAGTAAGATACCCCAGTGTATTCTGAATTATAGAACAATGAGTGAAATACCCCAGTGTATTCTGAATAACATTGAGTGAGATATCCCAGCGTATTCTGAATGACAGAACAGTGAGTGAGATATCCCAGTGTATTCTGAATGATAGAACAGTGAGTGAGATGCCCCAGTGTAATCTGAATAACCGTGAGTGCGTTATCCCAGTGTATTCTGAATTATAGAACAGTGAGTGAGATACCCCAGTGTATTCTGAATGATAGAACAGTGAGTGAGATACCCCAGTGTTTTCTGAATTATAGAACAGTGAGTGAGATACCCCAGTGTATTCTGAATTATAGAACAGTGAGTGAGATACCCCAGTGTATTTTGAATTATAGAACAGTGAGTAGATACCCCAGTGTATTCTGAATGATAGAACAGTGAGTGAGATACCCCAGTGTATTCTGAATAACAGTGAGTCAGATACCCCAGTATATTCTGAATTATAGAACAGTGAGTGAGATACATCAGTGTATTCTGAATTGTAGAACACTGAGTGAGATATCCCAGTGTATTCTGAATTATAGAACAGTGAGTAGATATCCCAGTGTATTCTGAATTATAGAGCAGTGAGTGAGATATCCGAGTGTATTCTGAATGATAGAACAGTGATTGAGATACCCCAGTGTATTCTGAATAACAGTGAGTGAGATATCCCAATTTATTATGAATTATGGAACAGTGAGTGAGATATCCCAGTGTATTCTGAATTAAAGAACAATGAGTGAGATACCCCAGTGTATTCTGAAAACAGTGAGTGAGATATCCCAGTGTATTCTGAATTAATGGAACAGTGAGTGAGATATCGCAGTGTATTCTGAATTATAGAACTGTGAGTGAGATACCCCAGTGTATTCTGAATTATAGAAAAATGAGTGAGCTACCCCAGTGTATTCTGAATAACAGAGCTCAGTGTGTGAGATACCCCAGTGTATTCTGAATTGTAGAACACTGAGTGAGATACCCCAGTATATTCTGAATTATAGAACAATGAGTGAGATTTCCCAGTGTATTCTGAATTATAGAACAATGAGAGAGATATCCCAGTGTATTCTCAATTATGGAACAGTGAGTGAGATACCCCAGTGTATTCTGAATAACAGTGAGTGAGATATCCCAGTGTATTCTGAATTATTGAACAGTGAGTGAGATACCCCAGTGTATTCTGAATTATAGAACAATGAGTGAGATTTCCCAGTGTATTCTGAATTATAGAACAATGAGTGAGATACTCTAGTGTATTCTGAATTATGGAACAGTGAGTGAGATATCCCAGTGTATTCTGAATGATATAACAGTGAGTGAGATATCCCAGTGTATTCTGAATGATAGAACAGTGAGTGAGATACCCCAGTGTATTCTGAATAACAGTGAGTGAGATATCCCAGTGTATTCTGAATGATAGAACAGTGATTGTGATACCCAATGTATTCTGAATAACAGTGAGTGAGATATCCCAATGCATTCTGAATTATAGAACAGTGAGTGAGATATCCCAGTGTATTCTGAATTATAGAACAATGAGTGAGATACCCCAGTGTAATCTGAATAACAGTGAGTGAGATACCCCAGTGTATTCTGAATAACAGTGAGTGCATTATCCCAGTGTATTCTGAATTATAGAACAATGAGTGAGATTTCCCAGTGTATTCTGAATTATAGAACAATTAGTGTGATACCTCAGTGTATTCTGAATTATGGAACAGTGAGTGAGATATCCCAGTGTATTCTGAATTATAGAACAATGAGTGAGATACCCAAGTGTATTCTGAATTATAGAACAATGGGTGAGATACACCAGTGTATTCTGTATAACATTGAGTGAGATATCCCAGTGTATTCTGAATGATATAACAGTGAGTGAGATATCCCAGTGTATTCTGAATGATAGAACAGTGAGTGAGATACCCCAGTGTATTCTGAATAACAGTGAGTGAGATATCCCAGTGTATTCTGAATGATAGAGAAGTGATTGTGATACCCAATGTATTCTGAATAACAGTGAGTGAGATATCCCAATGCATTCTGAATTATAGAACAGTGAGTCAGATATCCCAGTGTATTCTGAATTATAGAACAATGAGTGAGATACCCCAGTGTATTCTGAATAACAGTGAGTGAGATATCCCAATGTATTCTGAATTATAGAACAATGAGTGAGATTTCCCAGTGTATTCTGAATGATAGAACAGTGAGTGAGATACCCCAGTGTATTCTGAATAACAGTGAGTGAGATACCTCAGTGTATTCTGAATGATAGAACAGTGAGTGAGATACCCCAGTGTATTCTGAATAATAGAACAGTGAGTGAGATACCCCAGTGTATTTTGAATTATAGAACAGTGAGTGAGATACCCCAGTGTATTCTGAATAACAGTGAGTCAGATACCCCAGTGTCTTCTGAATTATAGAACAGTGAGTGAGATATCGCAGTGTATTCTGAATTATAGAACAGTGAGTGAGATACCACAGTGTATTCTGAATTATAGAAGTGAGTGAGATACCCCAGTGTATTCTGAATTATGGAACAGTGAGTGAGATATCCCAGTGTATTCTGAATTATAGAACAATGAGTGAGATACCCAAGTGTATTCTGAATTATAGAACAATGGGTGAGATACACCAGTGTATTCTGTATAACATTGAGTGAGATATCCCAGTGTATTCTGAATGATATAACAGTGAGTGAGATATCCCAGTGTATTCTGAATGATAGAACAGTGAGTGAGATACCCCAGTGTATTCTGAATAACAGTGAGTGAGATATCCCAGTGTATTCTGAATGATAGAGCAGTGATTGTGATACCCAATGTATTCTGAATAACAGTGAGTGAGATATCCCAATGCATTCTGAATTATAGAACAGTGAGTCAGATATCCCAGTGAATTCTGAATTATAGAACAATGAGTGAGATACCCCAGTCTATTCTGAATAACAGTGAGTGAGATATCCCAGTGTATTCTGAATTATAGAACAATGAGTGAGATTTCCCAGTGTATTCTGAATTATAGAACAATTAGTGAGATACTCCAGTGTATTCTTAATTATGGAACAGTGAGTGAGATATCCCAGTGTATTCTGAATTATAGAACAATGAGTAAGATACCCCAGTGTATTCTGAATTATAGAACAATGAGTGAAATACCCCAGTGTATTCTGAATAACATTGAGTGAGATATCCCAGCGTATTCTGAATGATAGAACAGTGAGTGAGATATCCCAGTGTATTCTGAATGATAGAACAGTGAGTGAGATACCCCAGTGTATTCTGAATAACAGTGAGTGAGATATCCCAATGTATTCTGAATTATAGAACAGTGAGTGAGATACCCCAGTGTATTCTGAATAACAGTGAGTGAGATATCCCAGTGTATTCTGAATTATAGAACAATGAGTGAGATACCCCAGTGTATTCTGCATAACAGTGAGTGAGATATCCCAGTGTATTCTGAATTATATAACAGTGAGTGAGATACCACAGTGTATTCTGAATTATATAAGTGAGTGAGATACCCCAGTGTATTCTGAATTATAGAACAGTGAGTGAGATTTCCCAGTGTATTCTGAATTATAGAACAATTAGTGTGATACACCAGTGTATTCTGAATTATGGAACAGTGAGTGAGATATCCCACTGTATTCTGAATTATAGAACAATGAGTGAGATACCCAAGTGTATTCTGAATTATAGAACAATGGGTGAGATACACCAGTGTATTCTGAATAACATTGAGTGAGATATCCCAGTGTATTCTGAATGATAGAACAGTGATTGTGATACCCAATGTATTCTGAATAACAGTGAGTGAGATATCCCAATGCATTCTGAATTATAGAACAGTGAGTCAGATATCCCAGTGTATTCTGAATTGTAGAACAATGAGTGAGATACCCCAGTGTATTCTGAATAACAGTGAGTGAGATATCCCAGTGTATTCTGAATTATAGAACAATGAGTGAGATTTCCCAGTGTATTCTGAATTATAGAACAATTAGTGAGATACTCCAGTGTATTCTTAATTATGGAACAGTGAGTGAGATACCCCAGTGTATTCTGAATTATAGAACAATGAGTAAGATACCCCAGTGTATTCTGAATTATAGAACAATGAGTGAAATACCCCAGTGTATTCTGAATAACATTGAGTGAGATATCCCAGCGTATTCTGAATGACAGAACAGTGAGTGAGATATCCCAGTGTATTCTGAATGATAGAACAGTGAGTGAGATGCCCCAGTGTAATCTGAATAACCGTGAGTGCGTTATCCCAGTGTATTCTGAATTATAGAACAGTGAGTGAGATACCCCAGTGTATTCTGAATGATAGAACAGTGAGTGAGATACCCCAGTGTTTTCTGAATTATAGAACAGTGAGTGAGATACCCCAGTGTATTCTGAATTATAGAACAGTGAGTGAGATACCCCAGTGTATTTTGAATTATAGAACAGTGAGTAGATACCCCAGTGTATTCTGAATGATAGAACAGTGAGTGAGATACCCCAGTGTATTCTGAATAACAGTGAGTCAGATACCCCAGTATATTCTGAATTATAGAACAGTGAGTGAGATACATCAGTGTATTCTGAATTGTAGAACACTGAGTGAGATATCCCAGTGTATTCTGAATTATAGAACAGTGAGTAGATATCCCAGTGTATTCTGAATTATAGAGCAGTGAGTGAGATATCCGAGTGTATTCTGAATGATAGAACAGTGATTGAGATACCCCAGTGTATTCTGAATAACAGTGAGTGAGATATCCCAATTTATTATGAATTATGGAACAGTGAGTGAGATATCCCAGTGTATTCTGAATTAAAGAACAATGAGTGAGATACCCCAGTGTATTCTGAAAACAGTGAGTGAGATATCCCAGTGTATTCTGAATTAATGGAACAGTGAGTGAGATATCGCAGTGTATTCTGAATTATAGAACTGTGAGTGAGATACCCCAGTGTATTCTGAATTATAGAAAAATGAGTGAGCTACCCCAGTGTATTCTGAATAACAGAGCTCAGTGTGTGAGATACCCCAGTGTATTCTGAATTGTAGAACACTGAGTGAGATACCCCAGTATATTCTGAATTATAGAACAATGAGTGAGATTTCCCAGTGTATTCTGAATTATAGAACAATGAGAGAGATATCCCAGTGTATTCTCAATTATGGAACAGTGAGTGAGATACCCCAGTGTATTCTGAATAACAGTGAGTGAGATATCCCAGTGTATTCTGAATTATTGAACAGTGAGTGAGATACCCCAGTGTATTCTGAATTATAGAACAATGAGTGAGATTTCCCAGTGTATTCTGAATTATAGAACAATGAGTGAGATACTCTAGTGTATTCTGAATTATGGAACAGTGAGTGAGATATCCCAGTGTATTCTGAATTATAGAACAATGAGTGAGATACCCCAGTGTATTCTGAATTATAGAACAATGAGTGAGATACCCCAGTGTATTCTGAATTACATTGAGTGAAATATCCCAGGGTATTCTGAATGATAGAACAGTAAGTGACATATCCCACTGTATTCTGAATGATAGAACAGTGATTGAGATACCCCAGTGTAATCTGAATAACAGTGAGTGAGATACCCAGTGTATTCTGAATAACAGTGAGTGAGATATCCCAGTGTATTCTGAATTATAGAACAGTGAGTGAGATACCGCAGTGTATTCTGAATGATAGAACAGTGAGTGAGATACACCAGTGTATTCTGAATTGTAGAACAGTGAGTGAGATACCCCAGTATATTCTGAATTATAGAACAGTGAGCAGGTACCCCAGTGTATTCTGAATTTTAGCACTGTGAGTGAGATACCGCAGTGTATTCTGAATTATAGAACAGTGAGTGAGATATCCCAGTGTATTCTGAATTATTGAACAGTGAGTGAGATACCCCAGTCTATTCTGAATTATAGCACTGTGAGTGAGATACCCCAGTGAATTCTTAATTATAGAACGGTGAGTAAGATACCCCAGTGTATTCTGAATTATAGAACAGTGAGTGAGATACCCCAGTGTATTCTAAATAACAGTGAGTGAGATATCCCAGTGTATTCTGAATTATAGAACAGTGAGTGAGATTTCCCAGTGTATTTTGAATTATAGAACAATGAGTGAGATACTCTAGTGTATTCTGAATTATGGAACAGTGAGTGAGATATCCCAGTGTATTCTGAATTATAGAACAATAAGTGAGATACCCCAGTGTATTCTGAATTATAGAACAATGAGTGAGATATCCCAGTGTATTCTGAATTACATTGAGTGAGATATCCCAATGTATTCTGATTGACTGAACAGTGAGTGACATATCCCAGTGTATTCTGAATGATAGAACAGTGAGTGAGATGCCCCAGTGTATTCTGAATAACAGTGAGTGAGATATCCCAGTGTATTCTGAATGATAGAACAGTGATTGAGATACCCCAGTGTAATCTGAATAACAGTGAGTGAGATACCCCAGTGTATTCTGAATAACAGTGAGTGCGTTATCCCAGTGTATTCTGAATTATAGAACAGTGAGTGAGATACCCCAGTGTATTCTGAATGATAGAACAGTGAGTGAGATACCCCAGTGTTTTCTGAATTATAGAACAGTGAGTGAGATACCCCAGTGTATTCTGAATTATAGAACAGTGAGTGAGATACCCCAGTGTATTTTGAATTATAGAACAGTGAGTAGATACCCAAGTGTATTCTGAATGATAGAACAGTGAGTGAGATACCCCAGTGTATTCTGAATAACAGTGAGTGAGATACCCCAGTGTATTCTGAATTATAGAACAATGAGTGAGATACATCAGTGTATTCTGAATTATAGAACAGTGAGTAGATATCCCAGTGTATTCTGAATTGTAGAACAGTGAGTGAGATATCCGAGTGTATTCTGAATGATAGAACAGTGATTGAGATACCCCAGTGTATTCTGAATAACAGTGAGTGAGATATCCCAATTTATTATGAATTATGGAACAGTGAGTGAGATATCCCAGTGTATTCTGAATTAAAGAACAATGAGTGAGATACCCCAGTGTATTCTGAATAACAGTGAGTGAGATATCCCAGTGTATTCTGAATTATAGAACAGTGAGTGAGATATCGCAGTGTATTCTGAATTATAGAACTGTGAGTGAGATACCCCAGTGTATTCTGAATGATAGAAAAATGAGTGAGATACTCTAGTGTATTCTGAATTATGGAACAGTGAGTGAGATATCCCAGTGTATTCTGAATTATTGAACAATGAGTGAGATACCCCAGTTTATTCTGAATAACAGTGAGTAGATATCCCAGTGTATTCTGAATTATAGAACAATGAGTGAGATACCCCAGTGTATTGTGAATTATGGAACAGTGAGTGAGATACCTCAGTGTATTCTGAATAACAGTGAGTGAGATACCCCAGTGTATTCTGAATTATAGAACAATGAGTGAGATACCCCAGTGTATTCTGAATAACAGTGAGTGACATATCACAGTGTATTCTGTATCATAGAACAGTGAGTGAGATACCCCAGTGTATTCTGAATAACAGTGAGTGAGATATCCCAGTGTATTCTGAATTATAGAACAGTGAGTGAGATATCCCAGTGTATTCTGAATTATAGAACAGTGAGTGAGATACCCCAGTGTTTTCTGAATAACAGAAAGTGAGATACCCCAGTGTATTCTGAATAACAGTGACTGAGATATCCCAGTGTATTCTGAATGATAGAACAGTGAGTGAGATACCCCAGTGTATTCTGAATACCAGAGCTCAGTGTATGAGATACCCCAGTGTATTCTGAATTATAGAACAGTGAGTGAGATACCCCAGTCTATTCTGAATTATAGCACTGTGAGTGAGATACCCCAGTGAATTCTGAATTATAGAACGGTGAGTGAGATACCCCAGTGAATTCTGAATTATAGAACAGTGAGTGAGATACCCCAGTGTATTCTGAATAACAGTGAGTGAGATATCCCAGTGCATTCTGAATTATAGAACAGTGAGTGAGATATTCCAGTGTATTCTGAATTATAGAACAGTGAGTGAGATACCCCAGTGTATTCTGAAATATAGAACAATGAGTGAGATTTCCCAGTGTATTCTGAATGATAGAACAGTGTGTGAGATACCCCAGTGTATTCTGAATAACAGTGAGTGAGATATCCCAGTGTATTCTGAATGATAGAACAGTGATTGAGATACCCCAGTGTGTTCTGAATAACAGGGAGTGAGATATCCCAATGTATTCTGAAGTATAGAACAGTGAGTGAGATATCCCAGTGTATTCTGAATGATAGAACAGTGAGTGAGATACCCCAGTGTATTCTGAATTATAGAACAGTGAGTGAGATACCCGAGTATATTCTGAATTATAGAACAGTGAGCAGATACCCCAGTGTATTCTGAATTTTAGCACTGTGAGTGAGATACCACAGTGTATTCTGAATTATAGAACAGTGAGTGAGATACCCCAGTGTATTCTGAATTATAGAACAGTGAGTGAGATACCCCAGTGTATTCTGAATTATAGAACAATGAGTGATATACCCCAGTGTATTCTGAATAACTGTGAGTGAGATATCCCAGTGTATTCTGAATGATAGAACAGTGAGTGAGATACTCCAGTGTATTCTGAATAACAGTGAGTGAGATATCCCAGTGTATTCTGAATTATAGAACAGTGAGTGAGATATCCCAGTGTATTCTGAATTATAGAACAATGAGTGAGATACCCCAGTGTATTCTGAATAACAGTGAGTGAGATATCCCAGTGTATTCTGCATGATAGAACAGTGAGTGAGATACCCCAGTGTATTCTGAATACCAGAGCTCAGTGTGTGAGATACACCAGTGTATTCTGAATTATAGAACAGTGAGTGTGATACCCGAGTCTATTCTGAATTATAGCACTGTGAGTGAGATACCCCAGTGAATCCTGAATTATAGAACGGTGAGTGAGATACCCAATGTATTCTGAATTATAGAACAGTGAGTGAGATACCCCAGTGTATTCTGAATAACAGTGAGTGAGATATCCCAGTGTATTCTGAATTATAGAACAGTGAGTGAGATATCCCAGTGTATTCTGAATTATAGAACAGTGAGTGAGATACCCCAGTGTATTCTGAATTATAGAACAATGAGTGAGATTTCCCAGTGTATTCTGAATGATAGAACAGTGAGTGAGATACCCCAGTGTGTTCTGAATAACAGTGAGTGAGATATCCCAGTGTATTCTGAATGATAGAACATTGATTGAGATACCCCAGTGTATTCTGAATAACAGTGAGTGAGATACCCCAGTGTATTCTGAATCACAGTGAGTGAGATATCCCAGTGTATTCTGAAATATAGAACAGTGAGCAGATACCCCAGTGTATTCTGAATTTTAGCACTGTGAGTCAGATGCCGCAGTGTATTCTGAATTATAGAACAGTGAGTGAGATACCCCAGTGTTTTCTGAATTATAGAACAGTGAGTGAGATACCCTAGTGTATTCTGAATAACAGTGAGTCAGATACCCCAGTGTCTTCTGAATTATAGAACAGTGAGTGAGATACCTCAGTGTATTCTGAATTATAGAACTGTGAGTAGATATCTCTGTGTATTCTGAATTATAGAACAGTGAGTGAGATATCCCAGTGTATTCTGAATTATAGAACAGTGAGTGAGATATCGCAGTGTATTCTGAATTATAGAACAGTGAGTGAGATACCACAGTGTATTCTGAATTATAGAACAGTGAGTGAGATACCCCAGTGTATTTTGAATTATAGAACAGTGAGTGAGATACCACAGTGTATTCTGAATTATAGAACAGTGAGTGAGATACCCCAGTGTATTCTGAATTATAGAACAGTGAGTGAGATACCCCAGTGTATTCTGAATTATAGAACAATGAGTGATGTACCCCAGTGTATTCTGAATAACTGTGAGTGAGATATCCCAGTGTATTCTGAATGATAGAACAGTGAGTGAGATACTCCAGTGTATTCTGAATAGAAAAATAGGTGCAGGAGCAGGCCATTCAGCCCTTCTAGCCTGCACCGCCATTCAATGAGTTCATGGCTGAACATGAAACTTCAGTACCCCCTTCCTGCTTTCTCGCCATAACCCTTGATCCCCCGAGTAGTAAGGACTTCATCTAACTCCCTTTTGAATATATTTAGTGAATTGGCCTCAACTACTTTCTGTGGTAGAGAATTCCACAGGTTCACCACTCTCTGGGTGAAGAAGTTTCTCCTCATCTCGGTCCTAAATGGCTTACCCCTTATCCTCAGACTGTGACCCCTGGTTCTGGACTTCCCCAACATTGGGAACATTCTTTCTGCATCTAACCTGTCTAAACCCGTCAGAATTTTAAACGTTTCTATGAGGTCCCCTCTCATTCTTCTGAACTCCAGTGAATACAAGCCCAATTGATCCAATCTTTCTTGATAGGTCAGTCCCGCCATCCCGGGAATCAGTCTGGTGAACCTTCGCTGCACTCCCTCAATAGCAAGAATGTCCTTCCTCAAGTTAGGAGACCAAAACTGTACACAATACTCCAGGTGTGGCCTCACCAAGGCCCTGTACAACTGTAGCAACACCTCCCTGCCCCTGTATTCAAATCCCCTCGCTATGAAGGCCAACATGCCATTTGCTTTCTTAACCGCCTGCTGTACCTGCATGCCAACCTTCAATGACTGATGTACCATGACACCCAGGTCTCGTTGCACCTTCCCTTTTCCTAATCTGTCACCATTCAGATAATAGTCTGTCTCTCTGTTTTTACCACCAAAGTGGATAACCTCACATTTATCCACATTATACTTCATCTGCCATGCATTTGCCCACTCACCTAACCTATCCAAGTCACTCTGCAGCCTAATAGCATCCTCCTCGCAGCTCACACTGCCACCCAACTTAGTATCATCCGCAAATTTGGAGATACTGCATTTAATCCCCTCGTCTAAATCATTAATGTACAATGTAAACAGCTGGGGCCCCAGCACAGAACCTTGCGGCACTCCACTAGTCACTGCCTGCCATTCTGAAAAGTACCCGTTTACTCCTACTCTTTGCTTCCTGTCTGACAACCAGTTCTCAATCCACGTCAGCACACTACCCCCAATCCCATGTGCTTTAACTTTGCACATTAATCTCTTGTGTGGGACCTTGTCGAAAGCCTTCTGAAAGTCCAAATATACCACATCAACTGGTTCTCCTTTGTCCACTTTACTGGAAACATCCTCAAAAAATTCCAGAAGATTTGTCAAGCATGATTTCCCTTTCACAAATCCATGCTGACTTGGACCTATCATGTCACCATTTTCCAGATGCACTGCTATGACATCCTTAATAATTGATTCCATCATTTTACCCACTACTGAGGTCAGGCTGACCGGTCTATAATTCCCTGTTTTCTCTCTCCCTCCTTTTTTAAAAAGTGGGGTTACATTGGCTACCCTCCACTCCATAGGAACTGATCCAGAGTCAATGGAATGTTGGAAAATGACTGTCAATGCATCCGCTATTTCCAAGGCCACCTCCTTAAGTACTCTAGGATGCAGGCCATCAGGCCCTGGGGATTTATCTGCCTTCAATCCCATCAATTTCCCCAACACAATTTCCCGACTAATAAAGATTTCCCTCAGTTCCTCTTCCTTACTAGACCCTCTGACCCCTTTTATATCCGGAAGGTTGTTTGTATCCTCCTTAGTGAATACCGAACCAAAGTACTTGTTCAATTGATCCGCCATTTCTTTGTTCCCCGTTATGACTTCCCCTGATTCTGACTGCAGGGGACCTACGTTTGTCTTCACCAACCTTTTTCTCTTTACATACCTATAGAAACTTTTGCAATCCGCCTTAATGTTCCCTGCAAGCTTCTTCTCGTACTCCATTTTCCCTGTCCTAATCAAACCCTTTGTCCTCCTCTGCTGAGTTCTAAATTTCTCCCAGTCCCCAGGTTCGCTGCTATTTCTGGCCAATTTGTATGCCACTTCCTTGGCTTTAATACTATCCCTGATTTCCCTAGATAGCCACGGTTGAGCCACCTTCCCCTTTTTATTTTTACGCCAGACAGGAATGTACAATTGTTGTACTTCATCCATGCGGTCTCTAAATGTCTGCCATTGCCCATCCACAGTCAACCCCCTAAGTATCATTCGCCAATCTATCCTAGCCAATTCTCGCCTCATACCTTCAAAGTTACCCTTCTTTAAGTTCTGGACCATGGTCTCTGAATTTACTGTTTCATTCTCCATCCTAATGCAGAATTCCACCATATTATGGTCACTCTTCCCCAAGGGGCCTCGCACAATGAGATTGCTAATTAATCCTCTCTCATTACACAACACCCAGTCTAAGATGGCCTCCCCCCTAGTTGGTTCCTCAACATATTGGTCTAGAAAACCATCCCTTATGCACTCCAGGAAATCCTCCTCCACCGTATTGCTTCCAGTTTGGCTAGCCCAATCTATGTGCATATTAAAGTCACCCATTATAACTGCTACACCTTTATTGCATGCACCCCTAATTTCCTGTTTGATGCCCTCCCCAACATCCCTATTACTGTTTGGAGGTCTGTACACAACTCCTACTAACGTTTTTTGCCCTTTGGTGTTCTGCAGCTCTACCCATATAGATTCCACATCATCCAAGCTAATGTCTTTCCTAACTATTGCATAACAGTGAGTGAGATATCCCAGTGTATTCTGAATTATAGAACAGTGAGTGAGATATCCCAGTGTATTCTGAATTATAGAACAATGAGTGAGATACCCCAGTGTATTCTGAATAACAGTGAGTGAGATATCCCAGTGTATTCTGCATGATAGAACAGTGAGTGAGATACCCCAGTGTATTCTGAATACCAGAGCTCAGTGTGTGAGATACACCAGTGTATTCTGAATTATAGAACAGTGAGTGTGATACCCGAGTCTATTCTGAATTATAGCACTGTGAGTGAGATACCCCAGTGAATCCTGAATTATAGAACGGTGAGTGAGATACCCAATGTATTCTGAATTATAGAACAGTGAGTGAGATACCCCAGTGTATTCTGAATAACAGTGAGTGAGATATCCCAGTGTATTCTGAATTATAGAACAGTGAGTGAGATATCCCAGTGTATTCTGAATTATAGAACAGTGAGTGAGATACCCCAGTGTATTCTGAATTATAGAACAATGAGTGAGATTTCCCAGTGTATTCTGAATGATAGAACAGTGAGTGAGATACCCCAGTGTGTTCTGAATAACAGTGAGTGAGATATCCCAGTGTATTCTGAATGATAGAACATTGATTGAGATACCCCAGTGTATTCTGAATAACAGTGAGTGAGATACCCCAGTGTATTCTGAATCACAGTGAGTGAGATATCCCAGTGTATTCTGAAATATAGAACAGTGAGCAGATACCCCAGTGTATTCTGAATTTTAGCACTGTGAGTCAGATGCCGCAGTGTATTCTGAATTATAGAACAGTGAGTGAGATACCCCAGTGTTTTCTGAATTATAGAACAGTGAGTGAGATACCCTAGTGTATTCTGAATAACAGTGAGTCAGATACCCCAGTGTCTTCTGAATTATAGAACAGTGAGTGAGATACCTCAGTGTATTCTGAATTATAGAACTGTGAGTAGATATCTCTGTGTATTCTGAATTATAGAACAGTGAGTGAGATATCCCAGTGTATTCTGAATTATAGAACAGTGAGTGAGATATCGCAGTGTATTCTGAATTATAGAACAGTGAGTGAGATACCACAGTGTATTCTGAATTATAGAACAGTGAGTGAGATACCCCAGTGTATTTTGAATTATAGAACAGTGAGTGAGATACCCTAGTGTATTCTGAATAACAGTGAGTCAGATACCCCAGTGTCTTCTGAATTATAGAACAGTGAGTGAGATACCTCAGTGTATTCTGAATTATAGAACTGTGAGTAGATATCTCTGTGTATTCTGAATTATAGAACAGTGAGTGAGATATCCCAGTGTATTCTGAATTATAGAACAGTGAGTGAGATATCGCAGTGTATTCTGAATTATAGAACAGTGAGTGAGATACCACAGTGTATTCTGAATTATAGAACAGTGAGTGAGATACCCCAGTGTATTCTGAATCACAGTGAGTGAGATATCCCAGTGTATTCTGAAATATAGAACAGTGAGCAGATACCCCAGTGTATTCTGAATTTTAGCACTGTGAGTGAGATGCCGCAGTGTAATCTGAATTATAGAACAGTGAGTGAGATACCCCAGTGTTTTCTGAATTATAGAACAGTGAGTGAGATACCCCAGTGTATTCTGAATTATAGAACAGTGAGTGAGATACCCCTGTGTATTCTGAATTATAGAACAGTGAGTAGATACCCCAGTGTATTCTGAATGATAGAACAGTGAGTGAGATACCTCAGTGTATTCTGAATGATAGAACAGTGAGTGAGATACCCCAGTGTATTCTGAATAATAGAACAGTGAGTGAGATACCCCAGTGTATTTTGAATTATAGAACAGTGAGTGAGATACCCTAGTGTATTCTGAATAACAGTGAGTCAGATACCCCAGTGTCTTCTGAATTATAGAACAGTGAGTGAGATACCTCAGTGTATTCTGAATTGTAGAACAGTGAGTGAGATACCTCAGTGTATTCTGAATTATAGAACAATGAGTGAGATTTCCCAGTGTATTCTGAATTATAGAACAATTAGTGAGATACCCCAGTGTATTCTGAATTATGGAACAGTGAGTGAGATATCCCAGTGTATTCTGAATTATAGAACAATGAGTGAGATACCCCAGTGTATTCTGAATTATATAACAATGAGTGAGATACACCAGTGTATTCTGCATAACTTTGAGTGAGATACCCCAGTGTATTCTGAATGATAGAACAGTGAGTGAGATACCCCAGTGTATTCTGAATGATAGAACAGTGAGTGAGATACCCAAGTGTATTCTGAATTATAGAACAGTGAGTGAGATACCTCAGTGTATTATGAATTAAAGAACAGTGAGTAGATATCTCAGTGTATTCTGAATTATAGAACAGTGAGTGAGTTATCCCAGTGTATTCTGAATTATAGAACAGTGAGTGAGATACCCCAGTGTATTCTGAATTATGGAACAGTGAGTGAGATACCCCAGTGTATTCTGAATAACAGTGAGTGAGATATCCCAGTGTATTCTGAATTATAGAACAATGAGTGAGCTACCCCAGTGTATTCTGAATAACAGAGCTCAGTGTGTGAGATACCCCAGTGTATTCTGAATTGTAGAACACTGAGTGAGATACCGCAGTGTATTCTGAATTATAGAACAATGAGTGAGATTTCCCAGTGTATTCTGAATTATAGAACAATGAGAGAGATACCCCAGTGTATTCTGAATTATGGAAAAGTGAGTGAGATACCCCAGTGTATTCTGAATAACAGTGAGTGAGATATCCCAGTGTATTCTGAATTATTGAACAGTGAGTGAGATACCCCAGTGTATTCTGAATTATAGAACAATGAGTGAGATTTCCCAATGTATTCTGAATTATAGAACAATGAGTGAGATTCTCTAGTGTATTCTGAATTATGGAACAGTGAGTGAGATATCCCAGTGTATTCTGAATTATAGAACAATGAGTGAGATACCCCAGTGTATTCTGAATTATGGAACAGTGAGTGAGATACCCCAGCGTATTCTGAATTATAGAACAGTGAGTAGATACCCCAGTGTATTCTGAATGATAGAACAGTGAGTGAGATACCTCAGTGTATTCTGAATGATAGAACAGTGAGTGAGATACCCCAGTGTATTCTGAATGATAGAACAGTGAGTGAGATACCCCAGTGTATTCTGAATAACAGTGAGTCAGATACCCCAGTGTATTCTGAATTATAGAACAGTGAGTGAGATACCTCAGTGTATTCTGAATTAAAGAACAGTGAGTAGATATCTCAGTGTATTCTGAATTATAGAACAGTGAGTGAGTTATCCCAGTGTATTCTGAATTATAGAACAGTGAGTGAGATACCCCAGTGTATTCTGAATTATGGAACAGTGAGTGAGATACCCCAGTGTATTCTGAATAACAGTGAGTGAGATATCCCAGTGTATTCTGAATTATAGAACAATGAGTGAGATACCCCAGTGTATTCGAAATAACAGTGAGTGCGTTATCCCAGTGTATTCTTAATTACAGAACAGTGAGTGAGATACCCCAGTGTATTCTGAATGATAGAACAGTGAGTGAGATACCCCAGTGTATTCTGAATCATAGAACAGTGAGTGAGATACCCCAGTATATTCTGAATTATAGATCAGTGAGCAGATACCCCAGTGTATTCTGAATTTTAGCACTTTGAGTGAGATACAGCAGTGTATTCTGAAATATAGAACAGTGTGTGAGATACCCCAGTGTTTTCTGAATTATAGAACAGTGAGTGAGATACCCCAGTGTATTCTGAATTATAGAACAGTGATTGAGATACCCCAGTGTATTTTGAATTATAGAACAGTGAGTACATACCCTAGTGTATTCTGAATAATAGAACAGTGAGTGAGATACCCCAGTGTATTCTGAATGATAGTACAGTGAGTGAGATACCCCAGTGTATTCTGAATAACAGTGAGTGAGATACCCCAGTGTATTCTGAATTGTAGAACAGTGAGTGAGATACCCCAGTATATTCTGAATTATAGAACAGTGAGTCAGATACCCCAGTGTATTCTGCATAACAGTGAGTGAGATATCCCAGTGTATTCTGAATTAATGGAACAGTGAGTGAGATATCGCAGTGTATTCTGAATTATAGAAGTGAGTGAGATACCCCAGTGTATTCTGAATTATAGAACAGTGAGTGAGATACCTCAGTGTATTCTGAATTATAGAACAATGAGTGAGATTTCCCAGTGTATTCTGAATTATAGTAACAATTAGTGTGATACCCCAGTGTATTCTGAATAACAGTGAGTGAGATATCCCAGTGTATTCTGAATGATAGAACAGTGAGTGAGATATCCCAGTGTATTCTGAATCATAGAACAATGAGTGAGATACCCCAGTTTATTCTGAATAACAGTGAGTGAGATATCCCAGTGTATTCTGAATGATAGAACAGTGATTGAGATACCCAATGTATTCTGAATAACAGTGAGTGAGATATCCCAATGCATTCTGAATCATAGAACAGTGAGTGAGATATCCCAGTGTGTTCTGAATTATAGAACAATGAGTGAGATACCCCAGTGTATTCTGAATAACAGTGAGTGAGATATCCCAGTGTATTCTGAATTATAGAACAATGAGTGAGATTTCCCAGTGTATTCTGAATTATAGAACAATTAGTGAGATTTCTTAGTGTATTCTGAATTATAGAACAATTAGTGAGATACTCCAGTGTATTCTTAATTATGGAACAGTGAGTGAGATATCCCAGTGTATTCTGAATTATAGAACAATGAGTAAGATACCCCAGTGTATTCTGAATTATAGAACAATGAGTGAGATACCCCAGTGTATTCTGAATATAATTGAGTGAGATATCCCAGCGTATTCTGAATGATAGAACAGTGAGTGAGATATCCCAGTGTATTCTGAATGATAGAACAGTGAGTGAGATACCCCAGTGTATTCTGAATAACAGTGAGTGAGATATCCCAATGTATTCTGAATTATAGAACAGTGAGTGAGATATCCCAGTGTATTCTGAATTATAGAACAATGCGTGAGACACCCCAGTGTATTCTGCATAACAGTGAGTGAGATATCCCAGTGTATTCTGAATTAATGGAACAGTGAGTGAGATATCGCAGTGTATTCTGAATTATAGAACAGTGAGTGAGATAGCGCAGTGTATTCTGAATTATAGAAGTGAGTGAGATACCCCAGTGTATTCTGAATTATAGAACAGTGAGTGAGGTACCTCAGTGTATTCTGAATTATAGAACAATGAGTGAGATTTACCAGTGTATTCTGAATAACATTGAGTGAGATATCCCAGTGTATTCTGAATGATAGAACAGTGAGTGAGATATCCCAGTGTATTCTGAATCATAGAACAATGAGTGAGATACCCCAGTTTATTCTGAATAACAGTGAGTGAGATATCCCAGTGTATTCTGAATTATAGAACAATGAGTGAGATTCCCCAGTGTATTCTGAATTATAGAACAATTAGTGAGATTTCTTAGTGTATTCTGAATTATAGAACAATTAGTGAGATACTCCAGTGTATTCTTAATTATGGAACAGTGAGTGAGATATCCCAGTGTATTCTGAATTATAGAACAATGAGTAAGATACCCCAGTGTATTCTGAATTATAGAACAATGAGTGAGATACCCCAGTGTATTCTGAATATAATTGAGTGAGATATCCCAGCGTATTCTGAATGATAGAACAGTGAGTGAGATATCCCAGTGTATTCTGAATGATAGAACAGGGAGTGAGATACCCCAGTGTATTCTGAATAACAGTGAGTGAGATATCCCAATGTATTCTGAATTATAGAACAGTGAGTGAGATATCCCAGTGTATTCTGAATTATAGAACAATGAGTGAGACACCCCAGTGTATTCTGCATAACAGTGAGTGAGATATCCCAGTGTATTCTGAATTAATGGAACAGTGAGTGAGATATCGCAGTGTATTCTGAATTATAGAACAGTGATTGAGATACCCCAGTGTAATCTGAATAACAGTGAGTGAGATACCCCAGTGTATTCTGAATAACAGTGAGTGCGTTATCCCAGTGTATTCTGAATTATAGAACAATGAGTGAGATTTCCCAGTGTATTCTGAATTATAGAACAATTAGTGTGATACCTCAGTGTATTCTGAATTATGGAACAGTGAGTGAGATATCCCAGTGTATTCTGAATTATAGAACAATGAGTGAGATACCCAAGTGTATTCTGAATTATAGAACAATGGGTGAGATACACCAGTGTATTCTGTATAACATTGAGTGAGATATCCCAGTGTATTCTGAATGATATAACAGTGAGTGAGATATCCCAGTGTATTCTGAATGATAGAACAGTGAGTCAGATACCCCAGTGTATTCTGAATAACAGTGAGTGAGATATCCCAGTGTATTCTGAATGATAGAACAGTGATTGTGATACCCAATGTATTCTGAATAACAGTGAGTGAGATATCCCAATGCATTCTGAATTATAGAACAGTGAGTCAGATATCCCAGTGTATTCTGAATTATAGAACAATGAGTGAGATACCCCAGTGTATTCTGAATAACAGTGAGTGAGATATCCCAGTGTATTCTGAATTATAGAACAATGAGTGAGATTTCCCAGTGTATTCTGAATGATAGAACAGTGAGTGAGATACCCCAGTGTATTCTGAATAACAGTGAGTGAGATACCTCAGTGTATTCTGAATGATAGAACAGTGAGTGAGATACCCCAGTGTATTCTGAATAATAGAACAGTGAGTGAGATACCCCAGTGTATTTTGAATTATAGAACAGTGAGTGAGATACCCCAGTGTATTCTGAATAACAGTGAGTCAGATACCCCAGTGTCTTCTGAATCATAGAACAGTGAGTGAGATATCGCAGTGTATTCTGAATTATAGAACAGTGAGTGAGATACCACAGTGTATTCTGAATTATAGAAGTGAGTGAGATACCCCAGTGTATTCTGAATTATGGAACAGTGAGTGAGATATCCCAGTGTATTCTGAATTATAGAACAATGAGTGAGATACCCAAGTGTATTCTGAATTATAGAACAATGGGTGAGATACACCAGTGTATTCTGTATAACATTGAGTGAGATATCCCAGTGTATTCTGAATGATATAACAGTGAGTGAGATATCCCAGTGTATTCTGAATGATAGAACAGTGAGTGAGATACCCCAGTGTATTCTGAATAACAGTGAGTGAGATATCCCAGTGTATTCTGAATGATAGAACAGTGATTGTGATACCCAATGTATTCTGAATAACAGTGAGTGAGATATCCCAATGCATTCTGAATTATAGAACAGTGAGTGAGATATCCCAGTGTATTCTGAATTATAGAACAATGAGTGAGATACCCCAGTGTAATCTGAATAACAGTGAGTGAGATACCCCAGTGTATTCTGAATAACAGTGAGTGCATTATCCCAGTGTATTCTGAATTATAGAACAATGAGTGAGATTTCCCAGTGTATTCTGAATTATAGAACAATTAGTGTGATACCTCAGTGTATTCTGAATTATGGAACAGTGAGTGAGATATCCCAATGTATTCTGAATTATAGAACAATGAGTGAGATACCCAAGTGTATTCTGAATTATAGAACAATGGGTGAGATACACCAGTGTATTCTGTATAACATTGAGTGAGATATCCCAGTGTATTCTGAATGATATAACAGTGAGTGAGATATCCCAGTGTATTCTGAATGATAGAACAGTGAGTGAGATACCCCAGTGTATTCTGAATAACAGTGAGTGAGATATCCCAGTGTATTCTGAATGATAGAGCAGTGATTGTGATACCCAATGTATTCTGAATAACAGTGAGTGAGATATCCCAATGCATTCTGAATTATAGAACAGTGAGTCAGATATCCCAGTGTATTCTGAATTATAGAACAATGAGTGAGATACCCCAGTGTATTCTGAATAACAGTGAGTGAGATATCCCAGTGTATTCTGAATTATAGAACAATGAGTGAGATTTCCCAGTGTATTCTGAATGATAGAACAGTGAGTGAGATACCCCAGTGTATTCTGAATAACAGTGAGTGAGATACCTCAGTGTATTCTGAATGATAGAACAGTGAGTGAGATACCCCAGTGTATTCTGAATAATAGAACAGTGAGTGAGATACCCCAGTGTATTTTGAATTATAGAACAGTGAGTGAGATACCCCAGTGTATTCTGAATAACAGTGAGTCAGATACCCCAGTGTCTTCTGAATTATAGAACAGTGAGTGAGATATCGCAGTGTATTCTGAATTATAGAACAGTGAGTGAGATACCACAGTGTATTCTGAATTATAGAAGTGAGTGAGATACCCCAGTGTATTCTGAATTATGGAACAGTGAGTGAGATATCCCAGTGTATTCTGAATTATAGAACAATGAGTGAGATACCCAAGTGTATTCTGAATTATAGAACAATGGGTGAGATACACCAGTGTATTCTGTATAACATTGAGTGAGATATCCCAGTGTATTCTGAATGATATAACAGTGAGTGAGATATCCCAGTGTATTCTGAATGATAGAACAGTGAGTGAGATACCCCAGTGTATTCTGAATAACAGTGAGTGAGATATCCCAGTGTATTCTGAATGATAGAACAGTGATTGAGATACCCAATGTATTCTGAATAACAGTGAGTGAGATATCCCAATGCATTCTGAATTATAGAACAGTGAGTCAGATATCCCAGTGTATTCTGAATTATAGAACAATGAGTGAGATACCCCAGTCTATTCTGAATAACAGTGAGTGAGATATCCCAGTGTATTCTGAATTATAGAACAATGAGTGAGATTTCCCAGTGTATTCTGAATTATAGAACAATTAGTGAGATACTCCAGTGTATTCTTAATTATGGAACAGTGAGTGAGATATCCCAGTGTATTCTGAATTATAGAACAATGAGTAAGATACCCCAGTGTATTCTGAATTATAGAACAATGAGTGAAATACCCCAGTGTATTCTGAATAACATTGAGTGAGATATCCCAGCGTATTCTGAATGATAGAACAGTGAGTGAGATATCCCAGTGTATTCTGAATGATAGAACAGTGAGTGAGATACCCCAGTGTATTCTGAATAACAGTGAGTGAGATATCCCAATGTATTCTGAATTATAGAACAGTGAGTGAGATACCCCAGTGTATTCTGAATAACAGTGAGTGAGATATCCCAGTGTATTCTGAATTATAGAACAATGAGTGAGATACCCCAGTGTATTCTGCATAACAGTGAGTGAGATATCCCAGTGTATTCTGAATTATATAAGTGAGTGAGATACATAAGTGTATTCTGAATTATAGAACAGTGAGTGAGATTTCCCAGTGTATTCTGAATTATAGAACAATTAGTGTGATACACCAGTGTATTCTGAATTATGGAACAGTGAGTGAGATATCCCAGTGTATTCTGAATTATAGAACAATGAGTGAGATACCCAAGTGTATTCTGAATTATAGAACAATGGGTGAGATACACCAGTGTATTCTGAATAACATTGAGTGAGATATCCCAGTGTATTCTGAATGATAGAACAGTGATTGTGATACCCAATGTATTCTGAATAACAGTGAGTGAGATATCCCAATGCATTCTGAATTATAGAACAGTGAGTCAGATATCCCAGTGTATTCTGAATTGTAGAACAATGAGTGAGATACCCCAGTGTATTCTGAATAACAGTGAGTGAGATATCCCAGTGTATTCTGAATTGTAGAACAATGAGTGAGATTTCCCAGTGTATTCTGAATTATAGAACAATTAGTGAGATACTCCAGTGTATTCTTAATTATGGAACAGTGAGTGAGATACCCCAGTGTATTCTGAATTATAGAACAATGAGTAAGATACCCCAGTGTATTCTGAATTATAGAACAATGAGTGAAATACCCCAGTGTATTCTGAATAACATTGAGTGAGATATCCCAGCGTATTCTGAATGATAGAACAGTGAGTGAGATATCCCAGTGTATTCTGAATGATAGAACAGTGAGTGAGATGCCCCAGTGTAATCTGAATAACCGTGAGTGCGTTATCCCAGTGTATTCTGAATTATAGAACAGTGAGTGAGATACCCCAGTGTATTCTGAATGATAGAACAGTGAGTGAGATACCCTAGTGTTTTCTGAATTATAGAACAGTGAGTGAGATACCCCAGTGTATTCTGAATTATAGAACAGTGAGTGAGATACCCCAGTGTATTTTGAATTATAGAACAGTGAGTAGATACCCCAGTGTATTCTGAATGATAGAACAGTGAGTGAGATACCCCAGTGTATTCTGAATAACAGTGAGTCAGATACCCCAGTATATTCTGAATTATAGAACAGTGAGTGAGATACATCAGTGTATTCTGAATTGTAGAACACTGAGTGAGATACCCCAGTGTATTCTGAATTATAGAACAGTGAGTAGATATCCCAGTGTATTCTGAATTATAGAGCAGTGAGTGAGATATCCGAGTGTATTCTGAATGATAGAACAGTGATTGAGATACCCCAGTGTATTCTGAATAACAGTGAGTGAGATATCCCAATTTATTATGAATTATGGAACAGTGAGTGAGATATCCCAGTGTATTCTGAATTAAAGAACAATGAGTGAGATACCCCAGTGTATTCTGAATAACAGTGAGTGAGATATCCCAGTGTATTCTGAATTAATGGAACAGTGAGTGAGATATCGCAGTGTATTCTGAATTATAGAACTGTGAGTGAGATACCCCAGTGTATTCTGAATTATAGAAAAATGAGTGAGCTACCCCAGTGTATTCTGAATAACAGAGCTCAGTGTGTGAGATACCCCAGTGTATTCTGAATTGTAGAACACTGAGTGAGATACCCCAGTGTATTCTGAATTATAGAACAATGAGTGAGATTTCCCAGTGTATTCTGAATTATAGAACAATGAGAGAGATATCCCAGTGTATTCTCAATTATGGAACAGTGAGTGAGATACCCCAGTGTATTCTGAATAACAGTGAGTGAGATATCCCAGTGTATTCTGAATTATTGAACAGTGAGTGAGATACCCCAGTGTATTCTGAATTATAGAACAATGAGTGAGATTTCCCAGTGTATTCTGAATTATAGAACAATGAGTGAGATACTCTAGTGTATTCTGAATTATGGAACAGTGAGTGAGATATCCCAGTGTATTCTGAATTATAGAACAATGAGTGAGATACCCCAGTGTATTCTGAATTATAGAACAATGAGTGAGATACCCCAGTGTATTCTGAATTACATTGAGTGAAATATCCCAGTGTATTCTGAATGATAGAACAGTAAGTGACATATCCCACTGTATTCTGAATGATAGAACAGTGATTGAGATACCCCAGTGTAATCTGAATAACAGTGAGTGAGATACCCAGTGTATTCTGAATAACAGTGAGTGAGATATCCCAGTGTATTCTGAATTATAGAACAGTGAGTGAGATACCGCAGTGTATTCTGAATGATAGAACAGTGAGTGAGATACACCAGTGTATTCTGAATTGTAGAACAGTGAGTGAGATACCCCAGTATATTCTGAATTATAGAACAGTGAGCAGGTACCCCAGTGTATTCTGAATTTTAGCACTGTGAGTGAGATACCGCAGTGTATTCTGAATTATAGAACAGTGAGTGAGATATCCCAGTGTATTCTGAATTATTGAACAGTGAGTGAGATACCCCAGTCTATTCTGAATTATAGCACTGTGAGTGAGATACCCCAGTGAATTCTTAATTATAGAACGGTGAGTAAGATACCCCAGTGTATTCTGAATTATAGAACAGTGAGTGAGATACCCCAGTGTATTCTGAATAACAGTTAGTGAGATATCCCAGTGTATTCTGAATTATAGAACAGTGAGTGAGATTTCCCAGTGTATTCTGAATTATAGAACAATGAGTGAGATACTCTAGTGTATTCTGAATTATGGAACAGTGAGTGAGATATCCCAGTGTATTCTGAATTATAGAACAATAAGTGAGATACCCCAGTGTATTCTGAATTATAGAACAATGAGTGAGATATCCCAGTGTATTCTGAATTACATTGAGTGAGATATCCCAATGTATTCTGAATGACTGAACAGTGAGTGACATATCCCAGTGTATTCTGAATGATAGAACAGTGAGTGAGATGCCCCAGTGTATTCTGAATAACAGTGAGTGAGATATCCCAGTGTATTCTGAATGATAGAACAGTGATTGAGATACCCCAGTGTAATGTGAATAACAGTGAGTGAGATACCCCAGTGTATTCTGAATAACAGTGAGTGCGTTATCCCAGTGTATTCTGAATTATAGAACAGTGAGTGAGATACCCCAGTGTATTCTGAATGATAGAACAGTGAGTGAGATACCCCAGTGTTTTCTGAATTATAGAACAGTGAGTGAGATACCCCAGTGTATTCTGAATTATAGAACAGTGAGTGAGATACCCCAGTGTATTTTGAATTATAGAACAGTGAGTAGATACCCAAGTGTATTCTGAATGATAGAACAGTGAGTGAGATACCCCAGTGTATTCTGAATAACAGTGAGTGAGATACCCCAGTGTATTCAGAATTATAGAACAATGAGTGAGATACCCCAGTATATTCTGAATTATAGAACAGTGAGTCAGATACCCCAGTGTATTCTGAATAACAGTGAGTCAGATACCCCAGTGTATTCTGAATTATAGAACAGTGAGTGAGATACATCAGTGTATTCTGAATTATAGAACAGTGAGTAGATATCCCAGTGTATTCTGAATTGTAGAACAGTGAGTGAGATATCCGAGTGTATTCTGAATGATAGAACAGTGATTGAGATACCCCAGTGTATTCTGAATAACAGTGAGTGAGATATCCCAATTTATTATGAATTATGGAACAGTGAGTGAGATATCCCAGTGTATTCTGAATTAAAGAACAATGAGTGAGATACCCCAGTGTATTCTGAATAACAGTGAGTGAGATATCCCAGTGTATTCTGAATTATAGAACAGTGAGTGAGATATCGCAGTGTATTCTGAATTATAGAACTGTGAGTGAGATACCCCAGTGTATTCTGAATGATAGAAAAATGAGTGAGATACTCTAGTGTATTCTGAATTATGGAACAGTGACTGAGATATCCCAGTGTATTCTGAATTATTGAACAATGAGTGAGATACTCCAGTTTATTCTGAATAACAGTGAGTAGATATCCCAGTGTATTCTGAATTATAGAACAATGAGTGAGATACCCCAGTGTATTGTGAATTATGGAACAGTGAGTGAGATACCTCAGTGTATTCTGAATAACAGTGAGTGAGATACCCCAGTGTATTCTGAATTATAGAACAATGAGTGAGATACCCCAGTGTATTCTGAATAACAGTGAGTGACATATCACAGTGTATTCTGTATGATAGAACAGTGAGTGAGATACCCCAGTGTATTCTGAATAACAGTGAGTGAGATATCCCAGTGTATTCTGAATTATAGAACAGTGAGTGAGATATCCCAGTGTATTCTGAATTATAGAACAGTGAGTGAGATACCCCAGTCTATTCTGAATAACAGAAAGTGAGATACCCCAGTGTATTCTGAATAACAGTGACTGAGATATCCCAGTGTATTCTGAATGATAGAACAGTGAGTGAGATACCCCAGTGTATTCTGAATACCAGAGCTCAGTGTGTGAGATACCCCAGTGTATTCTGAATTATAGAACAGTGAGTGAGATACCCCAGTCTATTCTGAATTATAGCACTGTGAGTGAGATACCCCAGTGAATTCTGAATTATAGAACGGTGAGTGAGATACCCCAGTGAATTCTGAATTATAGAACAGTGAGTGAGATACCCCAGTGTATTCTGAATAACAGTGAGTGAGATATCCCAGTGCATTCTGAATTATAGAACAGTGAGTGAGATATTCCAGTGTATTCTGAATTATAGAACAGTGAGTGAGATACCCCAGTGTATTCTGAAATATAGAACAATGAGTGAGATTTCCCAGTGTATTCTGAATGATAGAACAGTGTGTGAGATACCCCAGTGTATTCTGAATAACAGTGAGTGAGATATCCCAGTGTATTCTGAATGATAGAACAGTGATTGAGATACCCCAGTGTGTTCTGAATAACAGGGAGTGAGATATCCCAATGTATTCTGAAGTATAGAACTGTGAGTGAGATATCCCAGTGTATTCTGAATGATAGAACAGTGAGTGAGATACCCCAGTGTATTCTGAATTATAGAACAGTGAGTGAGATACCCGAGTATATTCTGAATTATAGAACAGTGAGCAGATACCCCAGTGTATTCTGAATTTTAGCACTGTGAGTGAGATACCACAGTGTATTCTGAATTATAGAACAGTGAGTGAGATACCCCAGTGTATTCTGAATTATAGAACAGTGAGTGAGATACCCCAGTGTATTCTGAATTATAGAACAATGAGTGATATACCACAGTGTATTCTGAATAACTGTGAGTGAGATATCCCAGTGTATTCTGAATGATAGAACAGTGAGTGAGATACTCCAGTGTATTCTGAATAACAGTGAGTGAGATATCCCAGTGTATTCTGAATTATAGAACAGTGAGTGAGATATCCCAGTGTATTCTGAATTATAGAACAATGAGTGAGATACCCCAGTGTATTCTGAATAACAGTGAGTGAGATATCCCAGTGTATTCTGCATGATAGAACAGTGAGTGAGATACCCCAGTGTATTCTGAATACCAGAGCTCAGTGTGTGAGATACACCAGTGTATTCTGAATTATAGAACAGTGAGTGTGATACCCGAGTCTATTCTGAATTATAGCACTGTGAGTGAGATACCCCAGTGAATCCTGAATTATAGAACGGTGAGTGAGATACCCCAGTGTATTCTGAATTATAGAACAGTGAGTGAGATACCCCAGTGTATTCTGAATAACAGTGAGTGAGATATCCCAGTGTATTCTGAATTATAGAACAGTGAGTGAGATATCCCAGTGTATTCTGAATTATAGAACAGTGAGTGAGATACCCCAGTGTATTCTGAATTATAGAACAATGAGTGAGATTTCCCAGTGTATTCTGAATGATAGAACAGTGAGTGAGATACCCCAGTGTGTTCTGAATAACAGTGAGTGAGATATCCCAGTGTATTCTGAATGATAGAACATTGATTGAGATACCCCAGTGTATTCTGAATAACAGTGAATGAGATACCCCAGTGTATTCTGAATCACAGTGAGTGAGATATCCCAGTGTATTCTGAAATATAGAACAGTGAGCAGATACCCCAGTGTATTCTGAATTTTAGCACTGTGAGTGAGATGCCGCAGTGTATTCTGAATTATAGAACAGTGAGTGAGATACCCCAGTGTTTTCTGAATTATAGAACAGTGAGTGAGATACCCTAGTGTATTCTGAATAACAGTGAGTCAGATACCCCAGTGTCTTCTGAATTATAGAACAGTGAGTGAGATACCTCAGTGTATTCTGAATTATAGAACTGTGAGTAGATATCTCTGTGTATTCTGAATTATAGAACAGTGAGTGAGATATCCCAGTGTATTCTGAATTATAGAACAGTGAGTGAGATATCGCAGTGTATTCTGAATTATAGAACAGTGAGTGAGATACCACAGTGTATTCTGAATTTTAGCACTGTGAGTGAGATACCCCAGTGTATTTTGAATTATAGAACAGTGAGTGAGATACCCTAGTGTATTCTGAATAACAGTGAGTCAGATACCCCAGTGTCTTCTGAATTATAGAACAGTGAGTGAGATACCTCAGTGTATTCTGAATTATAGAACTGTGAGTAGATATCTCTGTGTATTCTGAATTATAGAACAGTGAGTGAGATATCCCAGTGTATTCTGAATTATAGAACAGTGAGTGAGATATCGCAGTGTATTCTGAATTATAGAACAGTGAGTGAGATACCACAGTGTATTCTGAATTATAGAACAGTGAGTGAGATACCCCAGTGTATTCTGAATCACAGTGAGTGAGATATCCCAGTGTATTCTGAAATATAGAACAGTGAGCAGATACCCCAGTGTATTCTGAATTTTAGCATTGTGAGTGAGATGCCGCAGTGTAATCTGAATTATAGAACAGTGAGTGAGATACCCCAGTGTTTTCTGAATTATAGAACAGTGAGTGAGATACCCCAGTGTATTCTGAATTATAGAACAGTGAGAGAGATACCCCAGTGTATTCTGAATTATAGAACAGTGAGTAGATACCCCAGTGTATTCTGAATGATAGAACAGTGAGTGAGATACCTCAGTGTATTCTGAATGATAGAACAGTGAGTGAGATACCCCAGTGTATTCTGAATAATAGAACAGTGAGTGAGATACCCCAGTGTATTTTGAATTATAGAACAGTGAGTGAGATACCCTAGTGTATTCTGAATAACAGTGAGTCAGATACCCCAGTGTCTTCTGAATTATAGAACAGTGAGTGAGATACCTCAGTGTATTCTGAATTGTAGAACAGTGAGTGAGATACCTCAGTGTATTCTGAATTATAGAACAATGAGTGAGATTTCCCAGTGTATTCTGAATTATAGAACAATTAGTGAGATACCCCAGTGTATTCTGAATTATGGAACAGTGAGTGAGATATCCCAGTGTATTCTGAATTATAGAACAATGAGTGAGATACCCCAGTGTATTCTGAATTATATAACAATGAGTGAGATACACCAGTGTATTCTGCATAACTTTGAGTGAGATACCCCAGTGTATTCTGAATGATAGAACAGTGAGTGAGATACCCCAGTGTATTCTGAATGATAGAACAGTGAGTGAGATACCCAAGTGTATTCTGAATTATAGAACAGTGAGTGAGATACCTCAGTGTATTATGAATTAAAGAACAGTGAGTAGATATCTCAGTGTATTCTGAATTATAGAACAGTGAGTGAGTTATCCCAGTGTATTCTGAATTATAGAACAGTGAGTGAGATACCCCAGTGTATTCTGAATTATGGAACAGTGAGTGAGATACCCCAGTGTATTCTGAATAACAGTGAGTGAGATATCCCAGTGTATTCTGAATTATAGAACAATGAGTGAGCTACCCCAGTGTATTCTGAATAACAGAGCTCAGTGTGTGAGATACCCCAGTGTATTCTGAATTGTAGAACACTGAGTGAGATACCGCAGTGTATTCTGAATTATAGAACAATGAGTGAGATTTCCCAGTGTATTCTGAATTATAGAACAATGAGAGAGATGCCCCAGTGTATTCTGAATTATGGAAAAGTGAGTGAGATACCCCAGTGTATTCTGAATAACAGTGAGTGAGATATCCCAGTGTATTCTGAATTATTGAACAGTGAGTGAGATACCCCAGTGTATTCTGAATATTAGAACAATGAGTGAGATTTCCCAATGTATTCTGAATTATAGAACAATGAGTGAGATTCTCTAGTGTATTCTGAATTATGGAACAGTGAGTGAGATATCCCAGTGTATTCTGAATTATAGAACAATGAGTGAGATACCCCAGTGTATTCTGAATTATGGAACAGTGAGTGAGATACCCCAGCGTATTCTGAATTATAGAACAGTGAGTAGATACCCCAGTGTATTCTGAATGATAGAACAGTGAGTGAGATACCTCAGTGTATTCTGAATGATAGAACAGTGAGTGAGATACCCCAGTGTATTCTGAATGATAGAACAGTGAGTGAGATACCCCAGTGTATTCTGAATAACAGTGAGTCAGATACCCCAGTGTATTCCGAATTATAGAACAGTGAGTGAGATACCTCAGTGTATTCTGAATTAAAGAACAGTGAGTAGATATCTCAGTGTATTCTGAATTATAGAACAGTGAGTGAGTTATCCCAGTGTATTCTGAATTATAGAACAGTGAGTGAGATACCCCAGTGTATTCTGAATTATGGAACAGTGAGTGAGATACCCCAGTGTATTCTGAATTATAGAACAATGAGTGAGATACCCCAGTGTATTCGAAATAACAGTGAGTGCGTTATCCCAGTGTATTCTTAATTACAGAACAGTGAGTGAGATACCCCAGTGTATTCTGAATGATAGAACAGTGAGTGAGATACCCCAGTGTATTCTGAATCATAGAACAGTGAGTGAGATACCCCAGTATATTCTGAATTATAGATCAGTGAGCAGATACCCCAGTGTATTCTGAATTTTAGCACTTTGAGTGAGATACAGCAGTGTATTCTGAAATATAGAACAGTGTGTGAGATACCCCAGTGTTTTCTGAATTATAGAACAGTGAGTGAGATACCCCAGTGTATTCTGAATTATAGAACAGTGATTGAGATACCCCAGTGTATTTTGAATTATAGAACAGTGAGTACATACCCTAGTGTATTCTGAATAATAGAACAGTGAGTGAGATACCCCAGTGTATTCTGAATGATAGTACAGTGAGTGAGATACCCCAGTGTATTCTGAATAACAGTGAGTGAGATACCCCAGTGTATTCTGAATTGTAGAACAGTGAGTGAGATACCCCAGTATATTCTGAATTATAGAACAGTGAGTCAGATACCCCAGTGTATTCTGAATAACAGTGGTTCCGATACCCCAGTGTATTCTGAATTATAGAACAGTGAGTGAGATACATCAGTGTATTCTGAATTATAGAACAGTGAGTAGATATCCCAGTGTATTCTGAATTATAGAACAGTGAGTGAGATATCCCAGTGTATTCTGAATGATAGAACAGTGATTGAGATACCCCAGTGTATTCTGAATAACAGTGAGTGAGATATCCCAATTTATTATGAATTATGGAACAGTGAGTGAGATATCCCAGTGTATTCTGAATTAAAGAACAATGAGTGAGATACCCCAGTGTATTCTGAATAACAGTGAGTGAGATATCCCAGTGTATTCTGAATTATAGAACAGTGAGTGAGATATCGCAGTGTATTCTGAATTATAGAACTGTGAGTGAGATACCCCAGTGTATTCTGAATTATAGAACAATGAGTGAGCTACCCCAGTGTATTCTGAATAACAGAGCTCAATGTGTGAGATACCCCAGTGTATTCTGAATTGTAGAACACTGAGTGAGATACCGCAGTGTATTCTGAATTATAGAACAATGAGTGAGATTTCCCAGTGTATTCTGAATTATGGAAAAGTGAGTGAGATACCCCAGTGTATTCTGAATAACAGTGAGTGAGATATCCCAGTGTATTCTGAATTATTGAACAGTGAGTGAGATACCCCAGTGTATTCTGAATTATAGAACAATGAGTGAGATTTCCCAGTGTATTCTGAATTATAGAACAATGAGTGAGATTCTCTAGTGTATTCTGAATTATGGAACAGTGAGTGAGATATCCCAGTGTATTCTGAATTATAGAACAATGAGTGAGATACCCCAGTGTATTCTGAATAACAGTGAGTAGATATCCCAGTGTATTCTGAATTATAGAACAATGAGTGAGATACCCCAGTGTATTCTGAATTATGGAACAGTGAGTGAGATACCCCAGTGTATTCTGAATAACAGTGAGTGAGATAGCCCAGTGTATTCTGAATTATTGAACAGTGAGTGAGATACCCCAGTGTATTCTGAATTATAGAACAGTGAGTGAGATACCCCAGTGTATTCTGAATAACAGTGAGTGAGATATCCCAGTGTATTCTGAATTATAGAACAGTGAGTGAGATATCCCAGTGTATTCTGAATGATAGAACAGTGAGTGAGATACCCCAGTGTATTCTGAATTATAGAACAGTGAGTGAGATACCCGAGTATATTCTGAATTATAGAACAGTGAGTGAGATATCCCAGTGTATTCTGAATTATAGAACAGTGAGTGAGATACCCCAGTGTATTCTGAATTATAGAACAATGAGTGAGATTTCCCAGTGTATTCTGAATGATAGAACAGTGAGTGAGATACCCCAGTGTATTCTGAATAACAGTGAGTGAGATACCACAGTGTATTCTGAATTATAGAACAGTGAGTGAGATACCCCAGTGTATTCTGAATTATAGAACAGTGAGTGAGATACCCCAGTGTATTCTGAATTATAGAACAGTGAGTCAGATACCCCAGTGTATTCTGAATTATAGAACAATGAGTGATATACCCCAGTGTATTCTGAATAACTGTGAGTGAGATATCCCAGTGTATTCTGAATGATAGAACAGTGAGTGAGATACTCCAGTGTATTCTGAATAACAGTGAGTGAGATATCCCAGTGTATTCTGAATTATAGAACAGTGAGTGAGATATCCCAGTGTATTCTGAATTATAGAACAATGAGTGAGATACCCCAGTGTATTCTGAATAACAGTGAGTGAGATATCCCAGTGTATTCTGCATGATAGAACAGTGAGTGAGATACCCCAGTGTATTCTGAATACCAGAGCTCAGTGTGTGAGATACACCAGTGTATTCTGAATTATAGAACAGTGAGTGTGATACCCGAGTCTATTCTGAATTATAGCACTGTGAGTGAGATACCCCAGTGAATCCTGAATTATAGAACGGTGAGTGAGATACCCCAGTGTATTCTGAATTATAGAACAGTGAGTGAGATACCCCAGTGTATTCTGAATAACAGTGAGTGAGATATCCCAGTGTATTCTGAATTATAGAACAGTGAGTGAGATATCCCAGTGTATTCTGAATTATAGAACAGTGAGTGAGATACCCCAGTGTATTCTGAATTATAGAACAATGAGTGAGATTTCCCAGTGTATTCTGAATGATAGAACAGTGAGTGAGATACCCCAGTGTGTTCTGAATAACAGTGAGTGAGATATCCCAGTGTATTCTGAATGATAGAACATTGATTGAGATACCCCAGTGTATTCTGAATAACAGTGAGTGAGATACCCCAGTGTATTCTGAATCACAGTGAGTGAGATATCCCAGTGTATTCTGAAATATAGAACAGTGAGCAGATACCCCAGTGTATTCTGAATTTTAGCACTGTGAGTGAGATGCCGCAGTGTATTCTGAATTATAGAACAGTGAGTGAGATACCCCAGTGTTTTCTGAATTATAGAACAGTGAGTGAGATACCCTAGTGTATTCTGAATAACAGTGAGTCAGATACCCCAGTGTCTTCTGAATTATAGAACAGTGAGTGAGATACCTCAGTGTATTCTGAATTATAGAACTGTGAGTAGATATCTCTGTGTATTCTGAATTATAGAACAGTGAGTGAGATATCCCAGTGTATTCTGAATTATAGAACAGTGAGTGAGATATCGCAGTGTATTCTGAATTATAGAACAGTGAGTGAGATACCACAGTGTATTCTGAATTATAGAACAGTGAGTGAGATACCCCAGTGTATTTTGAATTATAGAACAGTGAGTGAGATACCCTAGTGTATTCTGAATAACAGTGAGTCAGATACCCCAGTGTCTTCTGAATTATAGAACAGTGAGTGAGATACCTCAGTGTATTCTGAATTATAGAACTGTGAGTAGATATCTCTGTGTATTCTGAATTATAGAACAGTGAGTGAGATATCCCAGTGTATTCTGAATTATAGAACAGTGAGTGAGATATCGCAGTGTATTCTGAATTATAGAACAGTGAGTGAGATACCACAGTGTATTCTGAATTATAGAACAGTGAGTGAGATACCCCAGTGTATTCTGAATCACAGTGAGTGAGATATCCCAGTGTATTCTGAAATATAGAACAGTGAGCAGATACCCCAGTGTATTCTGAATTTTAGCACTGTGAGTGAGATGCCGCAGTGTAATCTGAATTATAGAACAGTGAGTGAGATACCCCAGTGTTTTCTGAATTATAGAACAGTGAGTGAGATACCCCAGTGTATTCTGAATTATAGAACAGTGAGTGAGATACCCCAGTGTATTCTGAATTATAGAACAGTGAGTAGATACCCCAGTGTATTCTGAATGATAGAACAGTGAGTGAGATACCTCAGTGTATTCTGAATGATAGAACAGTGAGTGAGATACCCCAGTGTATTCTGAATAATAGAACAGTGAGTGAGATACCCCAGTGTATTTTGAATTATAGAACAGTGAGTGAGATACCCTAGTGTATTCTGAATAACAGTGAGTCAGATACCCCAGTGTCTTCTGAATTATAGAACAGTGAGTGAGATACCTCAGTGTATTCTGAATTGTAGAACAGTGAGTGAGATACCTCAGTGTATTCTGAATTATAGAACAATGAGTGAGATTTCCCAGTGTATTCTGAATTATAGAACAATTAGTGAGATACCCCAGTGTATTCTGAATTATGGAACAGTGAGTGAGATATCCCAGTGTATTCTGAATTATAGAACAATGAGTGAGATACCCCAGTGTATTCTGAATTATATAACAATGAGTGAGATACACCAGTGTATTCTGCATAACTTTGAGTGAGATACCCCACTGTATTCTGAATGATAGAACAGTGAGTGAGATACCCCAGTGTATTCTGAATGATAGAACAGTGAGTGAGATACCCAAGTGTATTCTGAATTATAGAACAGTGAGTGAGATACCTCAGTGTATTATGAATTAAAGAACAGTGAGTAGATATCTCAGTGTATTCTGAATTATAGAACAGTGAGTGAGTTATCCCAGTGTATTCTGAATTATAGAACAGTGAGTGAGATACCCCAGTGTATTCTGAATTATGGAACAGTGAGTGAGATACCCCAGTGTATTCTGAATAACAGTGAGTGAGATATCCCAGTGTATTCTGAATTATAGAACAATGAGTGAGCTACCCCAGTGTATTCTGAATAACAGAGCTCAGTGTGTGAGATACCCCAGTGTATTCTGAATTGTAGAACACTGAGTGAGATACCGCAGTGTATTCTGAATTATAGAACAATGAGTGAGATTTCCCAGTGTATTCTGAATTATAGAACAATGAGAGAGATGCCCCAGTGTATTCTGAATTATGGAAAAGTGAGTGAGATACCCCAGTGTATTCTGAATAACAGTGAGTGAGATATCCCAGTGTATTCTGAATTATTGAACAGTGAGTGAGATACCCCAGTGTATTCTGAATATTAGAACAATGAGTGAGATTTCCCAATGTATTCTGAATTATAGAACAATGAGTGAGATTCTCTAGTGTATTCTGAATTATGGAACAGTGAGTGAGATATCCCAGTGTATTCTGAATTATAGAACAATGAGTGAGATACCCCAGTGTATTCTGAATTATGGAACAGTGAGTGAGATACCCCAGCGTATTCTGAATTATAGAACAGTGAGTAGATACCCCAGTGTATTCTGAATGATAGAACAGTGAGTGAGATACCTCAGTGTATTCTGAATGATAGAACAGTGAGTGAGATACCCCAGTGTATTCTGAATGATAGAACAGTGAGTGAGATACCCCAGTGTATTCTGAATAACAGTGAGTCAGATACCCCAGTGTATTCTGAATTATAGAACAGTGAGTGAGATACCTCAGTGTATTCTGAATTAAAGAACAGTGAGTAGATATCTCAGTGTATTCTGAATTATAGAACAGTGAGTGAGTTATCCCAGTGTATTCTGAATTATAGAACAGTGAGTGAGATACCCCAGTGTATTCTGAATTATGGAACAGTGAGTGAGATACCCCAGTGTATTCTGAATAACAGTGAGTGAGATATCCCAGTGTATTCTGAATTATAGAACAATGAGTGAGATACCCCAGTGTATTCGAAATAACAGTGAGTGCGTTATCCCAGTGTATTCTTAATTACAGAACAGTGAGTGAGATACCCCAGTGTATTCTGAATGATAGAACAGTGAGTGAGATACCCCAGTGTATTCTGAATCATAGAACAGTGAGTGAGATACCCCAGTATATTCTGAATTATAGATCAGTGAGCAGATACCCCAGTGTATTCTGAATTTTTGCACTTTGAGTGAGATACAGCAGTGTATTCTGAAATATAGAACAGTGTGTGAGATACCCCAGTGTTTTCTGAATTATAGAACAGTGAGTGAGATACCCCAGTGTATTCTGAATTATAGAACAGTGATTGAGATACCCCAGTGTATTTTGAATTATAGAACAGTGAGTACATACCCTAGTGTATTCTGAATAATAGAACAGTGAGTGAGATACCCCAGTGTATTCTGAATGATAGTACAGTGAGTGAGATACCCCAGTGTATTCTGAATAACAGTGAGTGAGATACCCCAGTGTATTCTGAATTGTAGAACAGTGAGTGAGATACCCCAGTATATTCTGAATTATAGAACAGTGAGTCAGATACCCCAGTGTATTCTGAATAACAGTGGTTCCGATACCCCAGTGTATTCTGAATTATAGAACAGTGAGTGAGATACATCAGTGTATTCTGAATTATAGAACAGTGAGTAGATATCCCAGTGTATTCTGAATTATAGAACAGTGAGTGAGATATCCCAGTGTATTCTGAATGATAGAACAGTGATTGAGATACCCCAGTGTATTCTGAATAACAGTGAGTGAGATATCCCAATTTATTATGAATTATGGAACAGTGAGTGAGATATCCCAGTGTATTCTGAATTAAAGAACAATGAGTGAGATACCCCAGTGTATTCTGAATAACAGTGAGTGAGATATCCCAGTGTATTCTGAATTATAGAACAGTGAGTGAGATATCGCAGTGTATTCTGAATTATAGAACTGTGAGTGAGATACCCCAGTGTATTCTGAATTATAGAACAATGAGTGAGCTACCCCAGTGTATTCTGAATAACAGAGCTCAATGTGTGAGATACCCCAGTGTATTCTGAATTGTAGAACACTGAGTGAGAGACCGCAGTGTATTCTGAATTATAGAACAATGAGTGAGATTTCCCAGTGTATTCTGAATTATAGAACAATGAGAGAGATACCCCAGTGTATTCTGAATTATGGAAAAGTGAGTGAGATACCCCAGTGTATTCTGAATAACAGTGAGTGAGATATCCCAGTGTATTCTGAATTATTGAACAGTGAGTGAGATACCCCAGTGTATTCTGAATTATAGAACAATGAGTGAGATTTCCCAGTGTATTCTGAATTATAGAACAATGAGTGAGATTCTCTAGTGTATTCTGAATTATGGAACAGTGAGTGAGATATCCCAGTGTATTCTGAATTATAGAACAATGAGTGAGATACCCCAGTGTATTCTGAATAACAGTGAGTAGATATCCCAGTGTATTCTGAATTATAGAACAATGAGTGAGATACCCCAGTGTATTCTGAATTATGGAACAGTGAGTGAGATACCCCAGTGTATTCTGAATAACAGTGAGTGAGATAGCCCAGTGTATTCTGAATTATTGAACAGTGAGTGAGATACCCCAGTGTATTCTGAATTATAGAACAGTGAGTGAGATACCCCAGTGTATTCTGAATAACAGTGAGTGAGATATCCCAGTGTATTCTGAATTATAGAACAGTGAGTGAGATACCCCAGTGTATTCTGAATAACAGTGAGTGAGATACCCCAGTGTAATCTGAATTATAGAACAGTGAGTGAGATACCCCAGTGTATTCTGAATAACAGTGAGTGAGATGCCACAGTGTATTCTGAATAACAGTGACTGAGATATCCCAGTGTATTCTGAATGATAGAACAGTGAGTGAGATACCCCAGTGTATTCTGAATACCAGAGCTCAGTGTGTGAGATACCCCAGTATATTCTGAATTATAGATCAGTGAGTGAGATACCCCAGTCTATTCTGAATTATAGCACTGTGAGTGAGATACCCCAGTGAATTCTGAATTATAGAACGGTGAGTGAGATACCCCAGTGTATTCTGAATTATAGAACAGTGAGTGAGATACCCCAGTGTATTCTGAATAACAGTGAGTGAGATATCCCAGTGTATTCTGAATTATAGAACAGTGAGTGAGATATCCCAGTGTATTCTGAATTATAGAACAGTGAGTGAGATACCCCAGTGTATTCTGAAATATAGAACAATGAGTGAGATTTCCCAGTGTATTCTGAATGATAGAACAGTGTGTGAGATACCCCAGTGTATTCTGAATAACAGGGAGTGAGATATCCCAATGTATTCTGATGTATAGAACAGTGAGTGAGATATCCCAGTGTATTCTGAATGATAGAACAGTGAGTGAGATACCCCAGTGTATTCTGAATTATAGAACAGTGAGTGAGATACCCGAGTATATTCTGAATTAAAGAACAGTGAGCAGATACCCCAGTGTATTCTGAATTTTAGCACTGTGAGTGAGATACCGCAGTGTATTCTGAATTATAGAACAGTGAGTGAGATACCCCAGTGTTTTCTGAATTATAGAACAGTGAGTGAGATACCCCAGTGTATTCTGAATTATAGAACAGTGAGTGAGATACCCCAGTGTATTCTGAATTATAGAACAGTGAGTGAGATACCCCAGTGTATTCTGAATTATAGAACAATGAGTGAGATACCCCAGTGTATTCTGAATAACAGTGAGTGAGATATCCCAGTGTATTCTGAATGATAGAACAGTGAGTGAGATACTCCAGTGTATTCTGAATAACAGTGAGTGAGATATCCCAGTGTATTCTGAATTATAGAACAGTGAGTGAGATATCCCAGTGTATTCTGAATTATAGAACAGTGAGTGAGATACCCCAGTGTATTCTAAATAACAGTGAGTGAGTTACCCCAGTGTATTCTGAATAACAGTGAGTGAGATATCCCAGTGTATTCTGCATGATAGAACAGTGAGTGAGATACCCCAGTGTATTCTGAATTATAGAACAATGAGTGAGATACCCCAGTGTATTCTGAATAACAGTGAGTGAGATATCGCAGTGTATTCTGAATTATAGAACTGTGAGTGAGATACCCCAGTGTATTCTGAATTATAGAACAATGAGTGAGCTACCCCAGTGTATTCTGAATAACAGAGCTCAGTGTGTGAGATACCCCAGTGTATTCTGAATTGTAGAACACTGAGTGAGATACCGCAGTGTATTCTGAATTATAGAACAATGAGTGAGATTTCCCAGTGTATTCTGAATTATAGAACAATGAGAGAGATACCCCAGTGTATTCTGAATTATGGAAAAGTGAGTGAGATACCCCAGTGTATTCTGAATAACAGTGAGTGAGATATCCCAGTGTATTCTGAATTATTGAACAGTGAGTGAGATACCCCAGTGTATTCTGAATTATAGAACAATGAGTGAGATTTCCCAGTGTATTCTGAATTATAGAACAATGAGTGAGATTCTCTAGTGTATTCTCAATTATGGAACAGTGAGTGAGATATCCCAGTGTATTCTGAATTATAGAACAATGAGTGAGATACCCCAGTGTATTCTGAATAACAGTGAGTAGATATCCCAGTGTATTCTGAATTATAGAAGAATGAGTGAGATACCCCAGTGTATTCTGAATGATAGAACAGTGAGTGAGAAAGCTCAGTGTATTCTGAATGATAGAACAGTGAGTGAGATACGCCAGTGTATTCTGAATGATAGAACAGTGAGTGAGATATCCCAGTGTATTCGGAATTGTTGAACAGTGAGTGAGATACCCCAGTGTATTCTGAATTATAGAACAGTGAGTGAGATACCCCAGTGTATTCTGAATAACAGTGAGTGAGATATCCCAGTGTATTCTGAATTATAGAACAGTGAGTGAGATACCCCAGTGTATTCTGAATAACAGTGAGTGAGATACCCCAGTGTATTCTGAATTATAGAACAGTGAGTGAGATACCCCAGTGTATTCTGAATAACAGTGAGTGAGATACCCCAGTGTATTCTGAATAACAGTGACTGAGATATCCCAGTGTATTCTGAATGATAGAACAGTGAGTGAGATACCCCAGTGTATTCTGAATACCAGAGCTCAGTGTGTGAGATACCCCAGTGTATTCTGAATTATAGAACAGTGAGTGAGATACCCCAGTCTATTCTGAATTATAGCACTGTGAGTGAGATACCCCAGTGAATTCTGAATTATAGAACGGTGAGTGAGATACCCCAGTGTATTCTGAATTATAGAACAGTGAGTGAGATACCCCAGTGTATTTTGAATAACAGTGAGTGAGATATCCCAGTGTATTCTGAATTATAGAACAGTGAGTGAGATATCCCAGTGTATTCTGAATTATAGAACAGTGAGTGAGATACCCCAGTGTATTCTGAAATATAGAACAATGAGTGAGATTTCCCAGTGTATTCTGAATGATAGAACAGTGTGTGAGATACCCCAGTGTATTCTGAATAACAGGGAGTGAGATATCCCAATGTATTCTGAAGTATAGAACAGTGAGTGAGATATCCCAGTGTATTCTGAATGATAGAACAGTGAGTGAGATACCCCAGTGTATTCTGAATCATAGAACAGTGAGTGAGATACCCGAGTATATTCTGAATTATAGAACAGTGAGCAGATACCCCAGTGTATTCTGAATTTTAGCACTGTGAGTGAGATACCGCAGTGTATTCTGAATTATAGAACAGTGAGTGAGATACCCCAGTGTTTTCTGAATTATAGAACAGTGAGTGAGATACCCCAGTGTATTCTGAATTATAGAACAGTGAGTGAGATACCCCAGTGTATTCTGAATTATAGAACAGTGAGTGAGATACCCCAGTGTATTCTGAATGATAGAACGGTGAGTGAGATACGCCAGTGTATTCTGAATGATAGAACAGTGAGTGAGATATCCCAGTGTATTCGGAATTATTGAACAGTGAGTGAGATACCCCAGTGTATTCTGAATTATAGAACAGTGAGTGAGATACCCCAGTGTATTCTGAATAACAGTGAGTGAGATATCCCAGTGTATTCTGAATTATAGAACAGTGAGTGAGATACCCCAGTGTATTCTGAATAACAGTGAGTGAGATACCCCAGTGTATTCTGAATTATAGAACAGTGAGTGAGATACCCCAGTGTATTCTGAATAACAGTGAGTGAGATACCCCAGTGTATTCTGAATAACAGTGACTGAGATATCCCAGTGTATTCTGAATGATAGAACAGTGAGTGAGATACCCCAGTGTATTCTGAATACCAGAGCTCAGTGTGTGAGATACCCCAGTGTATTCTGAATTATAGAACAGTGAGTGAGATACCCCAGTCTATTCTGAATTATAGCACTGTGAGTGAGATACCCCAGTGAATTCTGAATTATAGAACGGTGAGTGAGATACCCCAGTGTATTCTGAATTATAGAACAGTGAGTGAGATACCCCAGTGTATTTTGAATAACAGTGAGTGAGATATCCCAGTGTATTCTGAATTATAGAACAGTGAGTGAGATATCCCAGTGTATTCTGAATTATAGAACAGTGAGTGAGATACCCCAGTGTATTCTGAAATATAGAACAATGAGTGAGATTTCCCAGTGTATTCTGAATGATAGAACAGTGTGTGAGATACCCCAGTGTATTCTGAATAACAGGGAGTGAGATATCCCAATGTATTCTGAAGTATAGAACAGTGAGTGAGATATCCCAGTGTATTCTGAATGATAGAACAGTGAGTGAGATACCCCAGTGTATTCTGAATTATAGAACAGTGAGTGAGATACCCGAGTATATTCTGAATTATAGAACAGTGAGCAGATACCCCAGTGTATTCTGAATTTTAGCACTGTGAGTGAGATACCGCAGTGTATTCTGAATTATAGAACAGTGAGTGAGATACCCCAGTGTTTTCTGAATTATAGAACAGTGAGTGAGATACCCCAGTGTATTCTGAATTATAGAACAGTGAGTGAGATACCCCAGTGTATTCTGAATTATAGAACAGTGAGTGAGATACCCCAGTGTATTCTGAATTATAGAACAATGAGTGAGATACCCCAGTGTATTCTGAATAACAGTGAGTGAGATATCCCAGTGTATTCTGAATGATAGAACAGTGAGTGAGATACTCCAGTGTATTCTGAATAACAGTGAGTGAGATATCCCAGTGTATTCTGAATTATAGAACAGTGAGTGAGATATTCCAGTGTATTCTGAATTATTGAACAGTGAGTGAGATACCCCAGTGTATTCTGAATAACAGTGAGTGAGTTACCCCAGTGTATTCTGAATAACAGTGAGTGAGATATCCCAGTGTATTCTGCATGATAGAACAGTGAGTGAGATACCCCAGTGTATTCTGAATTATAGAACAGTGAGTGTGATACGCCAGTCTATTCTGAATTATAGCACTGTGAGTGAGATACCGCAGTGAATCCTGAATTATAGAACGGTGAGTGAGATACCCCAGTGTATTCTGAATTATAGAACAGTGAGTGAGATACCCCAGTGTATTCTGAATAACAGTGATTGAGATACCCCAGTGTATTCTGAATTATAGAACAGTGAGTGAGATATCCCAGTGTATTCTGAATTATAGAACAGTGAGTGAGATACCCCAGTGTATTCTGAATTATAGAACAATGAGTGAGATTTCCCAGTGTATTCTGAATGATAGAACAGTGAGTGAGATACCCCAGTGTATTCTGAATAACAGTGAGTGAGATACCTCAGTGTATTCTGAATGATAGAACAGTGAGTGAGATACCCCAGTGTATTCTGAATAATAGAACAGTGAGTGAGATACCCCAGTGTATTTTGAATTATAGAACAGTGAGTGAGATACCCCAGTGTATTCTGAATAACAGTGAGTCAGATACCCCAGTGTCTTCTGAATTATAGAACAGTGAGTGAGATACCTCAGTGTATTCTGAATTATAGAACTGTGAGTAGATATCTCTGTGTATTCTGAATTATAGAACAGTGAGTGAGATATCCCAGTGTATTCTGAATTATAGAACAGTGAGTGAGATACCCCAGTGTATTCTGAATAACAGTGAGTCAGATATCCCAGTGTATTCTGAATTATAGAACAGTGAGTGAGATACCTCAGTGTATTCTGAATTATAGAACATTGAGTAGATATGCCAGTGTATTCTGAATTATGGAACAGTGAATGAGATACCCCAGTGTATTCTGAATAACAGTGAGTGAGACATCCCAATGTATTCTGAATTATAGAACAGTGAGTGAGATAGCCCAGTGTATTCTGAATTATAGAACAATGAGTAGATATGCCAGTGTATTCTGAATTATGGAACAGTGAATGAGATACCCCAGTGTATTCTGAATAACAGTGAGTGAGACATCCCAATGTATTCTGAATTATAGAACAGTGAGTGAGATAGCCCAGTGTATTCTGAATTATAGAACAATGAGTGAGATACCCCAGTGTATTCTGAATAACAGTGAGTGAGATATCCCAGTGTATTCTGAATCTTAGAACAGTGAGTGAGATATCGCAGTGTATTCTGAATTATAGAACAGTGAGTGAGATACCACAGTGTATTCTGAATTATAGAACAGTGAGTGAGATACCCCAGTGTCTTCTGAATTATAGAACAGTGAGTGAGATACCTCAGTGTATTCTGAATTATAGAACTGTGAGTAGATATCTCTGTGTATTCTGAATTATAGAACAGTGAGTGAGATATCCCAGTGTATTCTGAATTATAGAACAGTGAGTGAGATACCCCAGTGTATTCTGAATAACAGTGAGTCAGATATCCCAGTGTATTCTGAATTATAGAACAGTGAGTGAGATACCTCAGTGTATTCTGAATTATAGAACATTGAGTAGATATGCCAGTGTATTCTGAATTATGGAACAGTGAATGAGATACCCCAGTGTATTCTGAATAACAGTGAGTGAGACATCCCAATGTATTCTGAATTATAGAACAGTGAGTGAGATAGCCCAGTGTATTCTGAATTATAGAACAATGAGTGAGATACCCCAGTGTATTCTGAATAACAGTGAGTGAGATATCCCAGTGTATTCTGAATCTTAGAACAGTGAGTGAGATATCGCAGTGTATTCTGAATTATAGAACAGTGAGTGAGATACCACAGTGTATTCTGAATTATAGAACAGTGAGTGAGATACCCCAGTGTATTCTGAATTGTAGAACAGTGAGTGAGATACCTCAGTGTATTCTGAATTATAGAACAATGAGTGAGGTACCCCAGTGTATTCTGAATTATATAACAATGAGTGATTTACACCAGTGTATTCTGCATAACTTTGAGTGAGATATCCCAGTGTATTCTGAATGATAGAACAGTGAGTGAGATACCCCAGTGTATTCTGAATGATAGAACATTGAGTGAGATACCCCAGCGTATTCTGAATTATAGAACAGTGAGTAGATACCCCAGTGTATTCTGAATGATAGAACAGTGAGTGAGATACCCCAGTGTATTCTGAATGATAGAACAGTGAGTGAGATACCCCAGTGTATTCTGAATGATAGAACAGTGAGTGAGATACCCCAGTGTATTCTGAATAACAGTGAGTCAGATACCCCAGTGTATTCTGAATTATAGAACAGTGAGTGAGATACCTCAGTGTATTCTGAATTAAAGAACAGTGAGTAGATATCTCAGTGTATTCTGAATTATAGAACAGTGAGTGAGTTATCCCAGTGTATTCTGAATTATAGAACAGTGAGTGAGATACCCCAGTGTATTCTGAATTATGGAACAGTGAGTGAGATACCCCAGTGTATTCTGAATAACAGTGAGTGAGATATCCCAGTGTATTCTGAATTATAGAACAATGAGTGAGATACCCCAGTGTATTCTGAATAACAGTGAGTGAGATATCCCAGTGTATTCTGAATGATAGAACAGTGAGTGAGATACTCCAGTGTATTCTGAATAACAGTGAGTGAGATATCCCAGTGTATTCTGAATTATAGAACAGTGAGTGAGATATCCCAGTGTATTCTGAATTATTGAACAGTGAGTGAGATACCCCAGTGTATTCTGAATAACAGTGAGTGAGTTACCCCAGTGTATTCTGAATAACAGTGAGTGAGATATCCCAGTGTATTCTGCATGATAGAACAGTGAGTGAGATACCCCAGTGTATTCTGAATACCAGAGCTCAGTGTGTGAGATACCCCAGTATATTCTGAATTATAGAACAGTGAGTGTGATACGCCAGTCTATTCTGAATTATAGCACTGTGAGTGAGATACCCCAGTGAATCCTGAATTATAGAACGGTGAGTGAGATACCCCAGTGTATTCTGAATTATAGAACAGTGAGTGAGATACCCCAGTGTATTCTGAATAACAGTGATTGAGATATCCCAGTGTATTCTGAATTATAGAACAGTGAGTGAGATATCCCAGTGTATTCTGAATTATAGAACAGTGAGTGAGATACCCCAGTGTATTCTGAATTATAGAACAATGAGTGAGATTTCCCAGTGTATTCTGAATAACAGTGAGTCAGATACCCCAGTGTCTTCTGAATTATAGAACAGTGAGTGAGATACCTCAGTGTATTCTGAATTATAGAACTGTGAGTAGATATCTCTGTGTATTCTGAATTATAGAACAGTGAGTGAGATATCCCAGTGTATTCTGAATTATAGAACAGTGAGTGAGATACCCCAGTGTATTCTGAATAACAGTGAGTAGATATCCCAGTGTATTCTGAATTATAGAACAGTGAGTGAGATATCCCAGTGTATTCTGAATTATGGAACAGTGATTGAGATACCCCAGTGTATTCTGAATAACAGTGAATGAAATATCCCAATGTATTCTGAATTATAGAACTGTGAGTAGATATCTCTGTGTATTCTGAATTATAGAACAGTGAGTGAGATATCCCAGTGTATTCTGAATTATAGAACAGTGAGTGAGATACCCCAGTGTATTCTGAATAACAGTGAGTCAGATATCCCAGTGTATTCTGAATTATAGAACAGTGAGTGAGATACCTCAGTGTATTCTGAATTATAGAACATTGAGTAGATATGCCAGTGTATTCTGAATTATGGAACAGTGAATGAGATACCCCAGTGTATTCTGAATAACAGTGAGTGAGATATCCCAATGTATTCTGAATTATAGAACAGTGAGTGAGATAGCCCAGTGTATTCTGAATTATAGAACAATGAGTGAGATACCCCAGTGTATTCTGAATAACAGTGAGTGAGATTTCCCAGTGTATTCTGAATCAGAGAACAGTGAGTGAGATATCGCAGTGTATTCTGAATTATAGAACAGTGAGTGAGATACCACAGTGTATTCTGAATTATAGAACAGTGAGTGAGATACCCCAGTGTATTCTGAATTGTAGAACAGTGAGTGAGATACCTCAGTGTATTCTGAATTATAGAACAATGAGTGAGATTTCCCAGTGTATTCTGAATTGTAGAACAATTAGTGAGATACCCCAGTGTATTCTGAATTATGGAACAGTGAGTGAGATATCCCAGTGTATTCTGAATTATAGAACAATGAGTGAGGTACCCCAGTGTATTCTGAATTATATAACAATGAGTGATTCACACCAGTGTATTCTGCATAACTTTGAGTGAGATATCCCAGTGTATTCTGAATGATAGAACAGTGAGTGAGATACCCCAGTGTATTCTGAATGATAGAACATTGAGTGAGATACCCCAGCGTATTCTGAATTATAGAACAGTGAGTAGATACCCCAGTGTATTCTGAATGATAGAACAGTAAGTGAGATACCCCAGTGTATTCTGAATGATAGAACAGTGAGTGAGATACCCCAGTGTATTCTGAATGATAGAACAGTGAGTGAGATACCCCAGTGTATTCTGAATAACAGTGAGTCAGATACCCCAGTGTATTCTGAATTATAGAACAGTGAGTGAGATACCTCAGTGTATTCTGAATTAAAGAACAGTGAGTAGATATCTCAGTGTATTCTGAATTATAGAACAGTGAGTGAGTTATCCCAGTGTATTCTGAATAAGAGAACAGTGAGTGAGATACCCCAGTGTATTCTGAATTATGGAACAGTGAGTGAGATACCCCAGTGTATTCTGAATAACAGTGAGTGAGATACCCCAGTGTATTCTGAATTATAGAACAATGAGTGAGATTTCCCAGTGTATTCTGAATTATAGAACAATGAGTGAGATTCTCTAGTGTATTCTGAATTATGGAACAGTGAGTGAGATATCCCAGTGTATTCTGAATTATAGAACAATGAGTGAGATATCCCAGTGTATTCTGAATAACAGTGAGTAGATTACCCAGTGTATTCTGAATTATAGAACAATGAGTGAGATACCCCAGTGTATTCTGAATTATGGAACAGTGAGTGAGATACCCCAGCGTATTCTGAATTATAGAACAGTGAGTAGATCCCCCAGTGTATTCTGAATGATAGAACAGTGAGTGAGATACCTCAGTGTATTCTGAATGATAGAACAGTGAGTGAGATACCCCAGTGTATTCTGAATGATAGAACAGTGAGTGAGATACCCCAGTGTATTCTGAATAACAGTGAGTCAGATACCCCAGTGTATTCTGAATTATAGAACAGTGAGTGAGATACCTCAGTGTATTCTGAATTAAAGAACAGTGAGTAGATATCTCAGTGTATTCTGAATTATAGAACAGTGAGTGAGTTATCCCAGTGTATTCTGAATTATAGAACAGTGAGTGAGATACCCCAGTGTATTCTGAATTATGGAACAGTGAGTGAGATACCCCAGTGTATTCTGAATAACAGTGAGTGAGATATCCCAGTGTATTCTGAATTATAGAACAATGAGTGAGATACCCCAGTGTATTCGAAATAACAGTGAGTGCGTTATCCCAGTGTATTCTGAATTACAGAACAGTGAGTGAGATACCCCAGTGTATTCTGAATGATAGAACAGTGAATGAGATACCCCAGTGTATTCTGAATCATAGAACAGTGAGTGAGATACCCCAGTATATTCTGAATTATAGATCAGTGAGCAGATACCCCAGTGTATTCTGAATTTTAGCACTTTGAGTGAGATACAGCAGTGTATTCTGAATTATAGAACAGTGTGTGAGATACCCCAGTGTTTTCTGAATTATAGAACAGTGAGTGAGATACCCCAGTGTATTCTGAATTATAGAACAGTGATTGAGATACCCCAGTGTATTCTGAATTATAGAACAGTGAGTACATACCCTAGTGTATTCTGAATAATAGAACAGTGAGTGAGATAACCCAGTGTATTCTGAATGATAGTACAGTGAGTGAGATACCCCAGTGTATTCTGAATAACAGTGAGTGAGATACCCCAGTGTATTCTGAATTATAGAACAGTGAGTGAGATACCCCAGTATATTCTGAATTATAGAACAGTGAGTCAGATACCCCAGTGTATTCTGAATAACAGTGGTTCCGATACCCCAGTGCATTCTGAATTATAGAACAGTGAGCGAGATACATCAGTGTATTCTGAATTATAGAACAGTGAGTAGATATCGCAGTGTATTCTGAATTATAGAACTGTGAGTGAGATACCCCAGTGTATTCTGAATTATAGAACAATGAGTGAGCTACCCCAGTGTATTCTGAATAACAGTGAGTGCGTTATCCCAGTGTATTCTGAATTATAGAACAGTGAGTGAGATACCCCAGTGTATTCTGAATGATAGAACAGTGAGTGAGATACCCCAGTGTATTCTGAATCATAGAACAGTGAGTGAGATACCCCAGTATATTCTGAATTTTAGCACTTTGAGTGAGATACAGCAGTGTATTCTGAATTATAGAACAGTGTGTGAGATACCCCAGTGTTTTCTGAATTATAGAACAGTGAGTGAGATACCCCAGTGTATTCTGAATTATAGAACAGTGATTGAGATACCCCAGTGTATTTTGAATTATAGAACAGTGAGTACATACCCCAGTGTATTCTGAATAATAGAACAGTGAGTGATATACCCCAGTGTATTCTGAATGATAGAACAGTGAGTGAGATACCCCAGTGTATTCTGAATAACAGTGAGTGAGATATCCCAGTGTATTCTGAATTATAGAACAGTGAGTGAGATATCCCAGTGTATTCTGAATTATTGAACAGTGAGTGAGATACCCCAGTGTATTCTGAATTATAGAACAATGAGTGAGATACCCCAGTGTATTCTGAATAACAGTGAGTGACATATCACAGTGTATTCTGTATGATAGAACAGTGAGTGAGATACCCCAGTGTATTCTGAATAACAGTGAGTGAGATATCCCAGTGTATTCTGAATTATAGAACAGTGAGTCAGATATCCCAGTGTATTCTGAATTATGGAACAGTGAGTGAGATACCCCAGTGTATTCTGAATAACAGTGAGTGAGATACCCCAGTGTATTCTGAATAACAGTGAGTGAGATACTCCAGTGAATTCTGAATTATAGAACGGTGAGTGAGATACCCCAGTGTATTCTGAATTATAGAACAGTGAGTGAGATACCCCAGTGTATTCTGAATAACAGTGAGTGAGATATCCCAGTGTATTCTGAATTATAGAACAGTGAGTGAGATATCCCAGTGTATTCTGAATTATAGAACAGTGAGTGAGATACCCCAGTGTATTCTGAAATATAGAACAATGAGTGAGATTTCCCAGTGTATTCTGAATGATAGAACAGTGTGTGAGATACCCCAGTGTATTCTGAATAACAGTGAGTGAGATATCCCAGTGTATTCTGAATGATAGAACAGTGATTGAGATACCCCAGTGTATTCTGAATAACAGGGAGTGAGATATCCCAATGTATTCTGAAGTATAGAACAGTGAGTGAGCTACCCCAGTGTATTCTGAATTTTAGCACTGTGAGTGAGATACCGCAGTGTATTCTGAATTATAGAACAGTGAGTGAGATACCCCAGTGTATTCTGAATTATAGAACAGTGAGTGAGATACCCCAGTGTATTCTGAATTATAGAACAGTGAGTGAGATACCCCAGTGTATTCTGAATAACAGTGAGTGAGATATCCCAGTGTATTCTGAATGATAGAACAGTGAGCGAGATACTCCAGTGTATTCTGAATAACAGTGAGTGAGATATCCCAGTGTATTCTGAATTATAGAACAGTGAGTGAGATATCCCAGTGTATTCTGAATTATAGAACAGTGAGTGAGATACCCCAGTGTATTCTGAATAACAGTGAGTGGGTTACCTCAGTGTATTCTGAATAACAGTGACTGAGATATCCGTATGTGTATTCTGCATGATAGAACAGTGAGTGAGATACCCCAGTGTATTCTGAATACCAGAGCTCAGTGTGTGAGATACCCCAGTGTATTCTGAATTATAGAACAGTGAGTGTGATACCCCAGTCTATTCTGAATTATAGCACTGTGAGTGAGATACCCCAGTGAATCCTGAATTATAGAACGGTGAGTGAGATACCCCAGTGTATTCTGAATTATAGAACAGTGAGTGAGATACCCCAGTGTATTCTGAATAACAGTGAGTGAGATATCCCAGTGTATTCTGAATTATAGATCAGTGAGTGAGATATCCCAGTGTATTCTGAATTATAGAACAGTGAGTGAGATACCCCAGTGTATTCTGAATTATAGAACAATGAGTGAGATTTCCCAGTGTATTCTGAATGATAGAACAGTGAGTGAGATACCCCAGTGTATTCTGAATAACAGTGAGTGAGATATCCCAGTGTATTCTGAATGATACAACAGTGATTGAGATACCCCAGTGTATTCTGAATAACAGTGAGTGAGATACCCCAGTGTATTCTGAATCACAGTGAGTGAGATATCCCAGTGTATTCTGAAATATAGAACAGTGAGCAGATACCCCAGTGTATTCTGAATTTTAGCACTGTGAGTGAGATACCGCAGTGTATTCTGAATTATAGAACAGTGAGTGAGATACCCCAGTGTTTTCTGAATTATAGAACAGTGAGTGAGATACCCCAGTGTATTCTGCATTATAGAACAGTGAGTGAGATACCCCAGTGTATTCTGAATTATAGAACAGTGAGTAGATACACCAGTGTATTCTGAATGATAGAACAGTGAGTGAGATACCTCAGTGTATTCTGAATGATAGAACAGTGAATGAGATACCCCAGTGTATTCTGAATAATAGAACAGTGATTGAGATACCCCAGTGTATTTTGAATTATAGAACAGTGAGTGAGATACCCCAGTGTCTTCTGAATTATAGAACAGTGAGTGAGATACCTCAGTGTATTCTGAATTATAGAACTGTGAATAGATATCTCTGTGTATTCTGAATTATAGAACAGTGAGTGAGATATCCCAGTGTATTCTGAATTATAGAACAGTGAGTGAGATACCCCAGTGTATTCTGAATAACAGTGAGTCAGATATCCCAGTGTATTCTGAATTATAGAACAGTGAGTGAGATACCTCAGTGTATTCTGAATTATAGAACAGTGAGTGAGATACCCCAGTGTATTCTGAATTATAGAACAGTGAGTGTGATACCCCAGTCTATTCTGAATTATAGCACTGTGAGTGAGATACCCCAGTGAATCCTGAATTATAGAACGGTGAGTGAGATACCCCAGTGTATTCTGAATTATAGAACAGTGAGTGAGATACCCCAGTGTATTCTGAATAACAGTGAGTGAGATATCCCAGTGTATTCTGAATTATAGATCAGTGAGTGAGATATCCCAGTGTATTCTGAATTATAGAACAGTGAGTGAGATACCCCAGTGTATTCTGAATTATAGAACAATGAGTGAGATTTCCCAGTGTATTCTGAATGATAGAACAGTGAGTGAGATACCCCAGTGTATTCTGAATAACAGTGAGTGAGATATCCCAGTGTATTCTGAATGATAGAACAGTGATTGAGATACCCCAGTGTATTCTGAATAACAGTGAGTGAGATACCCCAGTGTATTCTGAATCACAGTGAGTGAGATATCCCAGTGTATTCTGAAATATAGAACAGTGAGCAGATACCCCAGTGTATTCTGAATTTTAGCACTGTGAGTGAGATACCGCAGTGTATTCTGAATTATAGAACAGTGAGTGAGATACCCCAGTGTTTTCTGAATTATAGAACAGTGAGTGAGATACCCCAGTGTATTCTGCATTATAGAACAGTGAGTGAGATACCCCAGTGTATTCTGAATTATAGAACAGTGAGTAGATACACCAGTGTATTCTGAATGATAGAACAGTGAGTGAGATACCTCAGTGTATTCTGAATGATAGAACAGTGAATGAGATACCCCAGTGTATTCTGAATAATAGAACAGTGATTGAGATACCCCAGTGTATTTTGAATTATAGAACAGTGAGTGAGATACCCCAGTGTCTTCTGAATTATAGAACAGTGAGTGAGATACCTCAGTGTATTCTGAATTATAGAACTGTGAATAGATATCTCTGTGTATTCTGAATTATAGAACAGTGAGTGAGATATCCCAGTGTATTCTGAATTATAGAACAGTGAGTGAGATACCCCAGTGTATTCTGAATAACAGTGAGTCAGATATCCCAGTGTATTCTGAATTATAGAACAGTGAGTGAGATACCTCAGTGTATTCTGAATTATAGAACAGTGAGTGAGATACCCCAGTGTATTCTGAATTATAGAACAGTGAGTGAGATACCCCAGTGTATTCTGAATTATAGAACAGTGAGTAGATACCCCAGTGTATTCTGAATGATAGAACAGTGAGTGAGATACCTCAGTGTATTCTGAATGATAGAACAGTGAGTGAGATACCCCAGTGTATTCTGAATAATAGAACAGTGAGTGAGATACCCCAGTGTATTTTGAATTATAGAACAGTGAGTGAGATACCCCAGTGTCTTCTGAATTATAGAACGGTGAGTGAGATACCTCAGTGTATTCTGAATTATAGAACTGTGAATAGATATCTCAGTGTATTCTGAATTATAGAACAGTGAGTGAGATATCCCAGTGTATTCTGAATTATAGAACAGTGAGTGAGGTACCCCAGTGTATTCTGAATAACAGTGAGTCAGATATCCCAGTGTATTCTGAATTATAGAACAGTGAGTGAGATACCTCAGTGTATTCTGAATTATAGAACAGTGAGTAGATATGCCAGTGTATTCTGAATTATGGAACAGTGAATGAGATACCCCAGTGTATTCTGAATAACAGTGAGTGAGATATCCCAATGTATTCTGAATTATAGAACAGTGAGTGAGATATCCCAGTGTATTCTGAATTATAGAACAATGAGTGAGATACCCCAGTGTATTCTGAATAACAGTGAGTGAGATATCCCAGTGTATTCTGAATTATAGAACAGTGAGTGAGATATCGCAGTGTATTCTGAATTATAGAACAGTGAGTGAGATACCCCAGTGTATTCTGAATTGTAGAACAGTGAGTGAGATACCTCAGTGTATTCTGAATTATAGAACAATGAGTGAGATTTCCCAGTGTATTCTGAATTATAGAACAATTAGTGAGATACCCCAGTGTATTCTGAATTATGGAACAGTGAGTGAGATATCCCAGTGTATTATGAATTATAGAACTATGAGTGAGATACCCCAGTGTATTCTGAATTATATAACAATGAGTGAGATACCCCAGTGTATTCTGCATAACTTTGAGTGAGATATCCCAGTGTATTCTGAATGATAGAACAGTGAGTGAGATACCCCAGTGTATTCTGAATAACAGTGAGTGAGATTTCCCAGTGTATTCTGAATTATTGAACAGTGAGTGAGATACCCCAGTGTGTATTCTGAATTATAGAACAATGAGTGAGATACCCCAGTGTATTCTGAATAACAGTGAGTGAGATATCCCAGTGTATTCTGAATGATAGAACACTGATTGAGATACCCCAGTGTATTCTGAATAACAGGGAGTGAGATATCCCAATGTATTCTGAAGTATAGAACAGTGAGTGAGATATCCCAGTGTATTCTGAATGATAGAACAGTGAGTGAGATACCCCAGTGTATTCTGAATTATAGAACAGTGAGTGAGATACCCGAGTATATTCTGAATTATAGAACAGTGAGCAGATACCCCAGTGTATTCTGTATTTTAGCACTGTGAGTGAGATACCGCAGTGTATTCTGAATTATAGAACAGTGAGTGAGATACCCCAGTGTTTTCTGAATTATAGAACAGTGAGTGAGATACCCCAGTGTATTCTGAATTATAGAACAGTGAGTGAGATACCCCAGTGTATTCTGAATTATAGAACAATGAGTGAGATACCCCAGTGTATTCTGAATGATAGAACAGTGAGTGAGATGCTCCAGTGTATTCTGAATAACAGTGAGTGAGATATCCCAGTGTATTCTGAATTATAGAACAGTGAGTGAGATATCCCAGTGTATTCTGAATTATAGAACAGTGAGTGAGATACCCCAGTGTATTCTGAATAACAGTGAGTGGGTTACCTCAGTGTATTCTGAATAACAGTGAGTGAGATATCCGTATGTGTATTCTGCATGAGAGAACAGTGAGTGAGATATCCCAGTGTATTCTGAATACCAGAGCTCAGTGTGTGAGATACCCCAGTGTATTCTGAATTATAGAACAGTGAGTGTGATACCCCAGTCTATTGTGAATTATAGCACTGTGAGTGAGATGCCCCAGTGAATCCTGAATTATAGAACGGTGAGTGAGATACCCCAGTGTATTCTGAATTATAGAACAGTGAGTGAGATACCCCAGTGTATTCTGAATAACAGTGAGTGAGATATCCCAGTGTATTCTGAATTATAGAACAGTGAGTGAGATATCCCAGTGTATTCTGAATTATAGAACAGTGAGTGAGATACCCCAGTGTATTCTGAATTATAGAACAATGAGTGAGATTTCCCAGTGTATTCTGAATGATAGAACAGTGAGTGAGATACCCCAGTGTATTCTGAATAACAGTGAGTGAAATATCCCAGTGTATTCTGAATGATAGAACAGTGAGCAGATACCCCAGTGTATTCTGAATGTTAGCACTGTGAGTGAGATACCGCAGTGTATTCTGAATTATAGAACAGTGAGTGAGATACCCCAGTGTTTTCTGAATTATAGAACAGTGAGTGAGATACCCCAGTTTATTCTGAATTATAGAACAGTGAGTGAGATACCCCAGTGTATTCTGAATTATAGAACAGTGAGTAGATACCCCAGTGTATTCTGAATGATAGAACAGTGAGTGAGATACCTCAGTGTATTCTGATTGATAGAGCAGTGAGTGAGATACCCCAGTGTATTCTGAATAATAGAACAGTGAGTGAGATACCCCAGTGTATTTTGAATTATAGAACAGTGAGTGATTTACCCCAGTGTCTTCTGAATTTTAGAACAGTGAGTGAGATACCTCAGTGTATTCTGAATTATAGAACTGTGAATAGATATCTCAGTGTATTCTAAATTATAGAACAGTGAGTGAGATATCCCAGTGTATTCTGAATTATAGAACAGTGAGTGAGATACCCCAGTGTATTCTGAATAACAGTGAGTCAGATATCCCAGTGTATTCTGAATTATAGAACAGTGAGTGAGATACCTCAGTGTATTCTGAATTATAGAACAGTGAGTAGATATGCCAGTGTATTCTGAATTATGGAACAGTGAGTGCGATACCCCAGTGTATTCTGAATAACAGTGAGTGAGATATCCCAATGTATTCTGAATTATAGAACAGTGAGTGAGATATCCCAGTGTATTCTGAATTATAGAACAATGAGTGAGATACCCCAGTGTATTCTGAATAACAGTGAGTGAGATATCCCAGTATATTCTGAATTATAGAACAGTGAGTGAGATATCGCAGTGTATTCTGAATTATAGAACAGTGAGTGAGATACCACAGTGTATTCTGAATTATAGAACAGTGAGTGAGATACCCCAGTGTATTCTGAATTGTAGAACAGTGAGTGAGATACCTCAGTGTATTCTGAATTATAGAACAATGAGTGAGATTTCCCAGTGTATTCTGAATTATAGAACAATTAGTGAGATACCCCAGTCTATTCTGAATTATGGAACAGTGAGTGAGATATCCCAGTGTATTATGAATTATAGAACAATGAGTGAGATACCCCAGTGTATTCTGAATTATATAACAATGAGTGAGATACCCCAGTGTATTCTGCATAACTTTGAGTGAGATATCCCAGTGTATTCTGAATGATAGAACAGTGAGTGAGATACCCAGTGTATTCTGAATGATAGAACAGTGAGTGAGATACCCCAGTGTATTCTGAATTATAGAACAGTGAGTAGATACCCCAGTGTATTCTGAAAGATAGAACAGTGAGTGAGATATCCCAGTGTATTCTGAATGATAGAACAGTGAGTGAGATACCCCAGTGTATTCTGAATGATAGAACAGTGAGTGAGATAACCCAGTGCATTCTGAATAACAGTGAGTCAGATACCCCAGTGTATTCTGAATTATACAACAGTGAGTGAGATACCTCAGTGTATTTGGAATTAAAGAACAGTGAGTAGATATCTCAGTGTATTCTGAATTATAGAACAGTGAGTGAGTTATCCCAGTGTATTCTGAATTATAGAACAGTGAGTGAGATACCCCAGTGTATTCTGAATTATGGAACAGTGAGTGAGATTCCCCAGTGTATTCTGAATAACAGTGAGTGAGATATCCCAGTGTATTCTGAATTATAGAACAATGAGTGAGATACCCCAGTGTATTCTGAATAACAGTGAGTGCGTTATCCCAGTGTATTCTGAATTATAGAACAGTGTGTGAGATACCCCAGTGTATTCTGAATGATAGAACAGTGAGTGAGATACCCCAGTGTATTCTGAATCATAGAACAGTGAGTGAGATACCCCAGTATATTCTGAATTATAGATCAGTGAGCAGATACCCCAGTGTATTCTGAATTTTAGCACTTTGAGTGAGATACAGCAGTGTATTCTGAATTATAGAACAGTGTGTGAGATACCCCAGTGTTTTCTGAATTATAGAACAGTGAGTGAGATACCCCAGTGTATTCTGAATTATAGAACAGTGATTGAGATACCCCAGTTTATTTTGAATTATAGAACAGTGAGTACATACCCCAGTGTATTCTGAATAATAGAACAGTGAGTGAGATACCCCAGTGTATTCTGAATGATAGAACAGTGAGTGAGATACCCCAGTGTATTCTGAATAACAGTGAGTGAGATACCCCAGTGTATTCTGAATTATAGAACAGTGAGTGAGATACCCCAGTATAATCTGAATTATAGAACAGTGAGTCAGATACCCCAGTGTATTCTGAATAACAGTGAGTCCGATACCCCAGTGTATTCTGAATTATAGAACAGTGAGTGAGATACATCAGTGTATTCTGAATTATAGAACAGTGAGTAGATATCCCAGTGTATTCTGAATTATAGAACAGTGAGTGAGATATCCCAGTGTATTCTGAATGATAGAACAGTGATTGAGATACCCCAGTGTATTCTGAATAACAGTGAGTGAGATATCCCAATTTATTATGAATTATGGAACAGTGAGTGAGATATCCCAGTGTATTCTGAATTAAAGAACAATGAGTGAGATACCCCAGTGTATTCTGAATAACAGTGAGTGAGATATCCCAGTGTATTCTGAATTATAGAACAGTGAGTGAGATATCGCAGTGTATTCTGAATTATAGAACTGTGAGTGAGATACCCCAGTGTATTCTGAATTATAGAACAATGAGTGAGCTACCCCAGTGTATTCTGAATAACAGAGCTCAGTGTGTGAGATACCCCAGTGTATTCTGAATTGTAGAACACTGAATGAGATACCGCAGTGTATTCTGAATTATAGAACAATGAGTGAGATTTCCCAGTGTATTCTGAATTATAGAACAATGAGAGAGATACCCCAGTGTATTCTGAATTATGGAAAAGTGAGTGAGATACCCCAGTGTATTCTGAATAACAGTGAGTGAGATATCCCAGTGTATTCTGAATTATTTAACAGTGAGTGAGATACCCCAGTGTATTCTGAATTATGGAACAGTGAGTGAGATATCCCAGTGTATTCTGAATTATAGAACAATGAGTGAGATACCCCAGTGTATTCTGAATTACATTGAGTGGGATATCCCAGTGTATTCCGAATGATAGAACAGTGAGTGACATATCCCAGTGTATTCTGAATGATAGAACAGTGAGTGAGATACCCCAGTGTATTCTGAATAACAGTGAGTGAGATATCCCAGTGTATTCTGAATGGTAGAACAGTGATTGAGATACCCCAGTGTAATCTGAATAACAGTGAGTGAGATACCCAGTGTATTCTGAATAACAATGAGTGAGATATCCCAGTGTATTCTGAATTATAGAACAGTGAGTGAGATACACCATTGTATTCTGAATGATAGAACAGTGATTGAGATACCCCAGTGTATTCTGAATTATAGAACAGTGAGTGAGATACCCCAGTATATTCTGAATTATACAACAGTGAGCAGATACCCCAGTGTATTCTGAATTTTAGCACTGTGAGTGAGATACCGCAGTGTATTCTGAATTATAGAACAGTGAGTGAGATACCCCAGTGTATTCTGAATGATAGAACAGTGAGTGAGATACCCCAGTGTATTCTGAATAACTGTGAGTGAGATATCCCAGTGTATTCTGAATTATAGAACAATGAGTGAGATACCCCAGTGTATTCTGAATAACAGCGAGTGAGATATCCCAGTGTATTCTGAATTATAGAACAATGAGTGAGATACCCCAGTGTATTCTGAATAACAGTGAGTGCGTTATCCCAGTGTATTCTGAATTATAGAACAGTGAGTGAGATACCCCAGTGTATTCTGAATCATTGAACAGTGAGTGAGATACCCCAGTATATTCTGAATTATAGATCAGTGAGCAGATACCCCAGTGTATTCTGAATTTTAGCACTTTGAGTGAGATGCAGCAGTGTATTCTGAATTATAGAACAGTGTGTGAGATACCCCAGTGTTTTCTGAATTATAGAACAGTGAGTGAGATACCCCAGTGTATTCTGAATTATAGAACAGTGATTGAGATACCCCAGTGTATTTTGAATTATAGAACAGTGAGTACATACCCCAGTGTATTCTGAATAATAGAACAGTGAGTGAGATAACCCAGTGTATTCTGAATGATAGAACAGTGAGTGAGATACACCAGTGTATTCTGAATAACAGTGAGTGAGATACCCCAGTGTATTCTGAATTATAGAACAGTGAGTGAGATACCCCAGTATATTCTGAATTATAGAACAGTGAGTCAGATACCCCAGTGTATTCTGAATAACAGTGAGTCCGATACCCCAGTGTATTCTGAATTATAGAACAGTGAGTGAGATACATCAGTGTATTCTGAATTATAGAACAGTGAGTAGATATCCCAGTGTATTCTGAATTATAGAACAGTGAGTGAGATATCCCAGTGTATTCTGAATGATAGAACAGTGATTGAGATAACCCAGTGTATTCTGAATAACAGTGAGTGAGATATCCCAATTTATTATGAATTATGGAACAGTGAGTGAGATATCCCAGTGTATTCTGAATTAAAGAACAATGAGTGAGATACCCCAGTGTATTCTGAATAACAGTGAGTGAGATATCCCAGTGTATTCTGAATTATAGAACAGTGAGTGAGATATCGCAGTGTATTCTGAATTATAGAACTGTGAGTGAGATACCCCAGTGTATTCTGAATTATAGAACAATGAGTGAGCTACCCCAGTGTATTCTGAATAACAGAGCTCAGTGTGTGAGATACCCCAGTGTATTCTTAATTGTAGAACACTGAATGAGATACCGCAGTGTATTCTGAATTATAGAACAATGAGTGAGATTTCCCAGTGTATTCTGAATTATAGAACAATGAGAGAGATACCCCAGTGTATTCTGAATTATGGAAAAGTGAGTGAGATACCCCAGTGTATTCTGAATAACAGTGAGTGAGATATCCCAGTGTATTCTGAATTATTGAACAGTGAGTGAGATACCCCAGTGTATTCTGAATTATAGAACAATGAGTGAGATTTCCCAGTGTATTCTGAATTATAGAACAATGAGTGAGATTCTCTAGTGTATTCTGAATCATGGAACAGTGAGTGAGATATCCCAGTGTATTCTAAATTATAGAACAATGAGTGAGATACCCCAGTGTATTCTGAATTACATTGAGTGGGATATCCCAGTGTATTCCGAATGATAGAACAGTGAGTGACATATCCCAGTTTATTCTGAATGATAGAACAGTGAGTGAGATACCCCAGTGTATTCTGAATAACAGTGAGTGAGATATCCCAGTGTATTCTGAATGATAGAACAGTGATTGATATACCCCAGTGTAATCTGAATAACAGTGAGTGAGATACCCAGTGTATTCTGAATAACAGTGAGTGAGATATCCCAGTGTATTCTGAATTATAGAACAGTGAGTGAGATACCCCATTGTATCCTGAATGATAGAACAGTGAGTGAGATACCCCAGTGTATTCTGAATTATAGAACAGTGAGTGAGATACCCCAGTATATTCTGAATTATACAACAGTGAGCAGATACCCCAGTGTATTCTGAATTTTAGCACTGTGAGTGAGATACCGCAGTGTATTCTGAATGATAGAACAGTGAGTGAGATACCCCAGTGTATTCTGAATAACAGTGAGTGAAATACCCCAGTGTATTCTGAATTATAGAACAGTGAGTGAGATACCCCAGTATATTCTGAATTATAGAACAGTGAGTGAGATACTCCAGTGTATTCTGAATAACAGTGAGTAGGTATCCCAGTGTATTCTGAATTATTGAACAGTGAGTGAGATACCCCAGTATATTCTGAATAACAGTGAGTGAGATACCCCAGTGTATTCTGAATAACAGTGAGTGACATATCACAGTGTATTCTGTATGATAGAACAGTGAGTGAGATACCCCAGTGTATTCTGAATAACAGTGAGTGAGATATCCCAGTGTATTCTGAATTATAGAACAGTGAATGAGATACCGCAGTGTATTCTGAATTATAGAACAATGAGTGAGATTTCCCAGTGTATTCTGAATTGTAGAACAATGAGAGAGATACCCCAGTGTATTCTGAATTATGGAAAAGTGAGTGAGATACCCCAGTGTATTCTGAATAACAGTGAGTGAGATATCCCAGTGTATTCTGAATTATTGAACAGTGAGTGAGATACCCCAGTGTATTCTGAATTATAGAACAATGAGTGAGATTTCCCAGTGTATTCTGAATTATAGAACAATGAGTGAGATTCTCTAGTGTATTCTGAATTATGGAACAGTGAGTGAGATATCCCAGTGTATTCTGAATTATAGAACAATGAGTGAGAAACCCCAGTGTATTCTGAATTACATTGAGTGGGATATCCCAGTGTATTCCGAATGATAGAACAGTGAGTGATATATCCCAGTGTATTCTGAATGATAGAACAGTGAGTGAGATACCCCAGTGTATTCTGAATAACAGTGAGTGAGATATCCCAGTGTATTCTGAATAACAATGAGTGAGATATCCCAGTGTATTCTGAATTATAGAACAGTGAGTGAGATACCCCATTGTATTCTGAATGATAGAACAGTGATTGAGATACCCCAGTGTATTCTGAATTATAGAACAGTGAGTGAGATACCCCAGTATATTCTGAATTATACAACAGTGAGCAGATACCCCAGTGTATTCTGAATTTTAGCACTGTGAGTGAGATACCGCAGTGTATTCTGAATTATAGAACAGTGAGTGAGATACCCCAGTGTATTCTGAATGATAGAACAGTGAGTGAGATACCCCAGTGTATTCTGAATAACAGTGAGTGAGATATCCCAGTGTATTCTGAATTATAGAACAGTGAGTGAGTTATCCCAGTGTATTCTGAATTATAGAACAGTGAGTGAGATACCCCAGTGTATTCTGAATTATGGAACAGTGAGTGAGATACCCCAGTGTATTCTGAATAACAGTGAGTGAGATATCCCAGTGTATTCTGAATTATAGAACAATGAGTGAGATACCCCAGTGTATTCTGAATAACAGTGAGTGCGTTATCCCAGTGTATTCTGAATTATAGAACAGTGAGTGAGATACCCCAGTGTATTCTGAATCATAGAACAGTGAGTGAGATACCCCAGTATATTCTGAATTATAGATCAGTGAGCAGATACCCCAGTGTATTCTGAATTTTAGCACTTTGAGTGAGATACAGCAGTGTATTCTGAATTATAGAACAGTGTGTGAGATACCCCAGTGTTTTCTGAATTATAGAACAGTGAGTACATACCCCAGTGTATTCTGAATAATAGAACAGTGAGTGAGATACCCCAGTGTATTCTGAATGATAGAACAGTGAGTGAGATACCCCAGTGTATTCTGAATAACAGTGAGTGAGATACCCCAGTGTATTCTGAATTATAGAACAGTGAGTGAGATACCACAGTATATTCTGAATTATAGAACAGTGAGTCAGATACCCCAGTGTATTCTGAATAACAGTGAGTCCGATACCCCAGTGTATTCTGAATTATAGAACAGTGAGTGAGATACATCAGTGTATTCTGAATTATAGAACAGTGAGTAGATATCCCAGTGTATTCTGAATTATAGAACAGTGAGTGAGATATCCCAGTGTATTCTGAATGATAGAACAGTGATTGAGATACCCCAGTGTATTCTGAATAACAGTGAGTGAGATATCCCAATTTATTATGAATTATGGAACAGTGAGTGAGATATCCCAGTGTATTCTGAATTAATGAACAATGAGTGAGATACCCCAGTGTATTCTGAATAACAGTGAGTGAGATATCCCAGTGTATTCTGAATTATTGAACAGTGAGTGAGATACCCCAGTGTATTCTGAATTATAGAACAGTGAGTGAGATACCCCAGTATATTCTGAATAACAGTGAGTGAGATACCCCAGTGTATTCTGAATAACAGTGAGTGACATATCACAGTGTATTCTGTATGATAGAACAGTGAGTGAGATACCCCAGTGTATTCTGAATAACAGTGAGTGAGATATCCCAGTGTATTCTGAATTATAGAACAGTGAGTGAGATATCCCAGTGTATTCTGAATTATAGAACAGTGAGTGAGATATCCCAGTGTATTCTGAATAACAGTGAGTGAGATACCCCAGTGTATTCTGAATAACAGTGACTGAGATATCCCAGTGTATTCTGAATGATAGAACAGTGAGTGAGATACCCCAGTGTATTCTGAATACCAGAGCTCAGTGAGTGAGATACCCCAGTGTATTCTGAATTATAGAACAGTGAGTGAGATACCCCAGTCTATTCTGAATTATAGCACTGTGAGTGAGATACCCCAGTGAATTCTGAATTATAGAACGGTGAGTGAGATACCCCAGTGTATTCTGAATTATAGAACAGTGAGTGAGATACCCCAGTGTATTCTGAATAACAGTGAGTGAGATATCCCAGTGTATTCTGAATTATTGAACAGTGAGTGAGATACCCCAGTGTATTCTGAATTATAGAACAATGAGTGAGATTTCCCAGTGTATTCTGAATTATAGAACAATGAGTGAGATTCTCTAGTGTATTCTGAATCATGGAACAGTGAGTGAGATATCCCAGTGTATTCTAAATTATAGAACAATGAGTGAGATACCACAGTGTATTCGGAATTACATTGAGTGGGATATCCCAGTGTATTCCGAATGATAGAACAGTGAGTGACATATCCCAGTGTATTCTGAATGATAGAACAGTGAGTGAGATACCCCAGTGTATTCTGAATAACAGTGAGTGAGATATCCCAGTGTATTCTGAATGATAGAACAGTGATTGATATACCCCAGTGTAATCTGAATAACAGTGAGTGAGATACCCAGTGTATTCTGAATAACAGTGAGTGAGATATCCCAGTGTATTCTGAATTATAGAACAGTGAGTGAGATACCCCATTGTATCCTGAATGATAGAACAGTGAGTGAGATACCCCAGTGTATTCTGAATTATAGAACAGTGAGTGAGATACCCCAGTATATTCTGAATTATACAACAGTGAGCAGATACCCCAGTGTATTCTGAATTTTAGCACTGTGAGTGAGATACCGCAGTGTATTCTGAATGATAGAACAGTGAGTGAGATACCCCAGTGTATTCTGAATAACAGTGAGTGAAATACCCCAGTGTATTCTGAATTATAGAACAGTGAGTGAGATACCCCAGTATATTCTGAATTATAGAACAGTGAGTGAGATACTCCAGTGTATTCTGAATAACAGTGAGTAGGTATCCCAGTGTATTCTGAATTATTGAACAGTGAGTGAGATACCCCAGTATATTCTGAATAACAGTGAGTGAGATACCCCAGTGTATTCTGAATAACAGTGAGTGACATATCACAGTGTATTCTGTATGATAGAACAGTGAGTGAGATACCCCAGTGTATTCTGAATAACAGTGAGTGAGATATCCCAGTGTATTCTGAATTATAGAACAGTGAATGAGATACCGCAGTGTATTCTGAATTATAGAACAATGAGTGAGATTTCCCAGTGTATTCTGAATTGTAGAACAATGAGAGAGATACCCCAGTGTATTCTGAATTATGGAAAAGTGAGTGAGATACCCCAGTGTATTCTGAATAACAGTGAGTGAGATATCCCAGTGTATTCTGAATTATTGAACAGTGAGTGAGATACCCCAGTGTATTCTGAATTATAGAACAATGAGTGAGATTTCCCAGTGTATTCTGAATTATAGAACAATGAGTGAGATTCTCTAGTGTATTCTGAATTATGGAACAGTGAGTGAGATATCCCAGTGTATTCTGAATTATAGAACAATGAGTGAGAAACCCCAGTGTATTCTGAATTACATTGAGTGGGATATCCCAGTGTATTCCGAATGATAGAACAGTGAGTGATATATCCCAGTGTATTCTGAATGATAGAACAGTGAGTGAGATACCCCAGTGTATTCTGAATAACAGTGAGTGAGATATCCCAGTGTATTCTGAATGGTAGAACAGTGATTGAGATACCCCAGTGTAATCTGAATAACAGTGAGTGAGATACCCAGTGTATTCTGAATAACAATGAGTGAGATATCCCAGTGTATTCTGAATTATAGAACAGTGAGTGAGATACCCCATTGTATTCTGAATGATAGAACAGTGATTGAGATACCCCAGTGTATTCTGAATTATAGAACAGTGAGTGAGATACCCCAGTATATTCTGAATTATACAACAGTGAGCAGATACCCCAGTGTATTCTGAATTTTAGCACTGTGAGTGAGATACCGCAGTGTATTCTGAATTATAGAACAGTGAGTGAGATACCCCAGTGTATTCTGAATGATAGAACAGTGAGTGAGATACCCCAGTGTATTCTGAATAACAGTGAGTGAGATATCCCAGTGTATTCTGAATTATAGAACAGTGAGTGAGTTATCCCAGTGTATTCTGAATTATAGAACAGTGAGTGAGATACCCCAGTGTATTCTGAATTATGGAACAGTGAGTGAGATACCCCAGTGTATTCTGAATAACAGTGAGTGAGATATCCCAGTGTATTCTGAATTATAGAACAATGAGTGAGATACCCCAGTGTATTCTGAATAACAGTGAGTGCGTTATCCCAGTGTATTCTGAATTATAGAACAGTGAGTGAGATACCCCAGTGTATTCTGAATCATAGAACAGTGAGTGAGATACCCCAGTATATTCTGAATTATAGATCAGTGAGCAGATACCCCAGTGTATTCTGAATTTTAGCACTTTGAGTGAGATACAGCAGTGTATTCTGAATTATAGAACAGTGTGTGAGATACCCCAGTGTTTTCTGAATTATAGAACAGTGAGTACATACCCCAGTGTATTCTGAATAATAGAACAGTGAGTGAGATACCCCAGTGTATTCTGAATGATAGAACAGTGAGTGAGATACCCCAGTGTATTCTGAATAACAGTGAGTGAGATACCCCAGTGTATTCTGAATTATAGAACAGTGAGTGAGATACCACAGTATATTCTGAATTATAGAACAGTGAGTCAGATACCCCAGTGTATTCTGAATAACAGTGAGTCCGATACCCCAGTGTATTCTGAATTATAGAACAGTGAGTGAGATACATCAGTGTATTCTGAATTATAGAACAGTGAGTAGATATCCCAGTGTATTCTGAATTATAGAACAGTGAGTGAGATATCCCAGTGTATTCTGAATGATAGAACAGTGATTGAGATACCCCAGTGTATTCTGAATAACAGTGAGTGAGATATCCCAATTTATTATGAATTATGGAACAGTGAGTGAGATATCCCAGTGTATTCTGAATTAAAGAACAATGAGTGAGATACCCCAGTGTATTCTGAATTACAGTGAGTGAGATATCCCAGTGTATTCTGAATTATTGAACAGTGAGTGAGATACCCCAGTGTATTCTGAATTATAGAACAGTGAGTGAGATACCCCAGTATATTCTGAATAACAGTGAGTGAGATACCCCAGTGTATTCTGAATAACAGTGATTGACATATCACAGTGTATTCTGTATGATAGAACAGTGAGTGAGATACCCCAGTGTATTCTGAATAACAGTGAGTGAGATATCCCAGTGTATTCTGAATTATAGAACAGTGAGTGAGATATCCCAGTGTATTCTGAATTATAGAACAGTGAGTGAGATATCCCAGTGTATTCTGAATAACAGTGAGTGAGATACCCCAGTGTATTCTGAATAACAGTGACTGAGATATCCCAGTGTATTCTGAATGATAGAACAGTGAGTGAGATACCCCAGTGTATTCTGAATACCAGAGCTCAGTGAGTGAGATACCCCAGTGTATTCTGAATTATAGAACAGTGAGTGAGATACCCCAGTCTATTCTGAATTATAGCACTGTGAGTGAGATACCCCAGTGAATTCTGAATTATAGAACGGTGAGTGAGATACCCCAGTGTATTCTGAATTATAGAACAGTGAGTGAGATACCCCAGTGTATTCTGAATAACAGTGAGTGAGATATCCCAGTGTATTCTGAATTATAGAACAGTGAGTGAGATATCCCAGTGTATCCTGAATTATAGAACAGTGAGTGAGATACCCCAGTGTATTCTGAAATATAGAACAATGAGTGAGCTTTCCCAGTGTATTCTGAATGATAGAACAGTGTGTGAGATACCCCAGTGTATTCTGAATAACAGTGAGTGAGATACCCCAGTGTATTCTGAATGATAGAACAGTGATTGAGATACCCCAGTGTATTCTGAATAACAGGGAGTGAGATATCCCAATGTATTCTGAAGTATAGAACAGTGAGTGAGATATCCCAGTGTATTCTGAATGATAGAACAGTGAGTGAGATACCCCAGTGTATTCTGAATTATAGACCAGTGAGCAGATACCCCAGTGTATTCTGAATTTTAGCACTGTGAGTGAGATACCGCAGTGTATTCTGAATTATAGAACAGTGAGTGAGATACCCCAGTGTTTTCTGAATTATAGAACAGTGAGTGAGATACCCCAGTGTATTCTGAATTATAGAACAGTGAGTGAGATACCCCAGTGTATTCTGAATTATAGAACAATGAGTGAGATACCCCAGTGTATTCTGAATAACAGTTAGTGAGATATCCCAGTGTATTCTGAATGATAGAACAGTGAGTGAGATACTCCAGTGTATTCTGAATAACAGTGAGTGAGATATCCCAGTGTATTCTGAATTATAGAACAGTGAGTGAGATATCCCAGTGTATTCTGAATTATAGAACAGTGAGTGAGATATCCCAGTGTATTCTGAATTATAGAACAGTGAGTGAGATACCCCAGTGTATTGTGAATAACAGTGAGTCAGATATCCTAGTGTATTCTGAATTATAGAACAGTGAGTGAGATATCCCAGTGTATTCTGAATTATAGAACAGTGAGTAGATATGCCAGTGTATTCTGAATAACAGTGAGTGAGATATCCCAGTGTATTCTGAATTATAGAACAGTGAGTGAGATATCGCAGTGTATTCTGAATTATAGAACAGTGAGTGAGATACCACAGTGTATTCTGAATTATAGAACAGTGAGCGAGATACCCCAGTGTATTCTGAATTGTAGAACAGTGAGTGAGATACCTCAGTGTATTCTGAATTATAGAACAATGAGTGAGATTTCCCAGTGTATTCTGAATTATAGAACAATTAGTGAGATACCCCAGTGTATTCTGAATTATGGAACAGTGAGTGAGATATCCCAGTGTATTCTGAATTATAGAACAGTGAGTGAGATACCCCAGTGTATTCTGAATACCAGAGCTCAGTGAGTGAGATACCCCAGTGTATTCTGAATTATAGAACAGTGAGTGAGATACCCCAGTCTATTCTGAATTATAGCACTGTGAGTGAGATACCCCAGTGAATTCTGAATTATAGAACGGTGAGTGAGATACCCCAGTGTATTCTGAATTATAGAACAGTGAGTGAGATACCCCAGTGTATTCTGAATAACAGTGAGTGAGATATCCCAGTGTATTCTGAATTATAGAACAGTGAGTGAGATATCCCAGTGTATCCTGAATTATAGAACAGTGAGTGAGATACCCCAGTGTATTCTGAAATATAGAACAATGAGTGAGCTTTCCCAGTGTATTCTGAATGATAGAACAGTGTGTGAGATACCCCAGTGTATTCTGAATAACAGTGAGTGAGATACCCCAGTGTATTCTGAATGATAGAACAGTGATTGAGATACCCCAGTGTATTCTGAATAACAGGGAGTGAGATATCCCAATGTATTCTGAAGTATAGAACAGTGAGTGAGATATCCCAGTGTATTCTGAATGATAGAACAGTGAGTGAGATACCCCAGTGTATTCTGAATTATAGACCAGTGAGCAGATACCCCAGTGTATTCTGAATTTTAGCACTGTGAGTGAGATACCGCAGTGTATTCTGAATTATAGAACAGTGAGTGAGATACCCCAGTGTTTTCTGAATTATAGAACAGTGAGTGAGATACCCCAGTGTATTCTGAATTATAGAACAGTGAGTGAGATACCCCAGTGTATTCTGAATTATAGAACAGTGAGTGAGATACCCCAGTGTATTCTGAATTATAGAACAATGAGTGAGATACCCCAGTGTATTCTGAATAACAGTTAGTGAGATATCCCAGTGTATTCTGAATGATAGAACAGTGAGTGAGATACTCCAGTGTATTCTGAATAACAGTGAGTGAGATATCCCAGTGTATTCTGAATTATAGAACAGTGAGTGAGATATCCCAGTGTATTCTGAATTATAGAACAGTGAGTGAGATATCCCAGTGTATTCTGAATTATAGAACAGTGAGTGAGATACCCCAGTGTATTGTGAATAACAGTGAGTCAGATATCCTAGTGTATTCTGAATTATAGAACAGTGAGTGAGATATCCCAGTGTATTCTGAATTATAGAACAGTGAGTAGATATGCCAGTGTATTCTGAATAACAGTGAGTGAGATATCCCAGTGTATTCTGAATTATAGAACAGTGAGTGAGATATCGCAGTGTATTCTGAATTATAGAACAGTGAGTGAGATACCACAGTGTATTCTGAATTATAGAACAGTGGCGAGATACCCCAGTGTATTCTGAATTGTAGAACAGTGAGTGAGATACCTCAGTGTATTCTGAATTATAGAACAATGAGTGAGATTTCCCAGTGTATTCTGAATTATAGAACAATTAGTGAGATACCCCAGTGTATTCTGAATTATGGAACAGTGAGTGAGATATCCCAGTGTATTCTGAATTATAGAACAATGAGTGAGATACCCCAGTGTATTCTGTATTATATAACAATGAGTGAGATACACCAGTGTATTCTGCATAACTTTGAGTGAGATATCCCAGTGTATTCTGAATTATAGAACAGTGAGTGAGATACCCCTGTGTATTCTGAATGATAGAACAGTGAGTGAGATACCCCAGTGTATTCTGAATTATAGAACAGTGAGTAGATATCACAGTGTATTCTGAATGATAGAACAGTGAGTGAGAAACCTCAGTGTATTCTGAATGATAGAACAGTGAGTGAGATACCCCAGTGTATTCTGAATGATAGAACAGTGAGTGAGATACCCCAGTGTATTCTGAATAACAGTGAGTCAGATACCCCAGTGTATTCTGAATTATAGAACAGTGAGTGAGATACCTCAGTGTATTCTGAATTAAAGAACAGTGAGTAGATATCTCAGTGTATTCTGAATTATAGAACAGTGAGTGAGTTATCCCAGTGTATTCTGAATTATAGAACAGTGAGTGAGATACCCCAGTGTATTCTGAATTATGGAACAGTGAGTGAGATACCCCAGTGTATTCTGAATAACAGTGAGTGAGATATCCCAGTGTATTCTGAATTATAGAACAATGAGTGAGATACCCCAGTGTATTCTGAATAACAGTGAGTGCGTTATCCCAGTGTATTCTGAATGATAGAACAGTGAGTGAGATACCCCAGTGTATTCTGAATGATAGAACAGTGAGTGAGATACCCCAGTGTATTCTGAATCATAGAACAGTGAGTGAGATACCCCAGTATATTCTGAATTATAGATCAGTGAGCAGATACCCCAGTGTATTCTGAATTTTAGCACTTTGAGTGAGATACAGCAGTGTATTCTGAATTATAGAACAGTGTGTGAGATACCCCAGTGTTTTCTGAATTATAGAACAGTGAGTGAGATTCCCCAGTGTATTCTGAATTATAGAACAGTGATTGAGATACCCCAGTGTATTTTGAATTATAGAACAGTGAGTACGTACCCCAGTGTATTCAGAATAATAGAACAGTGAGTGAGATAGCCCAGTGTATTCTGAATGATAGAACAGTGAGTGAGATACCCCAGTGTATTCTGAATAACAGTGAGTGAGATACCCCAGTGTATTCTGAATTATAGAACAGTGAGTGAGATACCCCAGTATATTCTGAATTATAGAACAGTGAGTCAGATACCCCAGTGTATTCTGAATAACAGTGAGTCCGATACCCCAGTGTATTCTGAATTATAGAACAGTGAGTGAGATACATCAGTGTATTCTGAATTATAGAACAGTGGGTAGATATCCCAGTGTATTCTGAATTATAGAACAGTAAGTGAGATATCCCAGTGTATTCTGAATGATAGAACAGTGATTGAGATACCCCAGTGTATTCTGAATAACAGTGAGTGAGATATCCCAATTTATTATGAATTATGGAACAGTGAGTGAGATATCCCAGTGTATTCTGAATTAAAGAACAATGAGTGAGATACCCCAGTGTATTCTGAATAACAGTGAGTGAGATATCCCAGTGTATTCTGAATTATAGAACAGTGAGTGAGATATCGCAGTGTATTCTGAATTATAGAACTGTGAGTGAGATACCCCAGTGTATTCTGAATTATAGAACAATGAGTGAGCTACCCCAGTGTATTCTGAATAACAGAGCTCAGTGTGTGAGATACCCCAGTGTTTTCTGAATTGTAGAACACTGAGTGAGATACCACAGTGTATTCTGAATTATAGAACAATGAGTGAGATTCTCTCATGTATTCTGAATTATGGAACAGTGAGTGAGATATCCCAGTGTATTCTGAATTATAGAACAATGAGTGAGATACCCCAGTGTATTCTGAATTACATTGAGTGACATATCCCAGTGTATTCTGAATGATAGAACAGTGAGTGAGATACCCCAGTGTATTCTGAATAACAGTGAGTGAGATATCCCAGTGTATTCTGAATGATAGAACAGTGAGTGAGATACCCCAGTGTATTCTGAATTATAGAACAGTGAGTGAGATACCCCAGTGTATTCTGAATTATAGAACAGTGAATGAGATACCCCAGTATATTCTGAATTATAGAACAGTGAGCAGATACCCCAGTGTATTCTGAATTTTAGCACTGTGAGTGAGATACCGCAGTGTATTCTGAATTATAGAACAGTGAGTGAGATACCCCAGTGTATTCTGAATAACAGTGAGTGAGATATCCCACTGTATTCTGAATTATAGAACAGTGAGTGAGATACCCCAGTATATTCTGAATTATAGAACAGTGAGTGAGATACTCCAGTGTATTCTGAATAACAGTGAGTAGGTATCCCAGTGTATTCTGAATTATAGAACAATGAGTGAGATACCCCAGTGTATTCTGAATTATGGAACAGTGAGTGAGATACCCCAGTGTATTCTGAATAACAGTGAGTGAGATATCCCAGTGTATTCTGAATTATTGAACAGTGAGTGAGATACCCCAGTGTATTCTGAATTATAGAACAGTGAGTGAGATACCCCAGTGTATTCTGAATAACAGTGAGTGAGATACCCCTGTGTATTCTGAATAACAGTGAGTGAGATATCCCAGTGTATTCTGAATGATAGAACAGTGAGTGAGATACCCCAGTGTATTCTGAATACCAGAGCTCAGTGTGTGAGATACCCCAGTGTATTCTGAATTATAGAACAGTGAGTGAGATACCCCAGTCTATTCTGAATTATAGCACTGTGAGTGAGATACCCCAGTGAATTCTGAATTATAGAACGGTGAGTGAGATACCCCAGTGTATTCTGAATTATAGAACAGTGAGTGAGATACCCCAGTGTATTCTGAATAACAGTGAGTGAGATATCCCAGTGTATTCTGAATTATAGAACAGTGAGTGAGATATCCCAGTGTATTCTGAATTGTAGAACAGTGAGTGAGATACCCCAGTGTATTCTGAATTATAGAACAATGAGTGAGATTTCCCAGTGTATTCTGAATGATAGAACAGTGAGTGAGATACCCCAGTGTATTCTGAATAACAGTGAGTGAGATATCCCAGTGTATTCTGAATGATAGAACAGTGATTGAGATACCCCAGTGTATTCTGAATAACAGTGAGTGAGATACCCCAGTGTATTCTGAATCACAGTGAGTGAGATATCCCAGTGTATTCTGAAATATAGAACAGTGAGTGAGATACCCCAGTGTATTCTGAATGATAGAACAGTGAGTGAGATACCCCAGTGTATTCTGAATTATAGAACAGTGAGTGAGATCCCCGAGTATATTCTGAATTATAGAACAGTGAGCAGATACCCCAGTGTATTCTGAATTTTAGCACTGTGAGTGAGATACCGCAGTGTATTCTGAATTATAGAACAGTGAGTGAGATACCCCTGTTTTTTCTGAATTATAGAACAGTGAGTGAGATACCCCAGTGTATTCTGAATTATAGAACAGTGAGTGAGATACCCCAGTGTATTCTGAATTATAGAACAATGAGTGAGATACCCCAGTGTATTCTGAATGATAGAACAGTGAGTGAGATACCCAGTGTATTCTGAATAACAGTGAGTGAGATTTCTTAGTGTATTCTGAATGATAGAACGGTGAGTGAGGTACCCTTGTGTATTCTGAATAACAGTGAGTGAGTTATCCCAGTGTATTCTGAATGATAGAACAGTGATTGAGATACCCCAGTGTATTCTGAATAACAGTGAGTGAGATACCCCAGTGTATTATGAATTTTAGCACTGTGAGTGAGATACCGCAGTGTATTCTGAATTATAGAACAGTGAGTGAGATACCCCAGTGTTTTCTGAATTATAGAACAGTGAGTGAGATACCCCAGTCCATTCTAAATTATAGAACAGTGAGTGAGATACCCCAGTGTATTCTGAATTATAGAACAGTGAGTAAATACCCCAGTGTATTCTTAATGATAGAACAGTGAGTGAGATACCTCAGTGTATTCTGAATGATAGAACAGTGAGTGAGATACCCCAGTGTATTCTGAATAATAGAACAGTGATTGAGATACCCCAGTGTATTTTGAATTATAGAACAGTGAGTGAGATACCCCAGTGTATTCTGAATAACAGTGAGTCAGATACCCCTGTGTATTCTGAATTATAGAACAGTGAGTGAGATACCTCAGTGTATTCTGAATTATAGAACAGTGAGTAGATATCCCAGTGTATTCTGAATGATAGAACAGTGAGTGAGATACCCCAGTGTATTCTGAATAACAGTGAGTGAGATACCCCAGTGTATTCTGAATCACAGTGAGTGAGATATCCCAGTGTATTCTGAAATATAGAACAGTGAGTGAGATACCCCAGTGTATTCTGAATAATAGAACAGTGAGTGAGATACCCCAGTGTATTCTGAATTATAGAACAGTGAGTGAGATACCCCAGTGTATTCTGAATTATAGAACAGTGATTGAGATACCCCAGTGTATTTTGAATTATAGAACAGTGAGTACATACCCCAGTGTATTCAGAATAATAGAACAGTGAGTGAGATACCCCAGTGTATTCTGAATGATAGAACAGTGAGTGAGATACCCCAGTGTATTCTGAATGATAGAACAGTGAGTGAGATACCCCAGTGTATTCTGAATAACAGTGAGTGAGATACCCCAGTGTATTCTGAATTATAGAACAGTGAGTGAGATACCCCAGTATATTCTGAATTATAGAACAGTGAGTCAGATACCCCAGTGTATTCTGAATAACAGTGAGTCCGATACCCCAGTGTATTCTGAATTATAGAACAGTGAGTGAGATACATCAGTGTATTCTGAATTATAGAACAGTGGGTAGATATCCCAGTGTATTCTTAATTATAGAACAGTAAGTGAGATATCCCAGTGTATTCTGAATGATAGAACAGTGATTGAGATACCCCAGTGTATTCTGAATAACAGTGAGTGAGATATCCCAATTTATTATGAATTATGGAACAGTGAGTGAGATATCCCAGTGTATTCTGAATTAAAGAACAATGAGTGAGATACCCCAGTGTATTCTGAATAACAGTGAGTGAGATATCCCAGTGTATTCTGAATTATAGAACAGTGAGTGAGATATCGCAGTGTATTCTGAATTATAGAACTGTGAGTGAGATACCCCAGTGTATTCTGAATTATAGAACAATGAGTGAGCTACCCCAGTGTATTCTGAATAACAGAGCTCAGTGTGTGAGATACCCCAGTGTTTTCTGAATTGTAGAACACTGAGTGAGATACCGCAGTGTATTCTGAATTATAGAACAATGAGTGAGATTCTCTCATGTATTCTGAATTATGGAACAGTGAGTGAGATATCCCAGTGTATTCTGAATTATAGAACAATGAGTGAGATACCCCAGTGTATTCTGAATTACATTGAGTGACATATCCCAGTGTATTCTGAATGATAGAACAGTGAGTGAGATACCCCAGTGTATTCTGAATTATAGAACAGTGAGTGAGATACTCCAGTGTATTCTGAATAACAGTGAGTAGGTATCCCAGTGTATTCTGAATTATAGAACAATGAGTGAGATACCCCAGTGTATTCTGAATTATGGAACAGTGAGTGAGATACCCCAGTGTATTCTGAATAACAGTGAGTGAGATATCCCAGTGTATTCTGAATTATTGAACAGTGAGTGAGATACCCCAGTGTATTCTGAATTATAGAACAGTGAGTGAGATACCCCAGTGTATTCTGAATAACAGTGAGTGAGATACCCCTGTGTATTCTGAATAACAGTGAGTGAGATATCCCAGTGTATTCTGAATGATAGAACAGTGAGTGAGATACCCCAGTGTATTCTGAATAACAGTGAGTGAGATATCCCAGTGTATTCTGAATTATAGAACAGTGAGTGAGATACTCCAGTCTATTCTGAATTATAGCACTGTGAGTGAGATACCCCAGTGAATTCTGAATTATAGAACGGTGAGTGAGATACCCCAGTGTATTCTGAATTATAGAACAATGAGTGAGATTTCCCAGTGTATTCTGAATAACAGTGAGTGAGATTTCCCAGTGTATTCTGAATTATTGAACAGTGAGTGAGATACCCCAGTGTATTCTGAATTATGAACAATGAGTGAGATACCCCAGTGTATTCTGATTAACAGTGAGTGAGATATCCCAGTGTATTCTGAATGATAGAACAGTGAGTGAGATACCCCAGTGTATTCTGAATAAAAGTGAGTGAGATATCCCAGTGTATACTGAATTATAGAACAGTGAGTGAGATATCCCAGTGTATTCTGAATTATAGAACAGTGATTGAGATACCACAGTGCATTCTGAATAACAGTGAGTGAGATAACCCAGTGTATTCTGAATAACAGTGAGTGAGATATCCCAGTGTATTCTGAATGATAGAACAGTGAGTGAGATACCCCAGTGTATTCTGAATACCAGAGCTCAGTGTGTGAGATACCCCAGTGTATTCTGAATTATAGAACAGTGAGTGTGATACCCCAGTCTATTCTGAATTATAGCACTGTGAGTGAGATACCCCAGTGAATTCTGAATTATAGAACGGTGAGTGAGATACCCCAGTGTATTCTGAATTATAGAACAGTGAGTGAGATTCCCCAGTGTATTCTGAATAACAGTGAGTGAGATATCCCAATGTATTCTGAATTATAGAACCGTGAGTGAGATATCCCAGTGTATTCTGAATTATAGAACAGTGAGTGAGATACCCCAGTGTATTCTGAATTATAGAACAATGAGTGAGATTTCTTAGTGTATTCTGAATGATAGAACGGTGAGTGAGGTACCCCAGTGTATTCTGAATAACAGTGAGTGAGTTATCCCAGTGTATTCTGAATGATAGAACAGTGATTGAGATACCCCAGTGTATTCTGAATAACAGTGAGTGAGATACCCCAGTGTATTATGAATTTTAGCACTGTGAGTGAGATACCGCAGTGTATTCTGAATTATAGAACAGTGAGTGAGATACCCCAGTGTTTTCTGAATTATAGAACAGTGAGTGAGATACCCCAGTCCATTCTAAATTATAGAACAGTGAGTGAGATACCCCAGTGTATTCTGAATTATAGAACAGTGAGTAAATACCCCAGTGTATTCTTAATGATAGAACAGTGAGTGAGATACCTCAGTGTATTCTGAATGATAGAACAGTGAGTGAGATACCCCAGTGTATTCTGAATAATAGAACAGTGATTGAGATACCCCAGTGTATTTTGAATTATAGAACAGTGAGTGAGATACCCCAGTGTATTCTGAATAACAGTGAGTCAGATACCCCTGTGTATTCTGAATTATAGAACAGTGAGTGAGATACCTCAGTGTATTCTGAATTATAGAACAGTGAGTAGATATCCCAGTGTATTCTGAATGATAGAACAGTGAGTGAGATACCCCAGTGTATTCTGAATAACAGTGAGTGAGATACCCCAGTGTATTCTGAATCACAGTGAGTGAGATATCCCAGTGTATTCTGAAATATAGAACAGTGAGTGAGATACCCCAGTGTATTCTGAATGATAGAACAGTGAGTGAGATACCTCAGTGTATTCTGAATTATAGAACAGTGAGTGAGATACCCCAGTGTATTCTGAATTTTAGCACTGTGAGTGAGATACCGCAGTGTATTCTGAATTATAGAACAGTGAGTGAGATACCCCAGTTTTTTCTGAATTATAGAACAGTGAGTGAGATACCCCAGTGTATTCTGAATTATAGAACAGTGAGTGAGATACCCCAGTGTATTCTGAATTATAGAACAATGAATGAGATACTCCAGTGTATTCTGAATTATGGAACAGTGAGTGAGATACCCCAGTGTATTCTGAATAACAGTGAGTGAGATTTCCCAGTGTATTCTGAATTATTGAACAGTGAGTGAGATACCCCAGTGTATTCTGAATTATAGAACAATGAGTGAGATACCCCAGTGTATTCTGAATAACAGTGAGTGAGATATCCCAGTGTATTCTGAATGATAGAACAGTGAGTGAGATACCCCAGTGTATTCTGAATTATAGAACAATGAGTGAGATACCCCAGTGTATTCTGAATAACAGTGAGTGAGATATCCCAGTGTATTCTGAATTATAGAACAGTGAGTGAGATATCCCAGTGTATTATGAATTATAGAACAGTGAGTGAGATACCACAGTGCATTCTGAATAACAGTGAGTGAGATACCCCAGTGTATTCTGAATAACAGTGAGTGAGATATCCCAGTGTATTCTGAATGATAGAACAGTGAGTGAGATATCCCAGAGTATTCTGAATACCAGAGCTCATTGTGTGAGATACCCCAGTGTATTCTGAATTATAGACCAGTGAGTGTGATACCCCAGTCTATTCTGAATTATAGCACTGTGAGTGAGATACCCCAGTGAATTCTGAATTATAGAACGGTGAGTGAGATACCCCAGTGTATTCTGAATTATAGAACAGTGAGTGAGATTCCCCAGTGTATTCTGAATAACACTGAGTGAGATATCCCAATGTATTCTGAATTATAGAACCGTGAGTGAGATATCCCAGTGTATTCTGAATTATAGAACAGTGAGTGAGATACCCCAGTGTATTCTGAATTATAGAACAATGAGTGAGATTTCTTAGTGTATTCTGAATGATAGAACAGTGAGTGAGATACCCCAGTGCATTCTGAATAACAGTGAGTGAGATACCCCAGTGCATTCTGAATAACAGTGAGTGAGATACCCCAGTGTATTCTGAATAACAGTGAGTGAGATATCCCAGTGTATTCTGAATGATAGAACAGTGAGTGAGATATCCCAGTGTATTCTGAACACCAGAGCTCAGTGTGTGAGATACCCCAGTGTATTCTGAATTATAGAACAGTGAGTGTGATACCCCAGTCTATTCTGAATTATAGCACTGTGAGTGAGATACCCCAGTGAATTCTGAATTATAGAACGGTGAGTGAGATACCCCAGTGTATTCTGAATTATAGAACAGTGAGTGAGATTCCCCAGTGTATTCTGAATAACAGTGAGTGAGATTTCCCAATGTATTCTGAATTATAGAACCGTGAGTGAGATATCCCAGTGTATTCTGAATGATAGAACAGTGAGTGAGATACCCCAGTGTATTCTAAATAACAGTGAGTGAGTTATCCCAGTGTATTCTGAATGATAGAACAGTGATTGAGATACCCCAGTGTATTCTGAATAACAGTGAGTGAGATACCCCAGTGTATTCTGAATCACAGTGAGTGAGATATCCCAGTGTATTCTGAAATATAGAACAGTGAGCAGGTACCCCAGTGTATTCTGAATTTTAGCACTGTGAGTGAGATACCGCAGTGTATTCTGAATTATAGAACAGTGAGTGAGATACCCCAGTGTTTTCGGAATTATAGAACAGTGAGTGAGTTACCCCAGTGTATTCTGAATTATAGAACAGTGAGTGAGATACCCCAGTGTATTCTGAATTATAGAACAGTGAGTAGATACCCCAGTGTATTCTTAATGATAGAACAGTGAGTGAGATACCTCAGTGTATTCTGAATGATAGAACAGTGAGTGAGATACCCCAGTGTATTCTGAATAATAGAAGAGTGATTGAGATACCCCAGTGTATTTTGAATTATAGAACAGTGAGTGAGATACCCCAGTGTATTCTGAATAACAGTGAGTCAGATACCCCTGTGTATTCTGAATTATAGAACAGTGAGTGAGATACCTCAGTGTATTCTGAATTATAGAACAGTGAGTAGATATCTCAGTGTATTCTGAATTATAGAACAGTGAATGAGATATCCCAGTGTATTCTGAATTATAGAACAGTGAGTGAGATACCCCAGTGTATACTGAATAACAGTGAGTCAGATACCCCAGTGTATTCTGAATAAAAGAACAGTGAGTGCGATACCGCAGTGTATTCTGAATTATAGAACACTGAGTAGATATGCCAGTGTATTCTGAATTATGGAACAGTGAGTGAGATACCCCAGTGTATTCTGAATAACAGTGAGTGAGATATCCCAATGTATTCTGAATTATAGAACAGTGAGTGAGATATCCCAGTGTATTCTGAATTATAGAACAATGAGTGAGATACTCCAGTGTATTCTGAATAACAGTGAGTGAGATATCCCAGTGTATTCTGAATTATAGAACAGTGAGTGAGATACCACAGTGTATTCTGAATGATAGAACAGTGAGTGAGATACCCCAGTGTATTCTGAATTATAGAACAGTGAGTGAGATACCTCAGTGTATTCTGAATTATAGAACAATGAGTGAGATTTCCCAGTGTATTCTGAATTATAGAACAATTAGTGAGATACCCCAGTGTATTCTGAATTATGGAACAGTGAGTGAGATATCCCAGTGTATTCTGAATTATAGAACAATGAGTGAGATACCCCAGTGTATTCTGAATTATATAACAATGAGTGAGATACACCAGTGTATTCTGAATAACTTTGAGTGAGATATCCCAGTGTATTCTGAATGATAGAACATTGAGTGAGATACCCCAGTGTATTCTGAATAATAGAAGAGTGAGTGAGATACCCCAGTGTATTCTGAATGATAGAAGAGTGAGTGAGATACCCCAGTGTATTCTGAATAACAGTGAGTCAGATACCCCAGTGTATTCTGAATTATAGAACAGTATGTGAGATACCTCAGTGTATTCTGAATTAAAGAACAGTGAGTAGATATCTCAGTGTATTCTGAATTATAGAACAGTGAGTGAGATATCCCAGTGTATTCTGAATTATAGAACAGTGAGTGAGATACCCCAGTGTATTCTGAATAACAGTGAGTCAGATACCCCAGTGTATTCTGAATTATAGAACAGTGAGTGAGATACCTCAGTGTATTCTGAATTATAGAACAGTGAGTAGATATGCCAGTGTATTCTGAATTATGGAACAGTGAGTGAGATACCCCAGTGTATTCTGAATAACAGTGAGTGAGATATCCTAATGTATTCTGAATTATAGAACAGTGAGTGAGATATCCCAGTGTATTCTGAATTATAGAACAATGAGTGAGATACCCCAGTGTATTCTGAATAACAGTGAGTGAGATATCCCAGTGTATTCTGAATTATAGAACAGTGAGTGAGATATCGCAGTGTATTCTGAATTATAGAACAGTGAGTGAGATACCACAGTGTATTTTGAATGATAGAACAGTGAGTGAGATACCCCAGTGTATTCTGAATACCAGAGCTCAGTGTGTGAGATACCCCAATGTATTCTGAATTATAGAACAGTGAGTGTGATACCCCAGTCTATTCTGAATTATTGCACTGTGAGTGAGATACCCCAGTGAATTCTGAATTATAGAACGGTGAGTGAGATACCCCAGTGTATTCTGAATTATAGAACAGTGAGTGAGATACCCCAGTGTATTCTGAATTATGGAACAGTGAGTGAGATACCACAGTGTATTCTGAATAACAGTGAGTGAGATTTCCCAGTGTATTCTGAATTAATGAACAGTGAGTGAGATACCCCAGTGTATTCTGAATTATAGAACAATGAGTGAGATACCCCAGTGTATTCTGAATAACAGTGAGTGAGATATCCCAGTGTATTCTGTATGATAGAACAGTGAGTGAGATACCCCAGTGTATTCTGAATAACAGTGAGTGAGATATCCCAGTGTATTCTGAATTATAGAACAGTGAGTGAGATATCCCAGTGTATTCTGAATTATAGAACAGTGAGTGAGATACCACAGTGCATTCTGAATACAGTGAGTGAGATACCCCAGTGTATTCTGAATAACAGTGAGTGAGATATCCCAGTGTAATCTGAATGATAGAACAGTGAGTGAGATACCCCAGTGTATTCTGAATACCAGAGCTCAGTGTGTGAGATACCCCAGTGTATTCTGAATTATAGAACAGTGAGTTTGATACCCCAGTCTATTCTGAATTATAGCACTGTGAGTGAGATACCCCAGTGAATTCTGAATTATAGAATGGTGAGTGAGATACCCCAGTGTATTCTGAATTATAGAACAGTGAGTGAGATTCCCCAGTGTATTCTGAATAACAGTGAGTGAGATATCCCAATGTATTCTTAATTATAGAACCGTGAGTGAGATATCCCAGTGTATTCTGAATTATAGAACAGTGAGTGAGATACCTCAGTGTATTCTGAATTATAGAACAATTAGTGAGATTTCTTAGTGTATTCTGAATGATAGAACAGTGAGTGAGATACCCCAGTGTATTCTGAATAACAGTGAGTGAGTTATCCCAGTGTATTCTGAATGATAGAACAGTGATTGAGATACGCCAGTTTATTCTGAATAACAGTGAGTGAGATACCCCAGTGTATTCTGAATCACAGTGAGTGAGATATCCCAGTGTATTCTGAAAAATATAGAACAGTGAGCAGATACCCCAGTGTATTCTGAATTTTAGCACTGTGAGTGAGATACCGCAGTGTATTCTGAATTATAGAACAGTGAGTGAGATACCCCAGTGTTTTCTGAATTATAGAACAGTGAGTGAGATACCCCAGTGTATTCTGAATTATAGAACAGTGAGTGAGATACCCCAGTGTATTCTGAATTATAGAACAGTGAGTAGATACCCCAGTGTATTCTTAATGATAGAACAGTGAGTGAGATACCTCAGTGTATTCTGAATGATAGAACAGTGAGTGAGATACCCCAGTGTATTCTGAATAATAGAACAGTGATTGAGATACCCCAGTGTATTTTGAATTATAGAACAGTGAGTGAGATACCCCAGTGTATTCTGAATAACAGTGAGTCAGATACCCCTGTGTATTCTGAATTATAGAACAGTGAGTGAGATACCTCAGTGTATTCTGAATTATAGAACAGTGAGTAGATATCTCAGTGTATTCTGAATTATAGAACAGTGAGTGAGATATCCCAGTGTATTCTGAATTATAGAACAGTGAGTGAGATACCCCAGTGTATTCTGAATAACAGTGAGTCAGATACCCCAGTGTATTCTGAATTATCGAACAGTGAGTGCGATACCGCAGTGTATTCTGAATTATAGAACAGTGATTAGATATGCCAGTGTATTCTGAATTATGGAACAGTGAGTGAGATACCCCAGTGTATTCTGAATAACAGTGAGTCAGATATCCCAATGTATTCTGAATTATAGAACAGTGAGTGAGATATCCCAGTGTATTCTGAATTATAGAACAATGAGTGAGATACTCCAGTGTATTCTGAATAACAGTGAGTGAGATATCCCAGTGTATTCTGTATTATAGAACAGTGAGTGAGATACCACAGTGTATTCTGAATGATAGAACAGTGAGTGAGATACCCCAGTGTATTCTGAATTATGGAACAGTGAGTGAGATACCTCAGTGTATTCTGAATTATAGAACAATGAGTGAGATTTCCCAGTATATTCTGAATTATAGAACAATTAGTGAGATACCCCAGTGTATTCTGAATTATATAACAATGAGTGAGATACACCAGTGTATTCTGAATAACTTTGAGTGAGATATCCCAGTGTATTCTGAATGATAGAACAGTGAGTGAGATATCCCAGTGTATTCTGAATTATAGAACAGTGAGTGAGATACCCCAGTGTATTCTGAATGATAGAACAGTGAGTGAGATACCCCAGAGTATTCTGAATAACAGTGAGTCAGATACCCCAGTGTATTCTGAATTATAGAACAGTATGTGAGATACCTCAGTGTATTCTGAATTAAAGAACAGTGAGTAGATATCTCAGTGTATTCTGAATTATAGAACAGTGAATGAGATATCCCAGTGTATTCTGAATTATAGAACAGTGAGTGAGATACCCCAGTGTATTCTGAATAACAGTGAGTCAGATACCCCAGTGTATTCTGAATTATAGAACAGTGAGTGAGATACCTCAGTGTATTCTGAATTATAGAACAGTGACTAGATATGCCAGTGTATTCTGAATTATGGAACAGTGAGTGAGATACCCCAGTGTATTCTGAATAACAGTGAGTGAGATATCCTAATGTATTCTGAATTATAGAACAGTGAGTGAGATATCCCAGTGTATTCTGAATTATAGAACAATGAGTGAGATACCCCAGTGAATTCTGAATAACAGTGAGTGAGATATCCCAGTGTATTCTGAATTATAGAACAGTGAGTGAGATATCGCAGTGTATTCTGAATTATAGAACAGTGAGTGAGATACCACAGTGTATTCTGAATGATAGAACAGTGAGTGAGATACCCCAGTGTATTCTGAATTATAGAACAGTGAGTGAGATACCTCAGTGTATTCTGAATTATGGAACAATGAGTGAGATTTCCCAGTGTATTCTGAATTATAGAACAATTAGTGAGATACCCCAGTGTATTCTGAATTATGGAACAGTGAGTGAGATATCCCAGTGTATTCTGAATTATGGAACAGTGAGTGAGATACCCCAGTATATTCTGAATTATATAACAATGAGTGAGACGCACCATTGTATTCTGAATAACTTTGAGTGAGATATCCCAGTGTATACTGAATGATAGAACAGTGAGTGAGATATCCTAGTGTATTCTGAATGATAGAACAGTGAGTGAGATACCCCAGTGTATTCTGAATAACAGTGAGTGAGATATCCCAGTGTATTCTGAATGATAGAACAGTGATTGAGATACCCCAGTGTATTCTGAATAACAGTGAGTGAGATATCCCAATGTATTCTGAATTATAGAACAGTGAGTCAGATATCCCAGTGTATTCTGAATTATAGAACAATGAGTGAGATACCCCAGTGTATTCTGCATAACAGTGAGTGAGATATCCCAGTGTATTCTGAATTATAGAACAGTGAGTGAGATATCGCAGTGTATTCTGAATTATAGAACAGTGAGTGAGATACCACAGTGTATTCTGAATTATAGAACAGTGAGTGAGATACCCGAGTGCATTCTGAATTATAGAACAGTGAGTGAGATTTCCCAGTGTATTCTGAATTATAGAACAATTAGTGAGATACCCCAGTGTATTCTGAATTATGGAACAGTGAGTGAGATATCCCAGTGTATTCTGAATTATACAACAATGAGTGAGATGCCCCAGTGTATTCTGAATTATATAACAATGAGTGAGATACACTAGTGTATTCTGAATAACTTTGAGTGAGATATCCCAGTGTATTCTGAATGATAGAACAGTGAGTGAGATATCCCAGTGTATTCTGAATGATAGAACAGTGAGTGAGATACCCCAGTGTATTCTGAATAACATTGAGTGAGATATCCCAGTGTATTCTGAATGATAGAACAGTGATTGAGATACCCCAGTGTATTCTGAATAACAGTGAGTGAGATATCCCAATGTATTCTGAATTATAGAACAGTGAGTGAGATATCCCAGTGTATTCTGAATTATAGAACAATGAGTGAGATACCCCAGTGTATTCTGAGTAACAGTGAGTGAGATACCCCAGTGTATTCTGAATTATAGAACAGTGAGTGAGATATCGCAGTATATTCTGAATGATAGAACAGTGAGTGTGATAGCACAGTGTATTCTGAATTATAGAACAGTGAGTGAGTTATCCCAGTGTATTCTGAATTGTCGAACAATGAGTAAGATACCCCAGTGTATTCTGAATTATAGAACAATGAGTGAGATACCCCAGTGTATTCTTAATAACATTGAGTGAGATATCCCAGTGTATTCTGAATGATAGAACAGTGAGTAAGATATCCCAGTGTATTCTGAATGATAGAATAGTGAGTGAGATACGTTAGTGTATTCTGAATAACAGCGAGTGAGATATCCCAGTGCATTCTGAATGATAGAACAGTGATTGAGATATTCCAGTGTATTCTGAATAACAGTGAGTGAGATACCCCAGTGTATTCTGAATAACAGTGAGTGAGATATCCCAGTGTATTTTGAATTATAGAATAGTGAGTGAGATACCCCAGTATATTCAGAATGATAGAACAGTGAGTGAGATACCCCAGTGTATTCTGAATTATAGAACAGTGAGTGAGATACCCAAGTATATTCTGAATTATAGAACAGTGAGCAGATACCCCAGTGTATTCTGAATTTTAGCACTGTGAGTGAGATACCACAGTGTATTCTGAATTATAGAACAGTGAGTGAGATACCCCAGCGTTTTCTGAATTATAGAACAGTGAGTGAGATACCCCAGTGTATTCTGAATTATAGGACAGTGAGTGAGATACCCCAGTGTATTCTGAATTATAGAACAGTGAGTAGATACCCCAGTGTATTCTGAATGATAGAACAGTGAGTGAGATACCCCAGTGTATTCTGAATGATAGAACAGTGAGTGAGATACCCCAGTGTATTCTGAATAACAGTGAGTGAGATACCCCAGTGTATTCTGAATGATAGAACAGTGAGTGAGATACCCCAGTGTATTCTGAATTATAGAACAGTGAGTGAGATACCCCAGTGTATTCTGAATAACAGTGAGTCAGATACCCCAGTGTATTCTGAATTATAGAACATTGAGTGAGATACCTCAGTGTATTCTGAATTCTCGAACAGTGAGTAGCTATCCCAGTGTATTCTGAATTATAGAACAGTGAGTGAGATATCCCAGTGTATTCTCAATTATAGAACAGTGATTGAGATACCCCAGTGTATTCTGAATAACAGTGAGTGAGATATCCCAATGTATTCTGAATTATAGAACAGTGAGTGAGATATCCCAGTGTATTCTGAATGTAGAACAGTGAGTGAGATACCCCAGTGCATTTTGAATTATAGAACAGTGAGTGAGATACCCCAGTGTATTCTGAATAACAGTGAGTCAGATACCCCAGTGTATTCTGAATTATAGAACAGTGAGTGAGATACATCAGTGTATTCTGAATTATAGAACAGTGAGTAGATACCTCAGTGTATTCTGAATTATAGAACAGTGAGTAGATATGCCAGTGTATTCTGAATTATGGAACAGTGAGTGAGATACCCCAGTGTATTCTGAATAACAGTGAGTGAGATATCCTAATGTATTCTGAATTATAGAACAGTGAGTGAGATATCCCAGTGTATTCTGAATTAAAGAACAATGAGTGAGATACCCCAGTGTATTCTGAATAACAGTGAGTGAGATATCCCAGTGTATTCTGAATTATAGAACAGTGAGTGAGATATCACAGTGTATTCTGAATTATAGAACAGTGAGTGAGATACCACAGTGTATTCTGAATGGTAGAACAGTGAATGAGATACCTCAGTGTATTCTGAATTATAGAACAATGAGTGAGATTTCCCAGTGTATTCTGAATTATAGAACAATTAGTGAGATACCCCAGTGTATTCTGAATTATGGAACAGTGAGTGAGATACCCCAGTGTATTCTGAATTATATAACAATGAGTGAGATACACCAGTGTATTCTGAATAACTTTGAGTGAGATATCCCAGTGTATACTGAATGATAGAACAGTGAGTGAGATATCCCGGTGTATTCTGAATAACAGTGAGTTAGATATCCCAGTGTATTCTGAATGATGGAACAGTGAGTGAGATATCCCAGTGTATTCTGAATTATAGAACAATGAGTGAGATACCCCAGTGTATTCTGAATAACAGTGAGTGAGATATCCCAGTGTATTCTTAATTATAGAACAGTGAGTGAGATATCGCAGTGTATTCTGAATTATAGAACAGTGAGTGAGATACCACAGTGTATTCTGAATTATAGAACAGTGAGTGAGATACCCGAGTGTATTCTGAATTATAGAACAGTGAGTGAGATACCTCAGTGTAGTCTGAATTATAGAACAATGAGTGAGATACCTCAGTGTATTCTGAATTATAGAACAGTGAGTACCTATCCCAGTGTATTCTGAATTATAGAACAGTGAGTGAGATATCCCAGTGTATTCTGAATAACAGTGAGTGAGATATCCTAATGTATTCTGAATTATAGAACAGTGAGTGAGATATCCCAGTGTATTCTGAATTATAGAACAATGAGTGAGATACCCCAGTGTATTCTGAATTATATAACAATGAGTGAGATACACCAGTGTATTCTGAATAACTTTGAGTGAGATATCCCAGTGTATACTGAATGATAGAACAGTGAGTGAGATATCCCAGTGTATTCTGAATGATAGAACAGTGAGTAAGATACCCCAGTGTATTCTGAATAACAGTGAGTGAGATATCCCAGTGTATTCTGAATGATAGAACAGTGATTGAGATACCCCAGTGTATTCTGAATAACAGTGAGTGAGATATCCCAATGTATTCTGAATTATAGAACAGTGAGTGAGATATCCCAGTGTATTCTGAATTATAGAACAATGAGTGAGATACCCCAGTATATTCTGAATAACAGTTAGTGAGATATCCCAGTGTATTCTTAATTATAGAACAGTGAGTGAGATATCGCAGTGTATTCTGAATTATAGAACAGTGAGTGAGATACCACAGTGTATTCTGAATTATAGAACAGTGAGTGAGATACCCGAGTGTATTCTGAATTATAGAACAGTGAGTGAGATACCTCAGTGTATTCTGAATTATAGAACAATGAGTGAGATTTCCCAGTGTATTCTGAATTATAGAACAATTAGTGAGATACCCCAGTGTATTCTGAATTATGGAACAGTGAGTGAGATATCCCAGTGTATTCTGAATGATCGAACAGTGAGTGAGATACGTTAGTGTATTCTGAATAACAGCGAGTGAGATATCCCAGTGCATTCTGAATGATAGAACAGTGATTGAGATATTCCAGTGTATTCTGAATAACAGTGAGTGAGATACCCCAGTGTATTCTGAATAACAGTGAGTGAGATATCCCAGTGTATTTTGAATTATAGAATAGTGAGTGAGATACCCCAGTATATTCAGAATGATAGAACAGTGAGTGAGATACCCCAGTGTATTCTGAATTATAGAACAGTGAGTGAGATACCCCAGCGTTTTCTGAATTATAGAACAGTGAGTGAGATACCCCAGTGTATTCTGAATTATAGGACAGTGAGTGAGATACCCCAGTGTATTCTGAATTATAGAACAGTGAGTAGATACCCCAGTGTATTCTGAATGATAGAACAGTGAGTGAGATACCCCAGTGTATTCTGAATGATAGAACAGTGAGTGAGATACCTCAGTGTATTCTGAATAACAGTGAGTGAGATACCCCAGTGTATTCTGAATGACAGAACAGTGAGTGAGATACCCCAGTGTATTCTGAATTATAGAACAGTGAGTGAAGTACCTCAGTGTATTCTGAATTATAGAACATTGAGTGAGATACCTCAGTGTATTCTGAATTCTCGAACAGTGAGTAGCTATCCCAGTGTATTCTGAATTATAGAACAGTGAGTGAGATATCCCAGTGTATTCTCAATTATAGAACAGTGATTGAGATACCCCAGTGTATTCTGAATAACAGTGAGTGAGATATCCCAATGTATTCTGAATTATACAACAGTGAGTGAGATATCCCAGTGTATTCTGAATGTAGAACAGTGAGTGAGATACCCCAGTGCATTTTGAATTATAGAACAGTGAGTGAGATACCCCAGTGTATTCTGAATAACAGTGAGTCAGATACCCCAGTGTATTCTGAATTATAGAACAGTGAGTAGATACCTCAGTGTATTCTGAATTATAGAACAGTGAGTAGATATGCCAGTGTATTCTGAATTATGGAACAGTGAGTGAGATACCCCAGTGTATTCTGAATAACAGTGAGTGAGATATCCTAATGTATTCTGAATTATAGAACAGTGAGTGAGATATCCCAGTGTATTCTGAATTAAAGAACAATGAGTGAGATACCCCAGTGTATTCTGAATAACAGTGAGTGAGATATCCCAGTGTATTCTGAATTATAGAATAGTGAGTGAGATATCGCAGTGTATTCTGAATTATAGAACAGTGAGTGAGATACCACAGTGTATTCTGAATGGTAGAACAGTGAATGAGATACCTCAGTGTATTCTGAATTATAGAACAATGAGTGAGATTTCCCAGTGTATTCTGAATAACAGAAAGTGAGATACCCCAGTGTATTCTGAATAAAAGTGAGTGAGATACCCCAGTGTATTCTGAATTATAGAACATTTAGTGAGATACCCCAGTGTATTCTGAATTATGGAACAGTGAGTGAGATACCCCAGTGTATTCTGAATTATATAACAATGAGTGAGATACACCAGTGTATTCTGAATAACTTTGAGTGAGATATCCCAGTGTATACTGAATGATAGAACAGTGAGTGAGATATCCCAGTGTATTCTGAATGATAGAACAGTGAGTGAGATATCCCGGTGTATTCTGAATAACAGTGAGTTAGATATCCCAGTGTATTCTGAATGATGGAACAGTGAGTGAGATATCCCAGTGTATTCTGAATTATAGAACAATGAGTGAGATACCCCAGTGTATTCTGAATAACAGTGAGTGAGATATCCCAGTGTATTCTTAATTATAGAACAGTGAGTGAGATATGGCAGTGTATTCTGAATTATAGAACAGTGAGTGAGATACCACAGTGTATTCTGAATTATAGAACAGTGAGTGAGATACCCGAGTGTATTCTGAATTATAGAACAGTGAGTGAGATACCTCAGTGTAGTCTGAATTATAGAACAATGAGTGAGATACATCAGTGTATTCTGAATTATAGAACAGTGAGTAGATACCTCAGTGTATTCTGAATTATAGAACAGTGAGTAGCTATCCCAGTGTATTCTGAATTATAGAACAGTGAGTGAGATATCCCAGTGTATTCTGAATAACAGTGAGTGAGATATCCTAATGTATTCTGAATTATAGAACAGTGAGTCAGATACCCCAGTGTATTCTGAATTATAGAACAATGAGTGAGATACCCCAGTGTATTCTGAATTATATAACAATGAGTGAGATACACCAGTGTATTCTGAATAACTTTGAGTGAGATATCCCAGTGTATACTGAATGATAGAACAGTGAGTGAGATATCCCAGTGTATTCTGAATGATAGAACAGTGAGTGATATACCCCAGTTTATTCTGAATAACTGTGAGTGAGATATCCCAGTGTATTCTGAATGATAGAACAGTGATTGAGATACCCCAGTGTATTCTGAATAACAGTGAGTGAGATATCCCAATGTATTCTGAATTATAGAACAGTGAGTGAGATATCCCAGTGTATTCTGAATTATAGAACAATGAGTGAGATACCCCAGTGTATTCTGAATAACAGTGAGTGAGATATCCCAGTGTATTCTGAATTATAGAACAGTGAGTGAGATATCGCAGTGTATTCCGAATTATAGAACAGTGAGTGAGATACCACAGTGTATTCTGAATTATAGAACAGTGAGTGAGATACCCGAGTATATTCTGAATTATAGAACAATGAGTGAGATTTCCCAGTGTATTCTGAATTATAGAACAATTAGTGAGATACCCCAGTGTATTCTGAATTATGGAACAGTGAGAGAGATATCCCAGTGTATTCTGAATTATATAACAATGAGTGAGATACACCAGTGTATTCTGAATAACTTTGAGTGAGATATCCCAGTGTATTCTGAATGATAGAACAGTGAGTGAGATATCCCAGTGTATTCTGAATGATAGAACAGTGAGTGAGATACCCCAGTGTATTCTGAATAACATTGAGTGAGATATCCCAGTGTATTCTGAATGATAGAACAGTGATTGAGATACCCCAGTGTATTCTGAATAACAGTGAGTGAGATATCCCAATGTATTCTGAATTATAGAACAGTGAGTGAGATATCCCAGTGTATTCTGAATTATAGAACAATGAGTGAGATACCCCAGTGTATTCTGAATAACAGTGAGTGAGATATCCCAGTGTATTCTGAATTATAGAACAGTGAGTGAGATATCGCAGTATATTCTGAATGATAGAACAGTGAGTGAGATAGCACAGTGTATTCTGAATTAAAGAACAGTGAGTGAGATAACCCAGTGTATTCTGAATTATAGAACAGTGAGTGAGATACCTCAGTGTATTCTGAATTATAGAATAATGAGTGAGATTTCCCAGTGTATTCTGAATTATAGAACAATTAGTGAGATACTCCAGTGTATTCTTAATTATGGAACAGTGAGTGAGTTATCCTAGTGTATTCTGAATTATAGAACAATGAGTAAGATACCCCAGTGTATTCTGAATTATAGAACAATGAGTGAGATACCCCACTGTATTCTTAATAACATTGAGTGAGATATCCCAGTGTATTCTGAATGATAGAACAGTGAGTGAGATACCCCAGTGTATTCTGAATGATAGAACAGTGAGTGAGATAAGCTAGTGTATTCTGAATAACAGCGAGTGAGATATCCCAGTGCATTCTGAATGATAGAACAGTGATTGAGATACCCCAGTGTATTCTGAATAACAGTGAGTCAGATACCCCAGTGTATTCTGAATTATAGAACAGTGAGTAGCTATCCCAGTGTATTCTGAATTATAGAACAGTGAGTGAGATATCCCAGTGTATTCTCAATTATAGAATAGTGATTGAGATACCCCAGTGTATTCTGAATAACAGTGAGTGAGATATCCCAATGTATTCTGAATTATAGAACAGTGAGTGAAATATCCCAGTGTATTCTGAATGTAGAACAGTGAGTGAGATACCCCAGTGCATTTTGAATTATAGAACAGTGAGTGAGATATCCCAGTGTATTCTGAATGATAGAACAGTGAGTGAGATACCCCAGTGTATTCTGAATGATAGAACAGTGAGTGAGATAAGCTAGTGTATTCTGAATAACAGTGAGTCAGATACCCCAGTGTATCCTGAATTATAGAACAGTGAGTGAGATACATCAGTGTATTCTGAATTATGGAACAGTGAGTAGATATCTCAGTGTATTCTGAATTATAGAACAGTGAGTGAGATATCCCAGTGTATTCTGAATTATAGAACAGTGAGTGAGATACCCCAGTGTATTCTGAATAACAGTGAGTCAGATACCCCAGTGTATTCTGAATTATAGAACAGTGAGTGAGATACCTCAGTGTATTCTGAATTATAGAACAGTGAGTAGATATGCCAGTGTATTCTGAATTATGGAACAGTGAGTGAGATACCCCAGTGTATTCTGAATAACAGTGAGTCAGATATCCCAATGAATTCTGAATTATAGAACAGTGAGTGAGATATCCCAGTGTATTCTGAATTATAGAACAATGAGTGAGATACCCCAGTGTATTCTGAATAACAGTGAGTGAGATATCCCAGTGTATTCTGAATTGTAGAACAGTGAGTGAGATATCGCAGTGTATTCTGAATTATAGAACAGTGAGTGAGATACCACAGTGTATTCTGAATTATAGAACAGTGAGTGAGATACCCCAGTGTATTCTGAATTATAGAACAGTGAGTGAGATACCTCAGTTTATTCTGAATTATAGAACAATGAGTGAGATTTCCCAGTGTATTCTGAATTATAGAACAATTAGTGAGATACCCCAGTGTATTCTGAATTATGGAACAGTGAGTGAGATATCCCAGTGTATTCTGAATGATAGAACAGTGAGTGAGATACCCCAGTGTATTCTGAATAACAGTGAGTCAGATACCCCAGTGTATTCTGAATTATAGAACAGTGAGTGAGATACCTCAGTGTATTCTGAATTATAGAACAGTGAGTGAGATACCTCAGTGTATTCTGAATTATAGAACAGTGAGTAGATATGCCAGTGTATTCTGAAATATGGAACAGTGAGTGAGATACCCCAGTGTATTCTGAATAACAGTGAGTGAGATATCCCAATGTATTCTGAATTATAGAACAGTGAGTGAGATATCCCAGTGTATTCTGAATTATAGAACAATGAGTGAGATACCCCAGTGTGTTCTGAATAACAGTGAGTGCGATATCCCAGTCTATTCTGAATTATAGAACAGTGAGTGAGATATCGCAGTGTATTCTGAATTATAGAACAGTGAGTGAGATACCCCAGTGTATTCTGAATTAAAGAACAGTGAGTGAGATACCTCAGTGTATTCTGAATTATAGAACAATGAGTGAGATTTCCCAGTGTATTCTCAATTATAGAACAATTAGTGAGATACTCCAGTGTATTCTGAATTAAGGAACAGTGAGTGAGATACCCCAGTGTTTTCTTAATTATAGAACAGTGAGTGAGATACCCCAGTGTATTCTGAATTATAGAACAGTGAGTGAGATACCTCAGTGTATTCTGAATTATAGAACAGTGAGTGAGATATCCCAATGTATTCTGAATTATAGAACAGTGAGTGAGATATCCCAGTGTATTCTGAATTATAGAACAATGAGTGAGATACCCCAGTGTATTCTGAATAACAGTGAGTGAGATATCCCAGTGTATTCTGAATTATAGAACAGTGAGTGAGATACCCCAGTGTTTTCTGAATTATAGAACAGTGAGTGAGATACCCCAGTGTATTCTGAATTATAGAACAGTGAGTGAGATATCCCAATGTATTCTGAATTATAGAACAGTGAGTGAGATATCGCAGTGTATTCTGAATTATAGAACAATGAGTGAGATACCCCAGTGTATTCTGAATAACAGTGAGTGAGATATGCCAGTGTATTCTGAATTATAGAACAGTGAGTGAGATATCGCAGTGTATTCTGAATTATAGAACAGTGAGTGAGATACCACAGTGTATTCTGAATTATAGAACAGTGAGTGAGATACCCCAGTGTATTCTGAATTATAGAACAGTGAGTCAGATACCTCAGTGTTCCGAATTATACAACAATGAGTGAGATTTCCCAGTGTATTCTGAATTATAGAACAATTAGTGAGATACCCCAGTGTATTCTGAATTATGGAACAGTGAGTGAGATATCCCAGTGTATTCTGAATTATAGAACAATGAGTGAGATACCCCAGTATATTCTGAATTATAGAACAATTCGTGAGATACACCAGTGTATTCTGAATAACATTGAGTGAGATATCCCAGTGTATTCTGAATGATAGAACAGTGAGTGAGATATCCCAGTGTATTCTGAATGATAGAACAGTGAGTGAGATACCCCAGTGTATTCTGATTAACAGTGATTGAGATATCTCAGTGTATTCTGAATTATAGAACAGTGATTGAGATACCCCAGTGTATTCTGAATAACAGTGAGTGAGATATCCCAATGTATTCTGAATTATAGAACAGTGAGTGAGATATCCCAGTGTATTCTGAATTATAGAACAATGATTGAGATACCCCAGTGTATTCTGAATAAAAGTGAGTGAGATACGGCAGTGTATTCTGAATTATAGAACAGTGAGTGAGATACCCTAGTATATTCTGAATGATAGAACAGTGAGTGAGATACCACAGTGTATTCTGAATGATAGAACAGTGAGTGAGATACCCCAGTGTATTCTGAATTATAGAACAGTGAGTGAGATACCCCAGTGTTTTGTGAATTATAGAACAGTGAGTGAGATACCCCAGTGTATTCTGAACAACAGTGAGTGAGATATCCCAGTGAATTCTGAATTATAGAACAGTGATTGAGATACCTCAGTGTATTCTGAATTATAGAACCATGAGTGAGATTTCCCAGTGTATCTGAATTATAGAACAATTAGTGAGATACCCCAGTGTATTCTGAATTATGGAACAGTGAGTGAGATATCCCAGTGTATTCTGAATTATAGAACAATGAGTGAGATACACCAGTGTATTCTGAATTATAGAACAATGAGTGAGATACACCAGTGTATTCTGAATAAAATTGAGTGAGATATCACAGTGTATTCTGAATGATAGAAAAGTGATTGAGATACCCCAGTGTATTCTGAATAACAGTGAGTCAGATACCCCAGTGTATTCTGAATTATAGAACAGTGAGTGAGATACCTCAGTGTATTCTGAATTAAAGAACAGTGAGTAGATATCTCAGTGTATTCTGAATTATAGAACAGTGAGTGAGTTATCCCAGTGTATTCTGAATTATAGAACAGTGAGTGAGATACCCCAGTGTATTCTGAATTATGGAACAGTGAGTGAGATACCCCAGTGTATTCTGAATAACAGTGAGTGAGATATCCCAGTGTATTCTGAATTATAGAACAGTGATTGAGATACCCCAGTGTATTCTGAATTATAGAACAATGAGTGAGATTTCCCAGTGTATTCTGAATGATAGAACAGTGAGTGAGATACCCCAGTGTATTCTGAATAACAGTGAGTGAGATATCCCAGTGTATTCTGAATGATAGAACAGTGATTGAGATACCCCAGTGTATTCTGAATAACAGTGAGTGAGATACCCCAGTGTATTCTGAATAACAGTGAGTGAGATATTCCAGTGTATTCTGAAATATAGAACAGTGAGTGAGATACCCCAGTGTATTCTGAATGATAGAACAGTGAGTGAGATACCCCAGTATATTCTGAATTATAGAACAGTGAGTGAGATGCCCGAGCATATTCTGAATTATAGAACAGTGAGCAGATACCCCAGTGTATTCTGAATTTTAGCACTGTGAGTGAGATACCGCAGTGTATTCTGAATTATAGAACAGTGAGTGAGATACCCCAGTGTTTTCTGAATTATAGAACAGTGAGTGAGATACCCCAGTGTATTCTGAATTATAGAACAGTGAGTGAGACACCCCAGTATATTCTGAATTATAGAACAGTGAGTAGATACCCCAGTGTATTCTGAATGATAGAACAGTGAGTGAGATACCTCAGTGTATTCTGAATGATAGAACATTGAGTGAGATACCCCAGTGTATTCTGAATTATTGAACAGTGAGTGAGATACGCCAGTATATTCTAAATAACAGTGAGTCAGATACCCCAGTGTATTCTGAATTATAGATCAGTGAGTGAGATACCTCAAGGTATTCTGAATTATAGAACAGTGAGTAGATATCCCAGTGTATTCTGAATTATAGAACAGTGAGTGAGATATCCCAGTGTATTCTGAATTATAGAACAGTGATTGAGATACCCCAGTGTTTCCGAATAACAGTGAGTGAGATATCCCAATGTATTCTGAATTATAGAACAGTGAGTGAGATATCCCAGTGTATTCTGAATTATAGAACAATGAGTGAGATATCCCAGTGTATTCTGAATAACAGTGAGTGAGATACCCCAGTGTATTCTGAATTATAGAACAGTGAGTGAGATACCTCAGTGTATTCTGAATTATAGAATAATGAGTGAGATTTCCCAGTGTATTCTGAATTATAGAACAATTGGTGAGATACCCCAGTATATTCTGAATAAGATTGAGTGAGATATCCCAGTGTATTCTGAATGATAGAACAGTGAGTGAGATATCCCAGTGTGTTCTGAATTATAGAACAATGAGTGAGATACCCCAGTGTATTCTGAATTATAGAACAATTCGTGAGATACACCAGTGTATTCTGAATAACATTGAGTGAGATATCCCAGTGTATTCTGAATGATAGAACAGTGAGTGAGATATCCCAGTGGATTCTGAATGATCGAACAGTGAGTGAGATACCCCAGTGTATTCTGAATAACAGTGAGTGAGATATTTCAGTGTATTCTGAATGATAGAACAGTGATTGAGATACCCCACTGTATTCTGAGTAACAGTGAGTGAGATATCCCAATGTATTCTGAATTATAGAACAGTGAGTGAGATATCCCAGTGTGTTTTGAATTATAGAACAATAAGTGAGATACCCTAGTGTATTCTGAATTATAGAACAATTCGTGAGATACACCAGTGTATTCTGAATAACATTGAGTGAGATATCCCAGTGTATTCTGAATGATACAACAGTGAGTGAGATACCCCAGTGTATTCTGAATAACAGTGAGTGAGATATCTCAGTGTATTCTGAATGATAGAACAGTGATTGAGATACCCCACTGTATTCTGAGTAACAGTGAGTGAGATATCCCAATGTATTCTGAATTATAGCACAGTGAGTGAGATATCCCAGTGTATTCTGAATTATAGAACAATGAGTGAGATATCCCAGTGTATTCTGAATTATAGAACAGTGATTGAGATACCCCAGTGTATTCTGAATAACAGTGAGTGAGATATCCCAATGTATTCTGAATTATAGAACAGTGAGTGAGATATCCCAGTGTATTCTGAATTATAGAACAATGAGTGAGATACCCCAGTGTATTCTGAATAACAGTGAGTGAGATATCCCAGTGTATTCTGAATTATAGAACAGTGACTGAGGTATCGCAGCGTATTCTGAATGCTAGAACAGTGAATGAGATACCACAGTGTATTCTGAATTATAGAACAGTGAGTGAGATACCCCAGTGTATTCTGACTTATAGAACAGTGAGTGAGATACCTCAGTGTATTCTGAATTATAGAACAATGAGTGAGATTTCCCAGTGTATTCTGAATTATAGAACAATTAGTGAGATACTCCAGTGTATTCTGAATTAAGGAAGAGTGAGTGAGATACCCCAGTGTTTTCTGAATTATAGAACAGTGAGTGAGATACCCCAGTGTATTCTGAATTAAAGAACAGCGAGTGAGATACCCCAGTGTATTCTGAATTATAGAACAGTGAGTGAGATATCCCAATGTATTCTGAATTATAGAACAGTGAGTGAGATATCCCAGTGTATTCTGAATTATAGAACAATGAGTGAGATACCCCAGTGTATTCTGAATAACAGTGAGTGGGATATCCCAGTGTATTCTGAATGATAGAACAGTGAGTGAGATACCCCAGTGTTTTCTGAATTATAGAACAGTGAGTGAGATACCCCAGTGTATTCTGAATTATAGAACAGTGAGTGAGATACCCCAATGTATTCTGAATTATAGAAAAGTGAGTGAGATATCCCAATGTATTCTGAATGATAGAACAGTGAGTGAGATATCCCAGTGTATTCTGAATTATAGAACAGTGAGTGAGATACCACAGTGTATTCTGAATTATAGAACAGTGAGTGAGATACCACAGTGTATTCTGAATTATAGAACAGTGAGTGAGATACCTCAGTGTGCCGAATTATAGAACAATGAGTGAGATTTCCCAGTGTATTCTGAATGATAGAACAGTGAGTGAGATATCCCAGTGTATTCTGAATGATAGAATAGTGAGTGAGTTACCCCAGTGTATTCTGAATAACAGTGAGTGAGATATCTCAGTGTATTCTGAATTATAGAACAGTGAGTGAGATATCCCAGTGTATTCTGAATTAGAGAACAATGAGTGAGATACCCCAGTGTATTCTGAATAAAAGTGAGTGAGATATCCCAGTGTATTCTGAATTATAGAACAGTGAGTGAGATACCCCAGTGTATTCTGAATTATAGAACAGTGAGTGAGATATCCCAATGTATTCTGAATTATAGAACAGTGAGTGAGATATCGCAGTGTATTCTGAATTATAGAACAATGAGTGAGATACCCCAGTGTATTCTGAATAACAGTGAGTGAGATATGCCAGTGTATTCTGAATTATAGAACAGTGAGTGAGATATCGCAGTGTATTCTGAATTATAGAACAGTGAGTGAGATACCACAGTGTATTCTGAATTATAGAACAGTGAGTGAGATATCCCAGTGTATTCTGAATTAGAGAACAATGAGTGAGATACCCCAGTGTATTCTGAATAAAAGTGAGTGAGATATCCCAGTGTATTCTGAATTATAGAACAGTGAGTGAGATACCCCAGTGTATTCTGAATTATAGAACAGTGAGTGAGATATCCCAATGTATTCTGAATTATAGAACAGTGAGTGAGATATCCCAATGTATTCTGAATTATAGAACAGTGAGTGAGATATCGCAGTGTATTCTGAATTATAGAACAATGAGTGAGATACCCCAGTGTATTCTGAATAACAGTGAGTGAGATATGCCAGTGTATTCTGAATTATAGAACAGTGAGTGAGATACCTCATTGTATTCTGAATTATAGAACAATGAGTGAGATTTCCCAGTGCATTCTGAATTATAGAACAATTAGTGAGATACTCCAGTGTATTCTGAATTATGGAACAGTGAGTGAGATATCCCAGTGTATTCTGAATTATAGAACAATGAGTGAGATCCCCCAGTGTATTCTGAATTATAGAACAATGAGTGAAATACCCCAGTGTATTCTGAATAACATTGAGTGAGATATCCCAGTGTATTCTGAATGATAGAACAGTGAGTGAGATACCCCAGTGTATTCTGAATAACAGTGAGTGAGATATCCCAGTGTATTCTGAATGATAGAACAGTGATTGAGATACCCCAGTGTATTCTGAATGATAGAACAGTGAGTGAGATACCCCAGTATATTCTGAATTATAGAACAGTGAGCAGATACCCCAGTTTTTTCTGAATTATAGAACAGTGAGTGAGATACCCCAGTGTATTCTGAATTATAGAACAGTGAGTCAGATACCCCAGTGTATTCTGAATGATAGAACAGTAGGTGAGATACCCCAGTGTATTCTGAATAACAGTGAGTGAGATACCCAATGTATTCTGAATAACAGTGAGTGAGATATCCCAGTGTATTCTGAATTATAGAATAGTGAGTGAGATACCCCAGTGTATTCTGAATGATAGAACAGTGAGTGAGATACCCCAGTATATTCTGAATTATTGAACAGTAGGTGAGATACCCCAGTGTATTCTGAATTATACAACAGTGAGTGAGATACCCCAGTGTATTCTGAATTATACAACAGTGACTGAGATACCCCAGTGTATTCTGAATTATAGAACAGTGAGAGAGATACCCCAGTGTATTCTGACTAACAGTGAGTCAGATACCCAAGTGTATTCTGAATTATAGAACAGTGAGTGAGATACCTCAGTGTATTCTGAATTATAGAACAGTGAGTAGATATCCCAGTGTATTCTGAATTATAGAACAGTGAGTGAGATATCCCAGTGTATTCACAATTATAGAACAGTGATTGAGATACCCCTGTGTATTCTGAATAACAGTGAGTGAGATATCCCAATGTATTCTGAATTATAGAACAGTGAGTGAGATATCCCAGGGTATTCTGAATTATAGAACAACGAGTGAGATACCCAAGTGTATTCTGAATAACAGTATATAGAACAGTGAGTGAGATACCACAGTGTATTCTGAATTATAGAACAGTGAGTGAGATATCCCAGTGTATTCTGAATTATAGAACAGTGAGTGAGATACCTCAGTGTATTCTGAATTATAGAACAATGAGTGAGATTTCCGAGTGTATTCTGAATTATAGAACAATTAGTGAGATACCCCAGTGTATTCTGAATGATAGAACAGTGAGTGAGATACCCCAGTGTATTCTGAATAACAGTGAGTGAGATATCCCAGTGTATTCTGAATGATAGAACATTGATTGAGATACCCCAGTGTATTCTGAATAATAGTGAGTGAGATACCCCAGTGTATTCTGAATAACAGTGAGTGAGATATTCCAGTGTATTCTGAAATATAGAACAGTGACTGAGATACCCCAGTGTATTCTGAATGATAGAACAGTGAGTGAGATACCCCAGTGTATTCTGAATTATAGAACAGTGAGTGAGATACCCGAGTATATTCTGAATTATAGAACAGTGAGCAGATACCCCAGTGTATTCTGAATTTTAGCACTGTGAGTGAGATACCGCAGTGTATTCTGAATTATAGAACAGTGAGTGAGATACCCCAGTGTTTTCTGAATTTTAGAACAGTGAGTGAGATACCCCAGTGTATTCTGAATTATAGAACAGTGAGTGAGATACCCCAGTGTATTCTGAATTATAGAACAGTGAGTAGATACCCCAGTGTATTCTGAATGATAGAACAGTGAGTGAGACACCTCAGTGTATTCTGAATGATAGAACAGTGAGTGAGATACCCCAGTGTATTCTGAATAATACAACAGTGAGTGAGATACCCCAGTGTATTCTGAATTATAGAACAGTGAGTGAGATACCCCAGTATATTCTGAATAACAGTGAGTCAGATACCTCAGTGTATTCTGAATTATAGAACAGTGAGTGAGATACCTCAGTGTATTCTGAATTATAGAACAGTGAGTAGATATCCCAGTTTATTCTGAATTATAGAACAGTGAGTGAGATATCCCAGTGTATTCTGAATTATGGAACAGTGATTGAGAGACCCCAGTGTATTCTGAATAACAGTGAGTGAGATATCCCAATGTATTCTGAATTATAGAACAGTGAGTGAGATATCCCAGTGTATTCTGAATTATAGAACAATGAGTGAGATACCCCAGTGTATTCTGAATAACAGTGAGTGAGTTATCCCAGTGTATTCTGAATTATAGAACAATGAGTGAGATACCCCAGTGTATTCTGAATAACAGTGAGTGAGATATCCCAGTGTATTCTGAATTATAGAACAGTGAGTGAGATATCGCAGTGTATTCTGAATGATAGAACAGTGAGTGAGATACCACAGTGTATTCTGAATTATAGAACAATGAGTGAGATTTCCCAGTGTATTCTGAATTATAGAACAATTAGTGAGATACTCCAGTGTATTCTGAATTATGGAACAGTGAGTGAGATATCCCAGTGTATTCTGAATTATAGAACAATGAGTGAGATACCCCAATGTATTCTGAATAACATTGAGTGAGATATCCCAGTGTATTCTGAATGATAGAACAGTGAGTGAGATACCCCAGTGTATTCTGAATAACAGTGAGTGGGATATTCCAGTGTATTCTGAAATATAGAACAGTGAGTGAGATATTCCAGTGTATTCTGAATGATAGAACAGTGAGTGAGATACCCCAGTGTATGCTGAATTATAGAACAGTGAGTGAAATACCCGAGTATATTCTGAATTATAGAACAGTGAGCAGATACCCCAGTGTATTTTGAATTTTAGCACTGTGAGTGAGATACCGCAGTGTATTCTGAATTATAGAACAGTGAGTGAGATACCCCAGTGTTTTCTGAATTTTAGAACAGTGAGTGAGATACCCCAGTGTATTCTGAATTATAGAACAGTGAGTGAGATACCCCAGTGTATTCTGAATTATAAAACAGTGAGTAGATACCCCAGTGTATTCTGAATGATAGAACAGTGAGTGAGACACCTCAGTGTATTCTGAATGATAGCACAGTGAGTGAGATACCCCAGTGTATTCTGAATAATACAACAGTGAGTGAGATACCCCAGTGTATTCTGAATTATAGAACAGTGAGTGAGATACCCCAGTGTATTCTGAATAACAGTGAGTCAGATACCTCAGTGTATTCTGAATTATAGAACAGTGAGTGAGATACCTCAGTGTATTCTGAATTATAGAACAGTGAGTAGATATCCCAGTGTATTCTGAATTATAGAACAGTGAGTGAGATATCCCAGTGTATTCTGAATTATGGAACAGTGATTGAGATACCCCAGTGTATTCTGAATAACAGTGAGTGAGATATCCCAATGTATTCTGAATTATAGAACAGTGAGTGAGATATCCCAGTGTATTCTGAATTATAGAACAATGAGTGAGATACCCCAGTGTATTCTGAATAACAGTGAGTGAGTTATCCCAGTGTATTCTGAATTATAGAACAATGAGTGAGATACCCCAGTGTATTCTGAATAACAGTGAGTGAGATATCCCAGTGTATTCTGAATTATAGAACAGTGAGTGAGATATCGCAGTGTATTCTGAATGATAGAACAGTGAGTGAGATACCACAGTGTATTCTGAATTATAGAACAATGAGTGAGATTTCCCAGTGTATTCTGAATTATAGAACAATTAGTGAGATACTCCAGTGTATTCTGAATTATGGAACAGTGAGTGAGATATCCCAGTGTATTCTGAATTATAGAACAATGAGTGAGATACCCCAGCGTATTCTGAATTATAGAACAATGAGTGAGATACCCCAATGTATTCTGAATAACATTGAGTGAGATATCCCAGTGTATTCTGAATGATAGAACAGTGAGTGAGATATCCCAGTGTATTCTGAATGATAGAACAGTGAGTGAGATACCCCAGTGTATTCTGAATAACAGTGAGTGAGATATCCCAGTGTATTCTGAATGATAGAACAGTGATTGAGATACCCCAGTGTATTCTGAATAACAGTGAGTGAGATACCCCAGTGTATTCTGAACAACAGTGAGTGAGATATCCCAGTGTATTCTGAATTATAGAATAGTGAGTGAGATACCCCAGTGTATACTGAATGATAGAACAGTGAGTGAGATACCCCAGTGTATTCTGAATTATAGAACAGTGAGTGAGATACCCCAGTATATTCTGAATTATATAACAGTGAGCAGATACCCCAGTGTATTCTGAATTTTAGCACTGTGAGTGAGATACTGCAGTGTATTCTGAATTATAGAACAGTGAGTGAGATACCCCAGTGTTTTCTGAATTATAGAACAGTGACTGAGATACCCCAGTGTATTCTGAATTATAGAACAGTGAGTGAGATATCCCAATGTATTCTGAATTATAGAACAGTGAGTGAGATATCCCAGTGTATTCTGCATTATAGAACAATGATTGAGATACCCCAGTGTATTCTGAATAACAGTGAGTGAGATATCCCAGTGTATTCTGAATTATATTACAGTGAGTGAGATATTGCAGTGTATTCTGAATTATTGAGCTGTGAGTGAGATACCACAGTGTATTCTGAATTATAGAACAGTGAGTGAGATACCCCAGTGTATTCTGAATTATAGAACAGTGAGTGAGATATCTCAGTGTATTCTGAATTATAGAACAATGAGTGAGATTTCCCAGTGTATTCTGAATTATAGAACAATTAGTGAGATACCCCAGTGTATTCTGAATTATGGAACAGTGAGTGACATATCCCAGTGTATTCTGAATTATAGAACAATTCGTGAGATACACCAGTGTATTCTGAATATCATTGAGTGAGATATCCCAGTGTATTCTGAATGATAGAACAGTGAGTGAGATATCCCAGTGTATTCTGAATGATAGAACAGTGAGTGAGATACCCCAGTGTATTCTGAATAACAGTGAGTGAGATATCTCAGTGTATTCTGAATGATAGAACAGAGATTGAGATACCCCAGTGTATTCTGAAGAACAGTGAGTGAGATATCCCAATGTATTCTGAATGATAGAACAGTGATTGAGATACCCCAGTGTATTCTGAATAACAGTGAGTGAGATACCCCAGTGTATTCTGAATAACAGTGAGTGAGATATTCCAGTGTATTCTGAAATATAGAACAGTGAGTGAGATACCCCAGTGTATTCTGAATGATAGAACAGTGAGTGAGATACCCCAGTGTATTCTGAATTATAGAACAGTGAGTGAGATACCCGAGTATATTCTGAATTATAGAACAGTGAGCAGATACCCCAGTGTATTCTGAATTTTAGCACTGTGAGTGAGATACCGCAGTGTATTCTGAATTATAGAACAGTGAGTGAGATACCCCAGTGTTTTATGAATTTTAGAACAGTGAGTGAGATACCCCAGTGTATTCTGAATTATAGAACAGTGAGTGAGATACCCCAGTGTATTCTGAATTATAGAACAGTGAGTAGATACCCCAGTGTATTCTGAATGATTGAACAGTGAGTGAGACACCTCAGTGTATTCTGAATGATAGAACAGTGAGTGAGATACCCCAGTGTATTCTGAATAATACAACAGTGAGTGAGATACCCCAGTGTATTCTGAATTATAGAACAGTGAGTGAGATACCCCAGTGTATTCTGAATAACAGTGAGTCAGATACCTCAGTGTATTCTGAATTATAGAACAGTGAGTGGGATACCTCAGTGTATTCTGAATTATAGAACAGTGAGTAGATATCCCAGTGTATTCTGAATTATAGAACAGTGAGTGACATATCCCAGTGTATTCTGAATTATGGAACAGTGATTGAGATACCCCAGTGTATTCTGAATTATAGAACAACGAGTGAGATACCCAAGTGTATTCTGAATAACAGTGAGTGAGATATCCCAGTGTATTCTGAATTATAGAACAGTGAGTGAGATACCTCAGTGTATTATGAATTATAGAACAATGAGTGAGATGTCCCAGTGTATTCTGAATTATAGAACAATTAGTGAGATACCCCAGTGTATTCTGAATGATAGAACAGTGAGTGAGATACCCCAGTGTATTCTGAATAACAGTGAGTGAGATATCCCAGTGCATTCTGAATGATAGAACAGTGAGTGAGATACCCCAGTGTATTCTGAATAACAGTGAGTGAGATATTCCAGTGTATTCTGAAATATAGAACAGTGAGTGAGATATTCCAGTGTATTCTGAATGATAGAACAGTGAGTGAGATACCCCAGTGTATGCTGAATTATAGAACAGTGAGTGAAATACCCGAGTATATTCTGAATTATAGAACAGTGAGCAGATACCCCAGTGTATTTTGAATTTTAGCACTGTGAGTGAGATACCGCAGTGTATTCTGAATTATAGAACAGTGAGTGAGATACCCCAGTGTTTTCTGAATTTTAGAACAGTGAGTGAGATACCCCAGTGTATTCTGAATTATAGAACAGTGAGTGAGATACCCCAGTGTATTCTGAATTATAAAACAGTGAGTAGATACCCCAGTGTATTCTGAATGATAGAACAGTGAGTGAGACACCTCAGTGTATTCTGAATGATAGAACAGTGAGTGAGATACCCCAGTGTATTCTGAATAATACAACAGTGAGTGAGATACCCCAGTGTATTCTGAATTATAGAACAGTGAGTGAGATACCCCAGTGTATTCTGAATA